>NC_049186.1:11285675-11601999 GCF_009769625.2 Cygnus olor
CAAAGCCATTTTACTGTGTTTACAAATTATGAACATTCTGGTCAGTTAATTATGAAAATATTGGTAGGTCTGTAAGGCTGGCTCCCGGACGGAGCCGGAGCAGAAAGCAGGCTGGAAAGGCCTTGAAAAATGAGCCGCTTTCCTTCTGCTCTTAGTGCCAATGGGTTTTGTTGTTCTAGGGAACGACTCCGCCAGTCTGCAAGCGCCACTTCACAGGCGGCAGCTCCGGAGGCCGGGCTGGCGGCGTGATTTACCCCGTAGAGCTACCCCGTGTTAGCAGGAGGGAGCCCGACAAGCAGAAGGGTGGTGGGAAGGATGAAGTCTGCTCTCTGTTAGCCCCGTGTAAATCTCTGTGCGTGAGCCGAGAGCCAAAGCTCCAGCAGCAGGACTCAGTGGAAGTACCTCAGTTCACACCGGTTTAGTCCTGGTTCTGAGTTAATTTCAGACTCGTCTACAGCTGGAGCACCTTTATGAAAGGCAGGGCTGTGGCTCTGACCCCAGGAGAGGGGTTTTGCTCTGGCCTAGTTCCCTTGACTTGAGCAGGATACATCCCGCTGTGTGCCTTAATATGAGGATCAGGGGAATGAAGTCCAGTTCTGTCTGCGTAGTGACTGTAGGTCGGGCAGTACTCTGAGAAGAAGAAGGGCAGGTCCTGCAGAACCAACTTCTGAACCCGGTGAAGATATTTCAGCAGAAAAATTGACCCGTTGCTCTGACCTAATTTCCTGTATTTACCTGGCATAAGTGAGAGGAAAACACGTATTTGTTCACAGCCTGTTTTCAGTACAACAGCACTTACTTTTCGTCAGCCGAGTCGCTGGCCATTGATTTCTAAAGAATCACGCCAAGGCAGAAAGCTTAGAGAAAAGATCATTTCTTTGCCTCTTTCCTTATCTACCCTAAAGGAAACAGATAATTTTTTTTTTCAATATTAGTAGGGGAAAAAGAATCTGTATAAATTAGTGTTACCATTTCTTTGAATACACAGGCAAATAAAAGGGGATAATATATGTAAAGTGCAACATATTCACAGTATGACAAAATTGATCAATTTTCATTGTATTTGAATTATGTTATGACACAATACACTTAAATGTGTCATGCTGTATATTTTAAACAGTACAAAAATTGATCAATTTTGTAGCATGTAACATGTAGATTAGACATTTTTGAATATATTAGAAATGCACACACCATGTTCTTTACTGAGAAAAGAAAGAATTTTGCTACAAATTTAAAATATACATCACATTTTGCTGGAACTATTTGTGTATTGATTTTACTGTACCGTATATCGTATATCATATATCATATCATATCACATCATCAGGTGCTCTGTAAAAATAGGTTTAATTATTCTAATTGCACTGGCAGCTCTAATAGCAGGTTAATGGTTTTTTAAAAATTCAGAATTTAAGATCAGGTGATGCAAATACAGCTATATTTAAATTTTTGAAATGAATTTGTTTTTAAGTAATACAAAGGTCCATTCAAAGAGACAATAGCACTATTTAAAGATATTGTAAGGTCTACAGGGTTTCACAGAGACCTGATTATCAAAAAGGATAATCATCTAATATGTTCAGAATAGCTGACATTAACCTTTTTTAGGGAGAATAAATTTAAAGATTAAAAAAGTCACCTGAAAATGTAGTTTACACAGAATTGCCTTTGGAAGTAGGGTTACAGTGTAGGAGGCAACATCCTTACCTAACTGAGCAGTAACTTGTGCCAAAAGATGATGCGTGCGAGCAAATCATTGCAATCCAAAAAAAGGCAGGTATATATCATGCCAGAATTCATTGTTCTCAGATAATATAAGAACTTTTGCAAGTTTGTATACACAACAGTTAACTAAATCATTTCATTTATATTGCCTAGGAACATTTTGTTCTGTTTTACCTGCTCATATTACATAGTTTGTTTATTTTCCAAATGACAACATATTTTGAACTTTTAAAGAAATATCAAATCGAAATTTTCAATGATTTATCTCTTTTCACAATGAGAAATGTAGTTAGCTGACCTCTCCCATGAACAGTTTCAACCAGTGTTAGGCTGAGAAGTTTCTGAACCAGTCAGTTTTTCAATAACAAATTCCTCCCTCACAGTTTGTGAGGCATGTGGAATTGTGTGTATACTATTTGCTGGCAGAATTGGTTATTAGTGGTTAATTTATTTTTTTTTTTGAGGGGGGGAGGCTAATATATGTTTTTGTTGTATTTTTGTTAAAGTGTCCAGATATTTTGTGGGTTGTTATTATTATTATCATTATTATAAATTATTACATTTGGGTGCATAATGATCCTTCCATTCCATGCACAGTTATGAATTTGCAATTTTTGTGGGATTAAGGCAAGTTCTGCCCGCAAAGTCAGGTTAGCAGTGAATAAATCGACCTGGTGCTGTAATTGATGGCCATACACTACATGCTCCTGAAACTGAATTGCAGTGGAGAACACCTCCAGTATTGCTGCTCTTGTGAAAGTATTATTTGGATACAGTGTCAAAAATACCAGCTTGGCCCTATTATTCCGAAGCTAAATTGATCCATATGATTGGAGAATTGCCCAGATATTTTTTTTTCAAACAATCATTTTGAAATTACCATTATCAATACACTAATGCATGTTGAAGGCTTGTTGGGTCTGACATAGGAAGTGATGTAATAAGGGAACCCTTAATACTCGCAGCCCTCAAACAGGAAACATTTTCCTTGAGGAATAGTATACTTGAAAACTGCAGATTACAATTTAATATTAACCAGATTTCTACATTAAACATGATTTCCGAGAACAATTTGATTTTTCTTTTTTTTCCCCTTTTTTTCCTGCTTCTTCTCTAAGTGATCAAAACTGCATCCAACCACAAGCGGCTCCTGGAATGAGCCCATGGCTGCCTGCAATTTAAATGTCAGCCCCGGCAATTGCAGAGTTACATTGGATCTCTCCGCCAGCCCTTGCCACTCACTACTTCCCCGTCAGTCCCAATCTGCCTCTGATACCCACACGTGTCAGTAAACCTCATTTTGTTCGCCTTGCCTGGGTAGGTACATTTTGCTTCAGGGATGTATGGAGGCGTCCCCCAGGGTTTTGGTGGTATTGCTAGTTCATACATAGCAGGACCAGCTGATGGAGTACTGATAACACAGCGGCAATGAAATTCGGTTGTGTTTTTGGAGACAAATGGCAAACGTTACGGTCTCCAGTGCAGTAGGAAGGACAGAATGCGGAGAATTAACAACTGCACAAATATTTCATTTTCCGGACTGACTGGGTACTTGATTCCTCAACTGACCACTACTATTTGTAAGTATTTGTTCATGGTTTAGCAGTCCTGTTCACAAGTGGTCATGATGCCAGGCTGCTAACAAACGCAGCAAACAAAAATCACTGCCCCTGTCTCAATGAGCTTGCAACGTGAGAGCCATCCTGCACAACACCCGGTAGCAAAAGATGTGAGTAACATCGCCTGTCCTGCACTGCTCAGGTGTCTGCGTGGTACCAGGGGAGGGATCCCTGCTGCTCCCTGCAAAGGTCGCTGCCAGGGAGCCCTTCAGGCTGAGCCAAACACAACTCATTTCGCCATCTCCCTCAAAAGTCAAGTCAGACCACAGCACTGGTAGCAAGACATGTTTACCAGGCCTGCAAAAATGATGGGTCTAAATATAGCGCTTGTCAAAACAGTCCTTACAGAGAGGAGGGAGAAGGGATGGTGTGGCAGGGAAGGAAGAGATAATGCTGAGGGTCCTCAGCTGAAACCTTTGACCCTAATACGATTTTTCTCTGGAATTGTCTAATTGCTTTCCAGAGGCCTGCTCCTACAAAATAAAACACTTAAAGGAGCCAAAGATTTCAAAACTAAGGAAATCTCTGTGTACACTGAGCTCTTGCATGTAAAGACTATTTAGTGAAGCAAAGGCAAAGAATGAAAAGGAGAACACAGCTGCTGCAAGCCGATGGGTTGTGTGGTAGCATCAGTTCTGCTGGTAGCTGCTTCTGAAAACTCACCTGCTGAAAGTCACTTTTTTTCCAGAAAGGCCTCCAAAGGTCAGAAACCACAAGAGGCATCCTGCACCTGGCCTTCCTAAGCTGGTGCTCTGCAGGCTGAGGAGCACGATGGGGGAGTGGGAAAGGAGAGGCACAGTTTTCTCAACGTCTGCAGACAAGGTCAGTCTCAAAGGTGAATTCCCACCACTTTGCATCAGGAGTACTTGAAAAGGGTTCAACAAAAGACATATAGCAATGAGCATTCCCCGAGATGCTTAAGGATAGAGAGTATCTACTTGAAACAGTCCCCCCCCTGCTTTGAAATCCAAGTGCTTTGTTCCATGCCTGGTTTGAAATGGTCTCCTCTGTTCTCACACGGAAGAATCAGGAATATTGTCTGCCAGCCAGAACTGAAATGTAAACCAGGATCCCCAAAGAGCGGAGTGACAATGTAACACTAATCCATCCCACTTCTGCTGATATGATGCACATGGAGAAGGAGGTTAACCACAATGGTGCCTCCTGCGGTGGGCAATCACTGTAATGTAAATTGTGACCTTCACACAATTGCTGGTTGGAAACATTTACATGGAGACTAAATCCCTCCCAGGTTGCATGATAGCACACGCTTTGTTTTCTTAGGCTGTTGTTCCCCATTTGGCACACAGTACAAAGCCATCCAGGGGCTCTGAAATCCATGAAGCACAAGCCCGGACTACCCACACGCTGCCAGCAGAATTGACAAGCGTGCAAGAAAAAGGCTCCTTGGGCTGCCAAGTCATGTAGCTTTTGAATGAACCAGCCTCCCCATGAAAGATCCCGGCTTTCTTGATCAGCAAAATCCTGATCTGCCATGAAATTCTCTCACCTACGTTGGTCTTTGGAAAAGGAGCCCACACCGCAGCTCTGGCTCTGGACAACTGTTGTTCTGTGTCAAATCCATTCTGTAGCTCTTCTGCAGCAATCTGTGGGCAAAGACAGCTGGTAGAGGGCCGTGAGACACCGGAGATGAAGGTGTGTTGGAAAAGGGAGCCCGTATAGAAATGAAGAAAGGTATCGGTCATTCTCTGCAAGCTTTTGGTCACAAAACATTGTCAAAGACCTTGCAGGCAAGTGGCTTCATCCCAAGCCACTGATGCCAATGCAGGTATCAGTCCTACTAGAAATGTACAGCAATATAGGAATAAACTGAAAAAGAAAGAAAAGGGTAACTTTGAATGTTATATTTCAAATCTAAGCCTTAGTGATCAAGAAGGTACCAGGTTTGAGACAGCTACAGCCAGAGCTGCTGAGATTTACCAGTGGTTTAACTTGCTTCAGTCAGTTACAATTAAAGATTTATTTCGAAATTCTGGTCAAAATCTGTATTCTAAGCCCAAGTGATACATGGGAGTACTCTCTTGCCTCCTCTCTCAAATTTAGTCCCCAGATCTGAAGGCCAAGTGCTTGTTTTGCCCCCTCTACCCACAGATTTGAAATTCTCTTTTATATGAAAGAATGAAACCTGAAATTCATAGATGGAAATGAGAGGTTTCATGGCCCCAAGGGACCTACCGAGAATATCTCCCATGTTTGGGGCAGACAAGGGATTCCCGAGAGAGCTTGAAAAAGTGGCTGACACCCAAGGTTTCTTCCTCTAAACTGGATGCAATTTCATAATCCCGGTCTGTTCTGTTCTAGTTTTAGGTTTGTGGCTTTGGATAACCACCTATATGTGCCTGTTTTCCTTAACTAGGTGTCAGGTAACAGGCTGTTCTGAAACAGTGTGTACCAGCATGGGAACAGCAGGCTTAGAAATCGGTGCCAAAAAGTTAGGACAAATTTCTTTATCCGTGTCCTTGCTCTGGCGACAACATAGTTGTTAAATTCAGCTAATTAGAGAAGGTTGATAGAACAAACCTGTAAGTGTTGCAGTTGGACTTAGTAGATATCACGCGTGTGTACTTTCCAGATTCAAAAGAGCTTGGGGAGAGTCTGTATGTGTGATATGAGTCTCTCTTTATATTAAGCCTTTCTTGAATAAACATAAACCTCATGGGGGAAGTGCTGTTTTTTTATTTTTCCTGTCCCCAGAACCTCAAGATAAAATTTGAAATGCCAGGACATAAAATATCACACTTGGCTCTATTTTACCTAGTTACCAACAAAAATATTGGCACGACTTCCTCCGTTGGCATGAATTGGCACCATTTCAGCAGCTTCCGTTGAACCATGCAAATCCACCAAATGACACTCTGGCTCCACATATATTTTTAGCCAAAATACTCTGCGGCATGTGTTACTGTCTTTCTGGAACCATTTATAGTTTCTGCAGTATCATTTACCACCATTTTCTCTGAACATGCTTCCAAGAGAGCTGTAAACGTATACTTCTGCTGCAGGCACTGAGCACAAAGTAGGAAAAAGAAGGAAGGAAGGTTGTACCAACAGATGAGTCGCTATAGAGCTAAAAAGAGTCAGATCTCGGGGCAATTCCAGAGCTTTTGATACTGGTATTTGGCAACGCAGGGTTCAGGCACCCCAAAGTATTATGGAGAGAGTTATTGTCATGCATCAGTTCACTGCAGTGATTTTACATGGATCTGCTCTAACTGATGCCGTGTTGCCTCATGGTATCCTGTTTGTGTGCTTCTTGGAGTCATGAAGATGGGTGGGAAAAAAAAAAAAAGAGAGAGAGAGAGAGAGAAAAAAAAAAGAGAAGCTGGTATTTCCCACTGTTATGCTGCAGTAACTCTACCGTTGTCCATAGAAGCGATTAATTAATATAAAGTTAATAGTTAATATATGGAAATAATAAGATCATCTCCCTCGTGAGATTTTCTGTTTTGTTGTGCTGCATCTTGCTACCTTCCTGATTTCAAGACAGGTCTCAGAATGCTGACAGGTGAGAGCAGTGTCATTTAGTAACCTCTCTGACCCCACTTTTTACTGGTATAAACGACTGTGCAAGGGAACCAGCAATAGAGAACCAACCTTTTGAACTTTTTTCATGGTGGCTTACTCTGGATTTTGGTACACCTTTGTAAGCGTATAGCTTTCTACCGCATAACATGATCACAAAATCCCAGCCAATCAGGCTTATGGTTATAATTATCAGAAACACATCTATGTAATGCAATAGAGAAAAATTTAGTCCTATGGTCTTAAATACATGTATGACTCAGAATTCATCAAGAAAGCACACCATAAGAGAGGGAAAAAGACATTCCCTCCACCCTCCTCAGTATGCCTGAAGGAAAAAGAAAGCAAATTTGTGAGGGAAACCTCAGCCCTAACACAATCTCCAAGTGATAGGAAATCCATGTCTACAAACCCTGCAGAGATGCAGAAGGAGCTGTGGTTGTGTGTTGTGTTCTGGTTAGCTCTTGTGCTCAGAGGAAAGGCAAGGTTTCTCGATACCAAACTTCATTACGATGAACGCAATTAGCTTATTTTCAGCAGATTAGTTGGTTATCATCATTGGAAAGTGCTGAAACACTGATACCCCCAACACTCCTGTCCAGAATGGAGTTGCTAAATCTAATTTCTCAGTCTGGGATTGCTCATTTTGCAAGTGATGCCAGCAGGAATTATCCAGATGTGTTTTATTTATTTTTATCCTTCTCTGGTCATGACCAAAGATCCAAGAAATTGTCATTGCTTATAGGGAACAAAATAAAATAAAATAAAATAAAATAAAATAAAATAAAATAAAATAAAATAAAATAAAATAAAATAAAATAAAATAAAATAAAATAAAAAGAATTACTTCCTAATTCTAACAGCGCTGTAGTGTCAATAATCCAAACTCTCCCAACTGGTAATGAATGAAAGATATTGTGATTGCCATCAGCTGTATTACTCTAGGTTGGGTGCTTCTGCCAGGTCTTTGAAATTAAGCAAAATTTGCAGGAAATTGGGGGGGGAGTGGGCAAGTTGGGCAAATGGTGCAGCACTTAAGGTCAGACTCCAGGCAATGCTGCCCTAAGGCTGAGCTTGGTCAGTAGAGGGAAGGTTTCTCTTGGGAGCGCTGATGGTTGTAAGGTAAGAAACTATGTGCGCCATTTTTTCTCCCTATTGCAGCTCTGTTCCCAATAAAGCCTAGGTGCTGTCTGGCTTGCTAAGAGAATGCTTACACAAAAAAGATATTTTGGTTTCAGTGTATGTGATGGTTTGCAGCTGGAAGCATAACTGGTGCTTTGTGATGTGATGTTGGCCCTTCCAATTTGTCCAGAGCTCTTCTACAAAGCTGTTATTTTTTGTTCTGGTTGGACTCACTGGGTCACTTTGGGCTAACCTGTTTGGTGTGCGTGTTTGTGCTGCCCTGGAGCCGGCCTTATCACAGGAGCTGCTTTGGGATTTGTATGTGGAAATGCCTATCCAGGTGGTGTGAGCAGAAACTGTTACAGAAGTGGAAAAGTGACTTTACACAACAAAGTGTTTCCCTAGCTGGTCTTCAGGACCAGAAGGGTTGTGTGGGGTAAAGATGAGATTACTGGTCTTTTTTCAATAAATGGTTTCAGAACCTGATTTCCTGGTAAAATGTTTTGAGAACATCAAGGGGAAGTTGCTGCCTGAATATAAATATTATCTTTGTTAGATCTGACTGATTATTACCAATTAGGAAATCAAGGGATGTCATCTTGAATAGCAATGTAACCCTGTGACAAAGAAGTTGTATGTCACGTAGCAACTATTCTTTCCCATTTTGTTCAGATGAAATATTTAATTTTCAGTTTTTGTTGTTTTCTATTACTATTTTATTTTTACTTCTTCAGTCTGGATCTCTTCAATGATTAGTACTGGCATCTCTGTCTAGTCTGGAGAAATTCTTTTTGCTGAAAACCCCTTTGGATGGTAAAGGGTAACTTGGCCACTGCAGAAAGAAAACATTACTCTATAGGTGCTCAGAGTTACTGCTTTCAATCATGCAAGGGGAAACTTGAATTTTAAGGGACTTCCCTCCAAGCTCACCCAGAGGCAATGCTACAAAACTCAGTGCTGGAGGTGGTACTTCTGTGCCCTCCTTGAAAGATGGCCTGTGACATCTTCCATCTGTGACTAGTAGTTTGGGGGGGGGGGGTAGGGGAAGGGGGAGAGGGAATTGCTTGGTTTTGTTTATGTTTTTTTCAATTCCATTGCATTTTTCATTGAGCATAGTGTAAATGCTGTTGCTTGCAAAAGCAGATGAGTGACAGATTGGTTTAGGTGACGTCACCAAAAGGCATTTTTATTCTCCCAAAGTTAATGTAGCTTGCAAAAAAAAAAAATTCTAACTACATACAACAAAGCCAAAAACCTTACATTCCTACAGCTGCCTTTCTCCTGGTTTATACAACAAATCCCACCTACCATGTAGCTCTGCAATGTCAATTTTTTTTTGAGACAGTCTCCAGCTGGACGTTCACTGATGGAGAGCTGTAATATAATGAATTTCAGAGATGCAGATTACAACATGTTCTTCCTTCTTCTGTTTGCTTAGGGTATATTTCCACTATTTCTCTGATACATGAATCATCTGATATTCTATAGCATGTTTTACCATTTGCCAACACTTATGAGGCAAGGAATAATTTCTTCTGAAAGTAGAATAACCAAAAATTATTCTTATTGTTTTATTGGCAAATAAAAATATAATTTATTAGCCAGTCAAGAGCAATAACCATTAGGAGTACTACTTCAGAATAGGCCATTAAGACTTTTTTTAATGCTAATTTTGTCTGGGCTTATGTTTCTTAATTCAAAAAAAAAAAAAACAGACCTGGCTTTTCAAAAGTATTTAGGTGTCTAACCCCAAGTTATTTCAATAGAAATTAGGCAATTCAGTCCCTCTGAAGATCTGGGCCTCAGCCCAAATTCTCTGCTGCTGTAAGCACATGCAGCTGCGTTGCTCTCAGTGAAGTCTGATCCCTCTTCTCAAGCTTGGGACTGGGGCCCTGGATGCAGCTGATGATCCCACTCATAGACCCTTCTGGAGGAAAAGGAGGTTTTTGAGTTCCGATGTACCCAGATGTGTGTGAGGCTGAGGATTTCCCTCTGCAGGGAAGCATGTATGGCTGGTGGGTGAGTGGGGAGGTAAGAGAAGGTGGAGAGCTTTGTGAATCATTTGTTCGTGTGGTCTGGCAGAAGCTGGCAGCTGTGCAAGGGTGATTAATAAGGAATCTCCAATGCATTTGGTTCTCTAACTGAAGCATATGTTTTTTTTTCTTGTGCTTAATGTGAGGACAAGTTCTTAGCAGGCCATGTGCAGTTCAGTGGAACTGTGTCTAATCCTTCTGCAAACCCAACTCTAATTTCTAAACAAACAGGCTGCTGCTACCCTTGTCCTCCTTAAGGCACCCAGGTTTGTCATACTGATAGACTGTGAGAGGATGTAGGGTGGGAGCAGAGGTTGAGCCTAGGAGGAAAACATCCGTTTGTAGGATTAAAGAGCAAAGCATGCTGTAGGCAGGCTGAGACTTTGCTGGACATGCACTCTGATGTATGGAAGGAGCTGCAAGAGCTGACATGCCCTGCAAAAAGTAGGGATTCAAGGAGTGACCTTGTAGGAGTGACCTAAATGCAAACAAAAATAGGTGCAGTTATTTTAAATATTATCTTGTGCTGTGATCAATCTTGGGACTTAACACACAGACACTTTCCCACTTTGGGCCTATTATAAACACAGGAGTCATATGGAAAGGCAATGGCTCTGACTCCTCACTAGCAGAGATTAAGCAAGTCTTTCCCTTCAGAAAGGGAGAAATAAGATGCTTTCCATCCCTATTAACTTCCACCCCTCACCTCCTTCAATCTGATCAAACCCAGTGGAAGCTGAGCAGGTATTTCAGCTTGATTTGTTTGTTGAATAAGGGCTGTTGGCTGCACTGGGTCCCTGGAGGATCATGAACTGCAGCTTTCAGGCAGGAAAAAGCCAGTGGGGAAGAACACGAGTAGGAGCACGGCCTGTAGATCGAGGGGGAGAGGCAGGAGACACAAGCTGTGCTCCAGAGGAGACACAAGGACCCATCTATCCAGCCACTGGAATTATTCCTACTGTTCCAGTTAACTCTTTCCCTAAGGCTGGTGCTGGCCAACTTGTTTGTTTGAATTGAACAGATTCTGGGAATATTTGCTTTCCATTTCAGCTGAGGGGCATACAGCAATTGAGCATAGGCCAGAAGGGATTTTTTTCTCTTCTTTCTCTCTTGGTTGCCCTAAAAGTAAGAAAACAGTGAAAATAGTAAAACAAACAAGAAGAAATGATCTGCTGGGGTGGAGTCCTTCCTTTTTCCATCACAGAAATTTTTTAGCAAAACACCCTGAAAATGTTTGACATCCATTTGTGGAATCTCTATAATTAGAATTAATAAAAGGACATGTCAAGTACACCTACCTTGCAAACCACAGATGCATTTTTTCTCCTCCTCTCAATGGCTTTAACTTGTTCTGATTGGCATCTGCAGGGAAATTATAATTAGCCCGTGATATGCATTCAGTGTGCATAATGCCTGGGTTTTTCTATAGGTATGCATATATTCCCGCACAACTCCTAGGAGGATTCCTTTAACTAAACAGCTCAAGGTATCTAGGATAGCAAAAACATTAAAATAAAAATATCTCTGCAAATTGAGTTGGTGGTCTCCAGCACATTCCCAATGGATTCTTGCCCACATCAGCAAAAGGCTGTCTGCTGCAACTGGTGCTAATTAGCACCCCTGTTGGCAGTCTCAAATGAGTGATGTGGAGCTGAATGGGCTACAGAGACAGCTGGCATCAGAAGTGGTCCCAGCAGGTCTGGGCTGAGGTGGGGGCAGGCAGCACGGAGGGAGCTCTGTGTGCTACGTGGAATGCTCTCTTCCTGCAGATTTGGAGAGAACCTGTCTCTTCTGAGGCCCTAAAGGTCTCATTCACGGCTGTGCTAAGTTACTTTTTTTTCCCTCTGCCCACTTTTGCATTTTCTGTTCTTTAATTCTATCCAGAAAAAGGTCACTGGTTAGAAATCTTCTTGTCTGATGCTTATGATGAAGAGATTTCCTAGGTTTGTGCTGGTGGCTTGTGTTTTGGAAACTGAAACTTCAGTGAGAAAGAGGGGGATGAAATCCATAATTTTTTCTTTGAATCCTTTGTGGCTGAGTCTGAACACTTTCCTCTTCTGGAAGCCGATGGGTGTGACTTGCCATTGTTTTCTGCTTCTGATCTTCTCAAGAAGATCAAAAGGACTTCCTGGGTTCTGCTGGCTTCGCTTAGGCCTTAGGTGTTTCCAGTTGGAGAAGGGAGAGAAGAAGCACCCACATCTGCAAACCCATGTCCTTGGTGTGGTGTCACCAGTTCAGCGTCTCCTGCCAGGTAGAGGTGGGGCAGTGGATGTGTATTTCACTGCTGAGCTGCATGGCTGGAATACCCTTTATTGTTGCATGAGTAATAGGAATGTATCTGCCATCACACCTTCCACCCCAAACCAAGCTGCAAACATCTTGTGGTGTTGTGGTGGGTATGAATCACTTGGCTGAGTGCTGAAATGTGGCTGGGGTGGGTGGCAGCTGCCCTGGCCCCATGCACAGTACTGTGCCCTGGTGGGATGGGGGAGCTGGGGCTCCTGGCAGAGCTCCAGCCTTAGGAAAAGGGCTGCAGGAGCTGTGGTGGGCTTTGCAGAATGGTCAAGATTTCTGCACTAAGATACTGTGCAAAAGGCCTCTGCAGAGAGTGAACTGCATGGAGTTCAGCTTCTCTGTCACAGGAGGGTTAAGGGCTGAGCCTGCTGTGCCAGGGCTTCAACCTGTGGTTCCAGGCAGTCCAGTGCAGGTATTGGGAGTCCCACAGTTAGGCCACAAAGCCCTGTGCTGCCATATAGCCACAAATATGGCCTTAACAATGCTCATTATAAGCACTATATATGCCATGACATGACCAAGTCATGTCTTGAAGTGAAGGGTACTTAGAAATGAGCTTTCTGCAGCCAAATGTTCTACAGCTAATTAAGATCTCTGATCAGTCGAATGATGTCTGGAAGGTGCCCTCAACTATGGGCACAGCAACTGACCAGGATGTTTTGGAGGGTGAAGGTTCTTCCCTTCTGTCAGTGTAACCTGTGGCATTGCTTGCCCCAAAGGACACATACGTGTACTGAGGGTCTAGAGCACTTCAGCGTGAAAACCAAGTCCATTGATGTTATGACACTTTCATGGCCTGCATCTCTGAAAGGTATTGTAGAGTACAAATTAAGCCATGTGTGATACATGAAACCTGTGTTGTATGAACAGTAACTGTGATGCATTATTCCTTTATATTCCTAAAATACTGGGGAGAGCAAACATCATAAAATGAAGTCTTGTAGTCTTTGCCTGTATGAAGGTGGGAAAGGTTTGCACAGGTAACAACTTCCATAAGGTCAATAGGAAAGGTCTGCTAGGGTCTGCCTACCCTCCTCCAGGTTGATTTTGTGGCTGGTGCTGGTACTGCTGCTCATCAGTAGGTACAGAGCTCCTAGTAGGTAGAAGTCTGTGAGATAAGTGCACTGTGCTGTTCAAGGCAATTGCATCTATTTCATGGGGGATTATTTTTTCTAATTGCTATAAATTAACTGAGCAGATCTGTCACTCTGGGATGTTTATGATGTTCAAATTAAGCAGCTGTTAGGTACTTAATCTCAGTCCCATTAACACTGAAGAGCTCTTATCAATGAGATGCATGTTTTTGCAACAGCTTCTCAGACTCAAAGGCAGAGGTGTGTATTGACTTTCCCATTAAAATGTCATGTCTGAAGTGGCTTGTAAGTGCTTTATAGTCACAGACAACCAAAAAGAAACAGGAGAGAAAGCTACTGTCAAAAGCAACTCAGAGCAGTCCTCCTGTGGTAAATAAAGGAGATCTCTACAGGGAGAGAAGCAGATGGGTAGAGGTTGTTTTTTAAGAAAAAAATCCCCAGTACCATTTTCTTTGTGTCAACACAGACGGTTTCTGTATTAGATTTCTATATGAAAAACCATTTTTAGAACCAAAGCTGTGCCTCACGAGTGGACTATAACTTATTTAGCGATGGGGGAAGATAGCAAAACGACACGAGGACAACTCCATCCTTTCTGCACGTGTCTGTATGGGCAGGGCATGTTCCTCTGAGCAAGCAGTGTTACAGCGAGAACAGGGAGCTGGAATTCTCACCACTTCCGAACCCAGGGATTCCTCCAGACTTTTTCTGAAACTTGACAAGCGACTGCCTTGGTACCCAGAGCACAGGTTTGCAACCCCAATGTGTGATAAATTAGACCTTTCACTTAAAGTTTTTCCTGGCAGGAGTACTAGAACAACCCTCTGAATAGCTACTACTGCTGAATTTTAAAATCTCTCTGGCTCTTTGCTGAGCCAAAACTTAAAGTTACAGTCAACTGGAGCTTGGTGTTGTGTTATGTTCTGTAACCTTATCTTTTTATAACAATCATGTTTATTATTATTATACAGGGCATTATAGGGCCCCTCTTCAGAGCCAAGGTGTTGTGTCTGTTGCTGGATGTATAGTTTAGGTAATCATAACAGTTTTCAAACAGCTGTAAAACCAGCCTGGCAGTGTGGTCCTGGGGATGGAGACCCAGCAGCTTGAGAGCTCTGCTCCTCTCCCACCTCTGCTGCCAGGTTCAACCACCTCTGCAAGCAGGTTCAGCCTGCCCGTGCCCTCTTGGTCACTGTACAGACAGTCTCATGGCCCTTAGGGGACTTCAGAGGGGCACCCAGGCTAGTGTTTTAACCCATTTTCTTCTCTAATTAAAGAGAGCCTGCCCATCTCCTTAACCTCTTAGGTCATCCTGAGTCCTCCCTCCCCCTTTCTTTCCTAAATCCAATTCAGTTCAGTGGCTGAATTTAACCTGATGCATAAAATACCTTAAAATGCATATGTGCTTTAAACTGTACTGCAAATAGTTTTCTATTTATTCTACTAACAGTTCAGGCCCTATGTTTCCGCTAAAATGGCTAATAAAATTCCAGATATCCAAAGCTGTTTGCAATGAGTTAACAGCTCTGGTATCAGCTATATAAAGGAGCAAAACATTGCTAGCTTCTGCTGCCAGGATGCAAAAACCTGTATTTTCCTCTCAAGCCCATGGAGAAAAGTCTGCTTCCCATATTACTGCTAGGAGACTTGCAAAGTTAACAAAACCAGTATTTTTCTAGCATTTTTGGCATCTCCATCCCAAACACCTGCAAACACCTCGAAGCTGCTAATTGGGGATTGTTATCTAGGTGCTCCCTAGGAGGGAGAAGATGCTCCTTTTGGCCATGGGTCCAAAGCCTGCTCTTAGGCTCTATGAGCCTGTAGAAAATGATCTGTAGTGGTTCTTGGGTTGAGAAAAGGGGTTATTTCTGTTTGGATTTGTAAGAGTCAGGCTTAGGAAAGCAAACTTGGGTTGACTTCGCTGGGTACTTACTAAAGGAGGCTGCTGTCTCTGCTAGCGCTGTGGTGGAGTATCCAGGCTTGGCACCTCTTTCTTCAGATGAAAATGTTTTTTCAGCTCTGTGTAGGGTTTGGACGTGACAAGCCATCCTTTTTCTGGCCTTTACCTCTATTTCTTAAATTATTTTTATATCAAATGCTTGTTTTGATTGAAGCCTTCTTTCCAAATCTGAGTGTCAGTATAAGTAATGGGTCTGGGTGATTTACTGTCCTCCTTATTACTGCTGTCAGCTTCTCTTCACTCACACAGCACAAAGGCATGCATCTCCACGGGAAGAAAGAGGCAGCCCTTCATTTTTTTGTGGAGGTTCTTGCCTTGAAAGTGCATCAAGATACTAGTATCTTCTGAGCCACTGAAGGCAAGAAAAAGCCGGTACTTGGGCTCACAAATGAGTTACTTCAGTTTCTTCTTAGAAACTGATACGTCATCACTTCAATGATATGATTTATGAGGGTTTTTTCCTTATTTTTCAAGCACAGAAAAAAAATGTCTTGCCATGTTTTAGGAACAAAATGAGTATTTTACACACATACCAATAGCTCTCTGGAAAGCACTTAAATTTACAAGCTGTTCGTAAATTTACTGACAGTTGGCAACACTGCATCCAACATACAGGAACCTTTTGGAAAATAGATCTATTGTAAATAATATATATTGCAGCTTAATCTGAGCGTGCTTTAGCTCAAAGTAGTTTTAACAAATGTGTTACCTAATATATTTTTTAAAAAGCTATTTGACCTGGAAAGATGATTTCAGTATCTGAAAAGCTATAATTTAAAAAATCAACTGCCTCTTCGGAATCAACAGTGCTTCTCAACAGAACTCTTCTGAGGGTACCTTCTTCTGGTATTAGAGTAGTCAGAGTAATTTAACTATCTTCTGTAGTAACATGCAACTCGAATACATAACCTAAAGATTATGTACCATAATGGAGGGTCTTGATCTCTTAAGGACAGTGGTAGTTATTTGCATTACATTGAGGAGCTGGTTTATAGAGAAACAACTTGTAGGTATGTGACTGAACTGTGTGCATTTAAATGCAGTTTGGATTTTAGGAAGCTTGGGTTTATGTACATGCTGAGGTGGTATTTTAAAAAGATAATTTTTCTATTATAACTGATATGGGGTTGCAATACTTGAATTCTAGTGATTCAGATTAAAAAAAAAAATCCATTGTTATCCCACATCCCCAATGTTTGTGACTGCAGTAGTATTTAGTAGCTGAAAAACAACTTTAAAAACTGCCTAGGTGATAAGATTTTTGTAGCATAAAGACCTGGCTGTGAAGAAGGGGGACAGGATCTTTTTCTGCAAATTGCATTTTCAATTTCACTTTAATAGCTTAAAGCTATCAAAAAGCCTCCCTCGCTGATGGCT
The DNA here is from genome assembly GCF_009769625.2 of Cygnus olor. Taxonomy (NCBI): domain Eukaryota; kingdom Metazoa; phylum Chordata; class Aves; order Anseriformes; family Anatidae; genus Cygnus; species Cygnus olor. Next base: position 11,302,447 of record NC_049186.1, read on the forward strand.
TATAAGAATCATGCAGATGAGTGTAGTCAACGTGGTCTTCTTGTGGAGTAGAAAAGCCCTTTCTTGACAATGCTTCAGATTCTTCCAACTTTGTGTCTGAGTATGCCAAAGCTCTTTGTAAAGCATTGTGGGGCCACGATGTTCCTTGGAAAGCTATTTTTTCTTTCATACTGGTGACCCTTGCATTTTCTGAAGGCAAAACTGATAACTTTTATTTCCTTTAAGTATTTGTATTTTGCAAGCTATAAATGCCAGTTCTGTGTCTTGGGACTGTGGCTCATCACCTCTTTGACAGTAAAAAAAAATCTAAGTAAACATTATCTTTATCCCAGACAACCATTAAAAATGTCAGTCTTGCAGGTACTCCCTTCCCCTAAAGCTGATTTTCTTGCGGTCCCTGGCTGAGAGGCTCCTTCTGGGGGGGAGTCACAGGATGCTTCTCAAAAGGAACATGTTCCCATCACTGCTGCCTCAGTGCTTTCTGGTGTTTGTAGCCACCTCTTGTCAACCTCTAAATGCAGCATGATTATTTTTGATTGATCATCAAGCACATATGCATTTCTTCTGGAAATATTGGTGATATTCTTTTGGGGGGGTTGAAGTCATTTTGATCAGTATCTTAAAAAAAACACACCAGCACAATAAAGAAACAATGTGAACAGTTGCTAAATCATAAAGTACTTATCTTTAATAGCTACAGATGCACTTAATTTTATCATTATTCAGATGCCTTAGGTATTTTAGTGCCAGTATTGATTTTTTTCCTTTGCGCTACAGCTGTGGGGGAAGCCTGTGCACAAGCATCAACCCAGCACTGCCAACCCAACCTGAGGGCTCTGCTGGGCTGGCCCTGATGTGCTTGTTCTTCACAAACACGTGTGATAAGATCCGCAGCCTATACAGTTCAGAGTTTGTGACTTATCCAACATTGTCTAGGGCTTGAAGGCAATGGGAGTCTTTCCATGGATTTCATCAGGACTTGGATCCATTTAACAGTGAATTAAAACCAGAACCTCAGCCTTGTTGCTCCCAGGCATTTGCCTTGCAAACACAAACTGCTCCTCTCACAGGACTGGAGGTGACCTCAGCACCAGACGTGTTACACGATGGACAAAGCGCCCAGGCAGCTGCTTATGGCAGCGGCTGGAATCCTGTTTCACTTGTGTGGTCAAAATCTGCAAGCCTTGAGGCTGGCTTAGCCCCTGTTCCCTGCTCCCACCCTGCTGCTGGGACTGGTCCCATTTGTCTCGCGGGAAAAGTGGAGCTTCTCCACTTGGGGAGGGCAGGGGGAGAGCTGCTGCAAGCCCGCTGCAGCCCCATGCAACCAAGCCAAAGCCCTGCATGGGAAGGGCTAGGAAACATTATATTGCTTTTGTCTAGCTATAATGAAAATAAATGAGGGCTTCAATTTAAAGTAGTTACTAAAAATTTGTTCTTTCCTCTGCCCTAATTCCAAAAACCACTTGCAGCTAATTAGACTGAGTTGAGCATGCTCGTGCTGTGCTGTGCTAGTGTAAACAGCAGCCATCTGAGTTTCATTACAATAAGGAAATAAAATAAACACAGGGCCAGAGAACAGTAGTTTGGGCATGGCTCATTACAGCACAATGCAGTTAAAATTCTTTGTAGAGGCAGTGGGATAGGGTACAAAGGGGAGTCTCTCCATGTTTCTGCCCTGAACTTTTCCCCACTGGTGCATCACAGGGAGAAGCAAAGCCCCTGCTTCTTGGTTCAGGGCTTCAGATACCCCTGAAGCCTGCAAATGGGCTCACTGCAAAGCTGTATTTATTCCCTCACCCCCAGGCTGCTCATGTCCCTTGGGCAGAAGCAGAAGGGAAAGGTGGCATTGCAGTGTGGTGCCAGTGCCAGAGGTCTGGGAGCCTGTTACAGGACTGCAGAGACACCTCCTTAGTCATGGATGGTTGCAGTCACTGCTGCTTCTCCTGCCCTCAGCCCAGGGAGAAGGAGTGCAGGCAAAATGGGAATAGAAAAACAAACTTGATTGAAAATCCCTAAGTGTCCACAGACATGAGACCAGCTTTAAAAAAAAAAGCCTGAAATCTTATTTGCACCTTTTGAATCAAGTGATTTATAGAATTAGACATAAGCCTGTCGCCTTTTAGAGCAGCAGGGTTGGTTATCTGGAAGGGAAGAAAAACCCAGCAGCTGGTGGGATGGCACTGCAGACAGCGAGGCTGAGAAGCAACTGGGTAAAAAGCATCAGGAAATGGCAAATTTGAGACAAGCAAAACAAAGTGAAATGCAGCATCGAAACACATGTCCTGAAATTGGCATTAAATTTAATCTCTGGAAGCAGTCACCCATCCATAAAACAAAGGCGGCAGCTCCTCTCTGCTGCAGACATTTGTAAACAAGGAGTGTTTTTACCAAATGTCTGCGCATTGCAGTTCTGACTGCTGCCCTCCTGCGTGACCAGGCCCCGAGTCACGACTTTAAAGCCTTTCTTTGGAGAACGTCTTTCACATAAAAGATAAGAAGTGAAATTTGGGAAAGCCGTGTACTGGTGTTCATGGGAGTATTGCTGACTTGGGTAGTAAAAGTGAATTAATTTTGAAATAAAAGAGGAGATTGGTCAGAGCTCCCTGTCAGGGAATGGGGTGGAGATCTCCTCCCAGGAGAGACCGGGCCATGGAACATTAAAAACTGTTGTAAGCTTCTGTTTTATTTTCCTGTGTGTTGTATTAATAAGGAGCACTTTGAACAACAGCTCAAATTCCTCCTCATCTCTCTTGCCATGTTTGCCAAAAAAGAATCAAAGCATTTTTACCACTGATTGCTTTTCTAGTTTCCTTAATTTGGGTAATTGCTTAGTCAATTCTCAAAAATGTATTTTGTCTTTAAAAAGAAAAAGGCAGAAAATGACAGATCACCTTCCTTTCCATCCCAGCTTTGGCATGCGGGTCCCAGATTGTGCGTTCTCTGTGGTGCCACACCAGCCTCCCATACTTAATTTCCCTTCGTTTGTGCAGCATTGCACTTACAGAGGCAGTGTCTCATTTTGATGGTTTGCCTTTGGCTAGATTTCAAAAGTGTCACTTCTTAAAATCTTTTTTCCTTTTCCAACATCCCAGTGTGCTGTATGGCAAAGAGCTGGCATTTAATTCCCACCACTCCCACTCTTTTTCCCCCTTCCCTGTCTCCCTATTCTCCCCAGCACTCCAGATCCAAATCAGGTTATCTGGGGAGAAAGGATGCTTGGGATCTGGTTTCTTGACTGCCCTTGTGAAAGGGCAGCATGGTTTGGTTTAATGATACTCTCAAGAGCTTGAATGTCCAAGATCTACAGAGGTCTCCTGGAGCTGGTTCTTCATGTGACAGTTCAGCTGGTAAAAGGCTGTTTTCCCATTATATCAGAATTGTTATATCAGGTTCCTGTGTTCATAACATCTGTGTCATTAATGATAGCTAAGGCTTAGATCCAGCACCTTGCAAGCCCTGCCCTAGATCACTCCCATTCTCTTGATCTTCCTCCTCTCCCCTCCTAAATCTTGCAGTGCCTCCCAGCCCCAAGATGGGAGCATGGCTCTGCCTGCTTCTGCTGTGTCTCATCATAGCTACCCAATGCTGTTTTGTGAGTTTAAAAGCTAAACAGGGGGCTCAGTGCACTAAGACAGGTGGTTTGTTGCCACCACGCACTGAGAAGACCAGCTGCAAGCCTATTCAATGTCTTGCAAACCTTGGTAAAGTGAACATTGCAACATCTGCAAGTTGCATCTAGTTCCTCATATGAAGCTTTGAGTAAAGGCTCCCACTAGCTTTGGGTCAAAAGTCCTTTTGTTTTGCTGCTCCTGTCTTTTTTTCTCTGGAGACACCTGGTAGCCTGATCTTGCAAGAAGAATGTAGTTGAGTCTTCAGACCTCCAAGGTTTTTACCATTTGGATAAACTTCAAACTTACCTGCAGTGAACTGAAACTCCTTGCAGCTTGAGGAGGACTCTTTGAGAACAAGTTGATGTTTCTCTTTTCAAAGTCAATAAAGAACTTGCTGAGACCCAAAATGTTTTCTACCCTACATGCATGGAGTCTTAAAATTTCAGAGATGTCCAGCACCACATCTGGCTATCAGGAGGTTCACAGATGAAGGCTCCCATGGACAAATGGACACAGCACACATTGAAATGCTGCATTTGGAGTCCCACAGAGACCGAGGACAAGTATCTGCAAACTCCTACCTCCCACATTAGGCAGAATGGACTGTCCACAGCAGTGGGCAGAGGTCAAGGTTGTTGCTCAAGGCTCACAACTTTACTAAATTCAATCAAACAAAGAAGTGTCTAGTCAGAACTTATCTCCTCCCAAAACAAAACATGCAGTAGAAGAAGAAACAAATTGTTTGACACCTCATTAGCAATTGTAAGCAGACTCCATTTTCACTCCAGGGTCTCATTGGAGTGATTTGTGAGGCAGCTTTTCCCTGCCTCTGCCTATCCCCTTAATGGCCCACATTTTGAGGGAGTTGGAGGCAACACAAGAACAACAGTGATTATTTGTGTCCTAGGACACCCGTCCTGCTGTCTGCTGCTGGAATGCCCCTCTACCTGGTGTTGTTTCTGGAACCTGAAGCTTGTTTCATGTTGCTCCTATGCATGTGTGTGGCTGGTTGTTAGGAGGGCACAGCTGGCCTAGAGCAAGATAACCAGAGCTCCCTCTCCTCTCAGAGCTGAAATGTTGATTAATGTAACCAGCTGACTGGCTGCTTGATGGAGACATACTACTAAGCACAAGTGTGTGGGTGTTGGGTGAATGTTGTTGCTTCGGGGCTTGAGAAATGTTATTGGCTGTCTGTGGTCTCATGCTACAGAAAAGCACAACCCAAAAAGATGAAAGAAAAGGAATAAAAACTCCTATAATGATCAATTTGTTCTTTCTTAATTAAATGTCCATCCTCATCACAATTTGTTCCCACCATACTTCTTCCACAGTTCTACCTTCTTATCTTGGCTTGAGAAGCAATTTAATTTCAATTTCAAGACTCTCTTTTGTTCTTCCTTTTTTCTTCGAAATCCCCCATCCACCCACCCACCACAGCAGGACATGTCTCTCAGGAAACCGCTTCCATGCTCAGTAATAATTTTTGAAATGTAAGCACATCAAAAAGGACTTTGACAAACACAGTAAGACTTTTGAGGGAGCCATTTGTTGTTGTGTTGGGATTTTTTTTTTGGTCTGCATGCTCATTTTTCAAATCCACACACACAAGCAGATAACTTATCTCAGGCAGCAGCAATGAGCCAACGGGCAGTGATTCGGAAGCCTGGCCCCAAGGGAATGTTCCTGCTACAAGACATTAGTCTGGGAGAAAGATGGAAATTGTTTCTGGGATTTAATGTTCTTCTCAATTGCCAGGTAGCTATCCTGCCACAGGAAAGAAATGTTACTATGTATTCTGCCTTGATTTGGCTGTCTTAGAAGAAGAATGGATTAAACCAAAACCAGGACCAAAAGGAAAGGGTGGGGGGGGGCAGCAGCGAAAGACACCACTCTCTTGCCTGCTCTAGCCTTGTCATCTTTCATTAAAGTTTCATGTAAAATTTTCCCTATCATCCTTTAAAAAAAAAAACTTATACTCTTATATTAGAAAATAAAAAAGTTGTTTTCCCTATTAGTATAGATATTAGCAATCCATTAATTAAATGATGTTCCAGTTCTTCAAACAAATGTTGAAATCAGTGTTCATGATTACAGGTCATCATTCCAATGGAGCCATCAATTTGTAATGCTCAAAAAATGATCTTACCGCTCTTCAGCAACTTTAGTTCTTTATGCATTCATCCAAAGGTTATTCCCTGACAGTTAAATTTTATTTTTCTCATTTCATTATACCAGATTTAATTCTATCATCAAAATATGTTAGACAGTTTAACCCTGCAAATAGGAATGAATTTTCACTGGAGGGGTGTGTGTGGGGGGGGCTTGGAAAACCCGATAACCATATCTGTTTGAATTCCTTTTCCATCATTCCATTCATTTAACAGTATTTCATCTTGGCTGACTTCAGCCATTTAACACAGGCTGAACCGCTCTCCAGAGACCCCAGTGACTATGGAACAACCATAGATAACTATTTTGGACTAGACTCCTAACTTTTAGCAAGCTGAAAATACAATGGAGTCTGTCTCATCTGTGTGAGTCTGAAATTAAAATATCTGATGAAATTCTGTTTAAGAGGAAAAAAATGCTGTTTTCTCTAACATTTGTTTAATGGAACTGGGGAGTGCAATTGATTCTGATAAAAGGGATATTGTATGATGAACAGGCTAAGAGAGCAGCTTTGAGCTGAATGAACAGCTACTAAAAGGCTGGTACAGTAGCAAAAGCAGCAATGCCATGAATATATTATCCAGGGATCTAAGGCAAATGCATGTTGTATTGGATACACACTGTTGAATGTAAATCCGTAGTGCTGAAATACTGTATATTTATTATGCAAGCCAAAGCTGAAGACAGTTTCTATTTGATGGACTCCCGGTGATGAATGGATTGTTTCATTCGAGTAAATGAACTGTCAGAAACAATGGCTACACAGTACAATTTCCCTCTCTGTCCCCAAAGGCCAGGAAAGCTCTGCAGCCAAAATAAAGTTGTATTTTTTTTGTTAAGTCTAGTGAGATGGCAGGCTTGGGCAGAAAGTTCAGAGGAACGTGTATGGATAGTTTGACCTTAAAACAGCCTACACCTCTTAGGTAAAAGCAACTGTGTTGTAGGCCGATTTGTTTAAAATTGAGGTGAGATAAAGGCAAGTGTCTCTCTAGGCCGGAGAGATGCTGGAAGTCCTCGGTCTGGTTAGGGCCAGAAATAGGTGTGTGTGGGGAGTCCTGCTGCCAGTGGGGATGCAGCAATGGGGTACACAGGGTCCTGGGCATGTTTGCTGTGTCCTCTGAGAGAACTCAGGGCCTGTGAGTAGGCCCAATGGAGGCCTGGCCGCTTGTCTGGCAGAAGCAAGCCATGCTCCTGCAGGGCTTTGGTCATACCCAGGAAGGTTAGTCCTAAATGAAATCTTCTCAGTAGAGATATATTTTAGAGGCAAATAGCTTTCTCAAGAAGTGATGGGTCAGAGAAACCCTGAGTTACGTGCATGTGTATTTGTGTGAGCACTTGTAATGACCAAAGCCTTTGAAAGGAAATAAAAAGCGTATTGCAAACTGCGGGTGGTTTGAGATACCTGCAAAAGAGAAATGTTCTTGGAAGCAGCTTTTTGCAGCTCAAGAAATAAGGGACTACACTATGTAATTTCTCAATATCTTTATTATTTAATAGACCCTTTCTGAAATAATTTGGGAGATGTATCTATATCTAAGGGGAAAAAATAAAATTTAAGAGCAATTTTGGGTTTTCATTTCAGGGTACTAGTTCCTTTGAACATGGTGTACTTGGAAGAAGGCTCTTTCAGGCAAATTCTTGCTGTTAAACAGCTGGTCTTGCATTTGCTAAAGGACAGACAGGAAACACCATACCAGGTAGTAAATATCCTCATCTTGTTCAGAACTTCTACCAGTGATTATTGTAACAACGGAAGGTTTTGAATTATACTAACAAATTGCTGGTACCTTTAGAAAATAGTAACAGATAACTCCTGTTGTAACTTTCCAGTAAAACAGCTTGATTCTATCTATACCATTTGCTCAGGAAGCCTGAGCATTTAATTTATGACCTGGGGTCCTTTCTGAGCTCAGGCAAAACAACATGCAGGACTGGTACTGGGAATCATGACGGTTCTTCCTTTTTCTGCCTTGTGCCCTTGGTCCAGGCACATATCCACAAATCTTCAGAGAAGAAATCTTATCCCACTTCAGTGAAGAGCCCCTGAAGTTCTTGGATGCAGCCAGATTTTGTTTTCTGCTAAATTAACACAAGCAAAAAAAAAAATCTGTGAATTATACAGGAACAAAAGCCCGATTTGGATACTCCTGGGTCAGAGAGTTGAAGGCGCTTTCAGCTGTCACACTCAGAGAGGTTTTATTGACTCCGACTGCTTCCGCACCATCTCTGCTCCAGGCTATCACAAACCGACAATTATCTGGGATCAGCGATTTCTTTTTTTTCCTTCCCCCTCAAACAGTTAGCTGTGTGCATCTCTTTCCTTTCTGCTCAGCTCTTAGAAAGGAGAATTTCCATTTGCTGAAAATTGATAGCCCTGGTTTTTCCCCTGGATGTAATACTGAGTAATGGATTTCTGCACATCTGGGCAGCCCAGTTGTGCTATGAATGTATGCCCTACAGGCTTGCTGTGATTAAGGGAAGGTGGAGGGAAGCTTGGTGTGCCCTTAAAACATGGGCTGAAAGTCCATGGAAAAGAGGGAGTAACTAATTTCAGAGAAAAAATGACCTCAATATCTTACACACCTGTTCATGATGCAAGCTTTGGTGGCAAAAATCAGTTTGGCAGTTTAAAAAAAATTTAATAATTCTGTATGTTTTCAAAGTACTCCAAAGACCATACATGTCATCGTTATTAAATGCCAATTCTAATTAACTTGATGTTACTTAACAGTCTATCCATTGGTGAGTGATTTAGGCATTAACTGACATTCACTGGCAAACTTGGTATCATGCAGTGCTGTCCTGCAGCATGTGCAGGACACCGTGTCCTTCTGGCTGCGTCCTGCAAAAGGGAACACTCAGCCTTTCTCCAGCTCCAGCATGGGTCTAAGCATGGTCCTCAGCCTGACCCTCACTGCTTGTGGGTCTGGCCAGGAACTCGCAGCATCCCTGCATTCATGTGAGAGACTGGGGAGAGGGACCTGAGCCACCCGTTGGTTCCCAAGATAACTTCACCGTAGAGCCTAGTGCTTGCTGTAAATCAAGACTGGCTGACATTAAGCGTGGGCAGGTACAAGCAGAGAGCTTTGTAGACTGGAAAACACGCTCATCTCTGGGAAAGCTTTTCACTGCCAGCAGCGTGAGTTCTTCTGTTTGTGCTGGTCAGCAACACCCAGGCTGGGGTGGGACTTTTCGAGCAGCTCCTTCAACTCAAACATCGGGAAGGAGGCATCAAGAAGACAAACGAAGAAAGCAAATAAAGAAGAGCAGTTTCTAAGATGCCCTGGCAGATTTATGGCTTCTTCACCTGTTTCTCTGCCATGCTTACGTGTTAGTCATCCACTGCTGCCCTAAGGGTGCGGCTGGAGGGGTCGTGCTCCCCCCAGCATCTGCCCAGGCAGAGTGCTCAGACACGAACACCTTGGTTTTTCCAAGCACAGCTGAAGCAGAGCAGCTCCTTGGGTCACACATGAGCTGCTGCTGCCTGTAAACAAGCTGCTTCACCAGTGATTTACTGACCACTAGGCTTCACCCTGTCTGCTGCTGTAGGAAAAGAAGAAAGTCTGCAGCATGTGGCAGGACATGAAGGGAGACCTCCAGCTGTCTCTTGAGCAGGCGTGGAGGACTTGAGGTGCTTTTAGCCCCTGCCTTGGGCAGTGAAATGCTCTGGTCAGCTGGCCCAGCTGGGGATGTGCCGCTTCCATGGGCGATGGAGTGCTGAGCAAACAAATGGTGTTGAGCTGGGCAGAGCAAGGCGTGCCTGGAGGCAGGTCTCCTTTAACCTTCTGTTCCACATCAGAGACCCTCTCACTGGGCAGCTGCCTTTCCAGCAGCGACACGACAGCATCTGCCCTAGAGACCTGGCGAGGGAATGGCTCTGTAGCGCTACCAGAGCATGGTGTCCTTCATCGGGACACACCATGTATGTTTCCAAAAATACAAACAGCACCCGTACCTTGATGACAAACTGTTTGTCTTGTTTGAGTAAAGGATAGGGTCAAGTCCAACCTCTACTTCAGCCTTTCCTTTTTCTCTTCAACTGTCTGCAGTTCTTGCCTGCTCATTTGGCTGAGGTTAGGGCTGGCTGTATCAGCCAATATTTGTACTGAGTCTAGGAATGTTGTTGATTTGCTTTCAGCAGTAATAATCCCATTCCTTCACTTGTTTTGTGCCTGTAACACTTACACAAGAACTATTACAGGGGGCTTTGACTCAGTTGTGACTATCACTTCAATAAAACGCTGATGTTATAACAAGCAGGGAAACCTCCTCTCCTATTTGAGACCCTTTAGAGATCATAGGGTTCTAAAATACTTGAAGAGTCATGCTCTTAGGACTAGAAGAGACCATTACAGTTGGCTGAATTTCTGTGTAACTAAAGTGGTGACTTGAGAAAATTTAGGGGAGATGCAACGTTAGGAAACCCTGGAAGGCCTACACCCAGAAACGGGCTGGAAACCTTTGTGTGATACGGAGCTTGCTTTCCTTTCCATCGCCAGAAGCCAGCAGAGTGTTTTATATAACGATTCCTCAATTCAGAGCTGCTGTTCTCTGCCCAAGGCTTGATTAAATATTGTATCCCTGTGTGAAAGAGCTGAGAGAATGCCCGTTTGTGTGGACTAGTGTCTAAATATTTGCCTGTGATCTGCTCGAGGATCCAGTGCTGCAGGGAACTGAGAGCTGCCAAGTCAGCAGACTCCAACCCTTTGCTGAGAGCCACACAACTGCTTGCCAGTGTGGGACAAACACGCAGCCTGCGGTGATGAGCATGGTGGCAGCACGGTGCCCTTCCTGATGGAGGCAGCAGCCCCTGGTAGGGCTCAGCTGTCACCTCACTGCCAGAGATGGTTCCTCCTCCTGTGACTCGAAACAAATCCCTGTGCAAGCAGAGCTTAAAACGAAGCAAACCACAGAGCATCCATCTAGCTCCCTGTGAACACAACAGTGACTGCAGTTTTCGTAGGATTTCTAGAGCTTAGCCATAGCAGGGGCATTTTGATGATGGGAAGAAAAGCATGGTAAGGCAGACCATGTCCTGTTCCACCCTCACCATGCGGCTTTGTAAGATGCTACGTCCCCACTCCAGGGCTCCTTTCCATTTGCTCTCTCATCCTCCTCAATAAGAAGAATTCCTGCTTTCTGCAGGCTCCAGGTTTCTAGGCACAGCTGCGTGACACACAGAGGCATAGCCAGCCCTCAGCAGCAAGCCCAGCAAGGTCGTATCCTGTCTCTGCAGTCAGCAGAGCCAGAGGGCAAGAGCCTGAGGCACTGCGAGCAGCCGTGGTGCTGCACTACGCTGCTGCTGGGAAGGGTGAGGGCATCGGCGGAGACTGAAGCCCTTTTAACATCAGCCCTCCTGACATATAGCTAGTGGAAACGTCCCTTCATCTGACCCTGGAGGACCACCCAGGGGTTACTTAATCCTACAGTCCATCTTCTGAAACCCACTGTAACAAGGTGTGTTAACCTCTGAGGTAGATTTGCAATTGCGGCTAGGGCTAATGACTGCAAACTCATCTCCCTTGTGACCTTCCTCCTCACACATTGAGGCTTTCATTGGGCTCCTAATACATATATTGCAGTTAAATGTCACTGGCATAAAGAGGAGGGACACCACCTCTCTAAAACAAAATAAATAGATTGCATTGGCATTGCTTAGGTTTTTCCCCAGCCATTTTAAAATAAGATGTTTTTTCGGAAAGCCTCTACCAGGATTAATTCATGTCTTCATCAACAGAGCAAATTTGTCTTTAAGAAAGAGAGCACAGTGAGCAAGAAAAATATTGTGGTCCAGCAAATGACATACAGGTTTGCAGGGTAATTACAGCACCTCTGGTCCTTTGGCTATTTGAGCGGAAAGGGGGATGCTTTGTGGAGTTCATCAGAGCTTAAGGTGGTTCCACTGAAATGCTTTTCCTTTGGTCTCCTTTCCTTGTTGCAACTGTCCTATAATTTGCTTTTTCCCCTTCTACTTTCCCTCGTTGTGGAAGAAATATCCTGAAGCAAAGACTTTATCTGATCTTCTGAAATTGTAGCACTTTGTTTAAGAAAACACCGAAGCCAGTTCCTGGTGGTGCATCACAAGGTCCTCTTCGCTGGATATTTCAGCCCCATTTTTACCTGCATTTACTGCAGCCCAAGCCTATACAAAAGTCATTTATCTGGTATGCAGGCAGCCAAATCTTCTCTCCCTGGGTTAAAATTTAGTGCCTTGGATGAATTTTTAAATCGGTGTAAATGTCTGAAATGCTCTTGAACACTATTCTTTAAAAAAAAAATACTAAAAAAAAAAAAAACTTATCTCGCTTCTGGCTGCAGTATTATGCCCCATGCTGAATAACAGACTTCTCAAATTCTTTTTTCAAAGTCTATTTTATCTTTACAATATCTGAAATGTGCTTGTCCCTAAGCCTTTGGGCACATGCACAAATATTACTTCAAGAGCAGTATGTTCAGCTGTGTTCGCTCGTTTACACTTTCCTTGAAGTTTAAGCTCGGTCATGTTAACCGTAATTGGGGGGGAATAAGAACTTTAACAGACATGGGTGAGGCTGATAGTGTGTTGTATCTCTGTAGGCCAGCTGTGCATTTTAGCTCTTTTTGGTGCAAATCGGAACAGAATAATACAGCTTTATGTTGCTATACAAGTGTACTCCCCTGTAGTTAACCAGCCAAGCTCAGAGGCATAGCTGGAGTTATGTGAATGCAACGTTGTCTGCAGAACGTGCCTGACATTTCAGAAGCCAAACTATGTGGGATTTTATAGATCTGCATTAACACCTGAACACCAACTGGAAACCCATGCAGTGCTGGGATAATAGGAAGAAAATGTTCTCTGCAGTGGGCGGCTTTAAAGGAACAGGTGCTGCCTTCTGTCAGCTGGGGGATCTCAGTCTCCGTAGCGAACGTCTTCCAGTAATTAAACATCAGAACAAAATTCCTGGAGGGATGAGAAGCTTTCTTTCACGTTTCTGGACAGTGGCCAAGGAGATGCTTTTACCTCCTGCCTCCAGATACGGCTCCAGGATGCGATACAACCTGTACCTGCTGTGGGTGATACAGAAGCAAACTGAGAACACCGCTTTGCTTGGTCCAGCACGCAGCAAACACAAATGAGTGTCCCCTCCCTGGGATAACACATCTCTTACAGTTGGTGGGACACACTTTCCCCTAGTGTTGTTGTCCCCTTCTTATAAATGTGGAACCTGGTACAGAAAAGGCATCTACCTCCTGCCTTGGCCAGTGGCTGGAGCTCAATAAGGCCCTAAATGTTTATGACCGCAATTAGCTCACATAAACCTCCCAAGGAGGGAACCTTGCTGCTGCCACACACAGCCCATTATTGTGGAGCTCAAATCCTCACACTTAACCTGCACCTTCTTTGCTGTAGCAGAAGCTGATGCTCTGCCCTTCCTACACAGGCTGGGGATACAACTGGCCACCCTAGATTTCAGCTAGGGAACAAGAAACACCAATTTGCCGGAAACAGGCTTGGTCGTACTTTTTTTACCCCATCTGTATTTTATTTTGACACATCAACGCTCTCTATGAGGTGACCTTTAGACTTTTGTCTTGACTCTAAAGCCTTGAGCCTAACCCTTCACCACCTGAAATCCCCTGCAATCATTTATAATAATGTCAGCGATCTTTAATACAGAGCCTTTCTCAGCTGGAAGTGTTTGCCCAGGTATCTGTGACAGAGGTTTGATGGCAAAGGTGGGTCAGACTCTTTCCCTTTCCCAGCAGTATCAGGCCTTTAAGGACTGACCTGCTGCTAAATCTCACAGAAGGAATGCAGAGGAGGTAGCTTACCACGAACCGTAGAGTCATCTTCTACGTATGCACAGTATGTGTCCAAGTATGAAAGGCGTTCCTAAGCCTGCTGCCAGCGGTGGCCCTTTGCTAAATATCCAACCACATTTATGACACCTCTGGCCTGTAAGAATTGCCTGTCTGAGACCGTAAAGTCAATTTTCATCCAGCTATGATGCAAGCTTAATGCGTGCTAGAAGAAATAATATTTGGAAATGAAGGACTGAGGGAGGGAATCTTCAGCTGATATAAGCCTTATTGACTTCAAGAGAACCACACTGGTGTACGCCAGCTCTGCTGGTGGCCCATGGTTTAAATAAACTGTAAAGGGTAACTTAAATTCATTTCTAGGAAGGAAAAGGCTGCTGGGAATGCTGTGCTCTTATTTACATCCATTTTGCACTGGTTTGGGGGTTCTGTCCCATCCTTTAGCTTCAAAAATTGAGGACTGACAGTTTTATTTGGGGGAATAGCCACTCCCCAGAATTTCTGTGCAACCCTAAATAAATGACTAATTCTGCTGTCTTTATGCTTAGTCTCCTAAGTGGAGTCAGCCTGTTGTGGTTACCACCACTTTCTCTGAACCGTATTCCCATTCTCTTCTGCAACGTGAGGTTGGACCACAAGAGGCCATCATGCTGGGAGAGTAATCAGGGCGAGGGAGACGTCTCTGCGATCTGTAATGTGGTCCTAGGGTTTGTGGTGGACCATCATGCATGGTCACCCGCCTCGCTTAGTCAACCTTCACAGATGATTGTGAGCAACTTAGGGAAATATGTGTTCAGCTGCCAGCAAACGCATGGGATGGCTGACGGATCTGTGGTGCTGCTTGGTACTGACGTGAAGCTCTTTGATTTGTTTTTTGGGCTTTCCCTAATCATGAGGACCAGCAGATCCTGTGGACTTGGAGTCAGCAGCTGATCTGGGAAGAACACAAATACTGAGGTTCCATGTGCTTGCTTTAATCTACCCATTCCTGAAACTTAGGCAAAATCATCCTGGAGCAAATTGGAAGGGCAGATTTACACAAAACTGCAAAGCAATCGCAAAGAGCTCCCCAGCAGTAGCTGCCTGCTCCCTTCCCCCAAAGAAAAAATGTTTTACTCGGGAGTATTCCAAAGGCATGGCAAAACGCACATGTCAAACCTCCTTAACTTTCACTGGCTCCGAAGGAGGATTTAATCAGTGAAATAAAGTGAGGAGTTGTGAGTTCCTTGCAGTAAACAAGTTAAACGTTATTAAACACACACGTGTCTCTTTAAGGAGATGAATTGATTGTGTGTGTTTATTTTTACAGTATTATTTCACTGAGTAAGAAAAAAAAAAAAAGAAAGACTTGGAGTTGATGCCAAGATGATATAGCAGAAACAAAGCCCAAGAAGGGATTTTTCCACTATGCTCATTTTTTTCCTAATAACTGTCTCCTATATCTGCCAATCTTAGGTCAACAAACACAAGTTGATTGACAAGTTAAAATGTTTAGCTTAGCCTGCAACTCATATAAACCAATTTAAAATTTCTAGTGCAGGAGGGAGATGTAAAAGAAACAAACAGTATCTCTTCCTTCCTAGCCTCTCCCTTGAGGGTAATCTAGGAATGTTTTTGTCGTGGGCACTGGCCGATAGCAGGGGACATCCCCTTGTTCACGGAGCAGCAGGTAGGAGCTCCTTGCTCCACCAGGCAAAATGTTGTGGGGCTTCCTGGGGCTGCTGGGGGAGCTCCAGCAGGATGCTCTGAATCTGCTGTACTGCCATCCTCACCAGGAGTTCTGCTTCTACGGAACCCTTTGTCTGCTGTAATATGGCCGTGTAGCAACTGTTTCAGCAGTCATATCCTAAATAACGGCACGGATAGAATTATGCAGGCAGGGCTCCGTCTACCCTAATGGTCCTGGGGTACATTCACAGCATGATTAAGGCTTTAATCGGTATTTTACAAGTGAGGAAATTCCAACAGGATGAAATCACATTGATCGAATCAGAAGTGTTTGGTAGGGTGATAACTCCCAGTCCTCTGTTCTGAGGCTATGGGCAGGAGGTACGAGCTGAAGCCAACTGGAAGCTGCTGCATTTTCAGTTGTTCCTCCTAAACAAAGAACCAAACTTTCCTGCAGAAATGATGTCTACAGTCTAAAATGTAACCCTGGTGAAAGGAAGTCTTCACCACCCTTAGCTGAAGTAACAGGGATCTTGGTGGCTGAGGTCGGCTGGGACGTGGCCTCCAGCAGGTCTCTGAATCTCCCTGCTGCTTTCTGAAGGTGTCTGCACATCCTCAATCTCCCAGTTTCAGTTTCTGCTTCAGAGAATCATAAATAAATGTAAGAATATTGGACTTGGCATAACAGCAATGGGAAATAGGGAAGCCAGTAAGGGTAGAGAAATAGGGGTGCCGTTTTGTTGTTGCTTTGTTTTGTTTTTCCCACCAGTGAGCACTCTTAAGTAAAACTTCTTTCTTGTCTTTCAGCCAATGGCCTATTTGCTGCTCAGGGTAAAAGAACTTTCTTCCTCCCCATTTTATTCTCTGAGGTGATAGCTTTGAAGTCCCTCAGCAGCATTTAGGCAAACAAGCCAACAGCACCCCCACAAAAAGTCCCTGAAGAAAGTGCTGCTGCAGAACAGATACTGTCTCATTCAAGAGGCAGAGACCAGCAGTCAGCGCTCCGATTTTTAGATGGATATCTTCAAGTTTTCTTACCATTTTATAGTGGTCACCGGAGCTGTCTGGTGGCCGTGCGGTGCCCACAGCTCCCTCCCGAGCCCCAGCTGCGGTGGGCTGCTCTGTTCGCCTCGTGTCCCCTGGGTCCTGCAGCACAATCAGCCCGTCTGAACGGAGCCCGCAAGCTTCTCCGACCACCTGGCTGGCAAAAGCAACAGCCTGGTGTTTTGAAATAGCAAAGCAGCGAATTCCCATCGCCGCCACCACCGAGTCTCAGCCCACCACCAAGGAGTGTGCTTGAGCTTGGTTTCTTTCCCCGTGACAGCAGTGCTTTAAAAGTGGATTCTGAGCTCTGAATCAAGTCCATTACTGGGTAGTTATTCCTCTGGAATTTGAGCGTTTCTCTGTGCAGTTAACATACTGAAGGGACCTGTCTCTGATTTTTAATGCCTATGCACACACCTGCACGTTTCTTGTGCCCCAACACAGAAACATTAGCCAGCTCCACCTCCCTCACCAGAAGAGGTTGCAAATTCTGTGCCTGTTTTCTTATCTTCTGTAAATATTTAGCGGCCAAGCTGTGGGATTCTCAAGATGTTTAAAAGATAAATCTACGTCATAGTAGCCCCGTCTCACAACTACATTCCCTTAAATAATATAGTAAAACAAATAACCCTTCCAACTTAGCTGGATGGAAAACAATTACTTGGCTTTGAAGGCGTGCGTACAAATGCCTCTGCAGTTGACACCTTTGGTGATTGATGTTTTTTGATGCTATAGGTTTGTTTTGCTCCCTCACTGTTTGTTTTCCCACTGGGCTGACTTGGTCAGGGAATGCCGTTCCTCCCCATGGAAGTGCATATTTGGGCAGCTATGGACTTTGGGATCAAAGAAGCAAAATGTGCAAACATAGCAATTCATCTGAGAGGTTGAATGCCCTCGAACTAGCCAGGGAAGGCAGTCGGAGGTCTCTCCTCTTTACAAATGTTGATAAAGACATCTCAGAGTTGAAAGAGTAGTGCATTTTGGACCAAAGAAGAACCCTTATGAGAAGATTAATTAGTTGGGTTGGTCCAATTTTATTTTTACCTTTTTTACTTTATTAGTAGACCTTGTTTCTGCTTAAGTACTGGCATGGTCAGCGTTGGGGATGCCAGGGCAAGACACACGCAATTTTCCAGTTAGATTTCCGTGCTGCTGTTGCCAATATGAAAGATGCAAACTGTGGGACTCTACGTGCAGAGTAACTGTCTTCTCTGAGAGGTTCTTGCCCACTGCTCATCTCATGGTTCCTGTCCTTCAGCTGGAGAAAAGTGGTTTCCGTATCTTGGTGTGGTTGGGTCGTTCATTCTTTGGCTCCTCAGAACCTTGTGTCATGGGTTCGGGTTAGGTGTACAAGTGCCCCCGGGCAGATGCTTTCCTTTGCTCCATGCTGCCATCTAACTTCTGAGCTCTCCAGAGAGGAAGCTATTCTGGCAGCCTGGATTTTGGGTTGTTTCAAAGTGAGGGAATAGGGAACTACAAAATGGGAATTAACTAGCTGATACTCAGCCAACCACCCAAGGAACCAGTCGTGTCTCAGCTGCTCCTGTTGCTAAAGTTTCCAGACCTGATGTAGGTTTTTCCTATCATTTTTTTTTTCTGAAAGGACATTGTTCATTTGCTCTAGAGGGTACTGCCCTGATACAGAAGCCCCTAAAAACGTCCAAATCAGTGAAGATCTACGGAGTATATGTGGGAGGGATGATTTACCGAGTTTTTCTGCCTCTCTCCTAGGTAGGCGTATTGGGCAAGGCAGGCATTGTGGTTTCTTCAGCCAAGCCAATGCAAGCAAGCTGGATACCATGGGTCACTTCATGGTATGCAATGAATCAGGCTTGCAGTGGACTGAGGCATGGCTTGGGCAGGTCAGCGCGTACATGTTCTGCCCTGTCCAGCTGTTGGCGCTTCGGAGACCTCCACATGCACGCACACGCTCGCACCGCACACACTGACAGCCTTGTTTTTCTTGCCACAGGCTGGTCGGGATATACCAGCAATTGTTGAGACGTCGCAGAAAACTGGTTTAAACTGAGACGGAGCTGCAGCTGTGTTACAAATGCTTGGTTTTCCCAAGCCACTAAACAAAAGTGAGCTGTCTCCTTCTGGGTGGATTTCCAGAGAAGGCTTTTCTTTTCCTTGGGATCGAACTCTTAGACCTAACTTTTCTTTAACAAAGACCAGCTTTAAAATAAAGATGTATTACCATAGCATACGTGTTAAAATGAGAATAAAAATTACTGAAGATATTGACAGTTAGGTTTTGGTATTTTGATATTTTTTCTGAGATCTTTCTCTGACTTAAATATGATCATCGGTGCTTGTGCCACAGTGTAAAAAATCTTTCTAGAATTGCCCAGATGGGTCTCTTTTATATGGTTTTTGCAAAGGTATTATCTGAGTGAAAGCTGCATAAAGCAGATCTGGCTGGAAATGACAAAATATGTTTGAATTGTTTTGGTTTTGTTGTGTTGCGGTTTTTTTCTTTTTTTTTTTTTTGGGGGGGTGTGTTAAGCATCAAGAATGAAGGTGTCTGTACACCGCAGTTGTTTAAATTGTAGGGCACCAAATAAGAAATAAATTAGCAGTTGCAGAATTGTTGCTTGATATTCAGCATAGTTTTAATATCCTTAAGAGTGCTGTTAAGTTGTTTCACTGTGCATGATGCTGCTGCTGAGCTGGAAGCCCGTGCTTTCCTTGCCTTTACATGCTCAGTTGCTCCCTGTGAGCAAAGGGGAACGCCTTAGCTGGGTGGAAGGAGCGTTGTCGTCGCTGTTTAATTCATTTGGTTTGAGGTTTACGTCCTGCGTAACAAACATCTTGTTTGTGGCCTGACAACAAGAGTTGTTTAAAGCCGTTTTCTTCTGCCAGCTGCTTTGTGGTCAGCTGGAGGGAACCCAGCCAGACAGCCACCCTGTAATCAGATCGCTTTCCAGTTAGGGCAACCAAGGAGATAGTGGCGGGCAGATCCCTTAAGCCGTCGGCTTTCAGAAAGCCCTTTGTTAAACGGCTGTCTTCTGCCTTCATTCCAGGACGGCTCCATTGCTGTTCATTTCCTCTCCTATTAAGTGCTTATCTGTGGCTAGACACAAGCAGCTGGATAGAGACTGAGTGAAAATTGGAAAAGCTCACGGCATCGCTCTTGTCGGAGGAAGCCGCAGCCAAGAGCCATTTGCCTGTGGAGCTGGAGAGTGTCCGGGGCTGCTCCGTGCAGGTGCGTTTTACCCTCCTCGCAGCTGGGTGATGAACGGGATGGTCAAACAGACTGTTTATCCTCTGGCACAGGAGGGACTGACTGGAATGAAAATTAACACTCAGCCTACAGCTTTCACTCAAAGCCCCCAGCCGTGGGCTGCCAGCGGGCAACCTCAGGCTTCGAGTGAAAAATGGAAGAGGAAACAGTCTTGTTTTTCTAACATTCAACATCAGCAAAAATTAGGAGACTCATCAGCTACTGATGACTTTGCTTTGTTTTGTTCCAAGTTCTTTCACAAACCTAAGTTATGGAAGTATTCAGCCCCTGCTCGGAAGAACAAACCATCTAAATAAGCAAGAGATACGGAATACTGCAAGGAGCGATGTATTCATGAGAGCAACATAAAATACAAGTTTCCTGAATGACACAAGCTGTTTTTATCTTTATCTTGAGTGTCTTGTCTATGAACAAAAATCTGCATAATGCAAGCTCTCACAGTAGAGAATATCAGGGAAGCCTCATGGCTGCAAAGGTGCGCTTGCCAATAATGAGGCGGTGCAAGATGGTCTCCCCTGGGTTTTCCTCTGTGCCTAGGTTGATTTCATTACTTCTTCTCTTTATGTGGTTTCCTCATCTCCAAAATAAGGGGTTTGTGTGTCTGTTTTGTGAAACATTTTGAGATCCACAAATGAAAAGGATTATCATGTTTTTGGTTTACAATAAGAGCCTCACTCCGGCCTTGATCTCTGGAGGAATAGTCCTGCCATTCTTGTGTTAAGGGACAAATCCCTTTTGTAGCAGCAGTCCCTGCTCAGACTGCTCAACCCCAGGGTTGAAAAAAGCCCCCAAAACTCTACCGGTGCTTCTATAGCCAGCACTGCCATGGCACTTCTTGCAGCCTGGTTATTAACCAAAGTCTAATTTACAGTTCGTCAGTGTGAAGAGAAAGCTTTTCACAACTGTCCATGAGCTTGCCATCGTGCTCTTCAGGCTTCACAGTGATTTTCAAGTTTTTTGGGTATATGGGAAATCCATGAAGAACAGGCGAAAATATCAGCCACTTCCTCGAGCTCATCCAGGAGCCCGAATTGGATTAATCCCTTTATCTGATCCACGTGCTTTTTTTCATGCTGGTAATGGAACCACAGGGGATCTCAGCTTTGGAGCTGCCAATCTTTTTTTATGAAATAAAAGTGTTATTTTTAATATTTTGTTACTTTCTAAAGTGTGTTGAATGAGATTAAGCAAAATTAGCACCTTCCAGTTGTGAACTCCAATTTCACTGCAATGATTGCTATTCCCCTTCAGGATTCATTCCTTTGCCAGGTCAAGAGTGCACAGTAGTGCTCTGGAAGCAATGGATTAAAGTGTTGATAGGAGACATTTCTCCTTTTATCTTCTCAAGAATCTGTCTGATGACTGCTTTGGCCTGTTTAAATATTGGCTTCAATTTCCTTAGCACAGAGATCGGCCCTGAATCGTATGTGTTTATTCTGTCGAGTTTAGTGGCAGCAGTTGCTTGATAAGGGTTAAATACTTGCACACGTTTTCAACAGTGTCTTCACCTCTCCTTCACTCATGGAGGTGAATTTCTGTGAATGACTATTGCATTTAATTGGGCACACGGGTCTCAGCAAAAATGTAGGAGCTGAGGCAGTCTGTCCGTGGTGGAAATGAGTTCTTCTAAACATTTTATCTCAACCATTTCAGCAAAGGCATTCCTTGTATCTATCCTGGGCAGTCGGTCTGAGGTAAAAGCAGCCCACTGCAAACACAGGGCCCCAGGAAAAGTTGAACACATGATGCGCCATGTGAATAATAGTAATAATAATAATAACAGTAACAACAATAATGGCATTGCTCATTTTACCAAATCAATTTAAAAGAGCTTTTTTATTTCAAATGGCAATCTTAATTTCCAGTGCTGACTAGACAGGGGCTTGGACTCTGCTCTGATTTTACACTGTGTAAAAACAAAACCGCTGTCAATAAAAATGAAAACAAGTTTGCTGCAGAAAAGGTGTTCAGCGTACCTCTTCCAGTGCTGATTATAAGCGATGCAATGTAAGTACTTAGGGCTCGAGGCACAGAACAATTTTTAGTTTTGAAGCTGCAGGACAAACAACCAGCTCTGATGCTTGCTATGAAATACTGGAAACACAAAGTAATTAAGCAGAGCTTGAAAATAACCAAATCTCTGAAAGATAATTTGACAATGGTTGAAACTTCTGTTTTCAAATACAAAACAAAAACTCAGCTTGGGAAAGCATTGGATGATTTCCTTTCCCCACCACCAATTGAGACTTAGATGGGTCTCTTTGCTCCCATTGAGAACAAAAATAATATTCACCGGTATATTTGTTCGAAGAATGCTACTGTCAGCATTTTCAGAAATCAAATGCAATCCATCAGCTTAAACGGAGATGGTGACATTGTTTTGAATGTTTCATTATCAATTTGCACTGAAGGAAGTAGCCCCATGCTGTTATCTGCCCCTGTTTTCTTTTGATTCAAGGAGCCTGTTTGTGGATTATGTTGTGTTGCATTTTTGGCTTGTCAGGACACTACCATGGCTTCAGCAAGGTTTTCTCATAAAAACTGCCCAGTTTCTATTATTCACATTTGGTGCAAGGCCAGTGGTTGTTAGACATCTGCCTGCTGAGGCTGCTCGGGGGGACAAGGTCAGCATGGTCAGGGAAGCTCGAGGGTGCCCAAAGAGAGCTAGGAGTCAGCTGGGGCCGTTTGCATGGCTTGAGAAGGGCTCAATTGGCCTGCCCAGTTAGTTTAATTACCATTCAACCTGGGACAGCCATTGTGTATAAATCATGGGAATTACAGTTCTTGCAAAGGCAGAGACGAAACATAGCCAACAGTGAGCAAAACCAACATGATTTCACTTACAGCACCGGGATCTCTCTCTCCCCTCCCTGCCTAGCTCAGACATGCCTGGAAGCCGGAGGTCTCTGTCCTGCAGTTCTCCTGAGCAAGGGTTTGTGTCCCCCCGAACGCAGACGTGAGCGGCCTCAGGCCCTCTGCTGCAGGAGCAGCGTGTAGCTGGGGAGTTTTAGTTTCACTCAGTCCATCACTAGAGAAAAACAAGCCACATACACTAAGGTTACTGTGCTGAACGTAAGGAAAGTCAAACTTTTTCCAGACACTGGAAAAGATTAAGCATACGTATGGCCCAGCATTTGTCACAGAGCAGTCTAAATTGAGAATATGATAGAATATTAGCCTTGTTACTGGAGCTGATCCACTGAATGCAAGGAATAACCTTGAATAATCCAAACTTAACCCAAGCTCGTTAGAAATTGGTCTTCAAAAATTAAAGTTTCTGATAGATGTTATCAACAATCAGAGCAGCACCTAAGTAACTGGTGGGCCTTGGTCTTCAATTCCAGCTGGTGTTTAATCCACCGAGGGTTTGTGGCTGTGCATGCTCACAGTCACACCGTAGCAAAACCCACCTAAGCTGATGGAATAACTCAAGGTTAGCTCCCTTTCATCTGAGATCAGATCCTAAAAAAATGATGCCTATCCTTGGCCTTCTGAGGCTGACACGTTGCTCTCTGCAGCTCTCTTCCGAGTGGTTTCGTCCACACAGTGCAGGCCTGCCCATTTTCTTCCCACCTTGCTTTACGATTTGTCTTTTCACCTAGCTACATTCGATTTAGCTGGGAGCTTTCCCCACAGTTCTCCCTCTTCCTGCTGCCACGAAGAATGTGACATAACACGGTTTTGTCTGACTAAGTGCATGGGTTTTGGTGACAAGCATCCGACCCTGCTTGGTGCAACATCAATGGAAAGAACTTCGGGAAGGAATTTTGATCAACAGGTAACGCAAAAAACCTAACAAGTAGGTGAAGTTGTCCCAGCACTATCAGAAGTACAAGGTCTGTGCCAGCCGCGTGATTCTCTTTCCATCCACCTGGCAAGAAGCATTACATTTTCCCTCTAGGGCTGGCGAGGGACTCTTTTTCCATAGCATCGTCTGACCATGGAACAGTTGGCAGGGGGAATTTGCAGAGTGATGTGGCTGTATCCTCTCTTTCAGACAGTTAAACGTGTCTTCTCCAGTGGCAACTCTGGCAGCCAGCCACTGACGATGGGAAGCTGCACGAGTGGCCTCCCACAGTGCTAAATCTCAGGCTGCTCTGGGAAAGCAAGGAACTCGGAGAATTTCTGTGTATGAACTACACATGCATACAGATTCATTTCTTTCTGAAATATGTTTCAGCTTGCAAATGGCAAGATCTTCAACAATATCACTACAGACTGATATTGGCAACCTCAGCTGATGGAATCAGAAATGGGGGAATATAAAAAGGTCCCGAGAGCGTCCGGTCGGGGATCTGCCTTCTCCAGACTGATGCAGCGATGCTCTGCGCAATCAGTTCTTGCCAGATCTCTGCAGCAATCAGTTCTTGTGCACACCCCAGGAGATGTTAATCTGTTCCCCTAAACTGCTCTTACTCTGAGCATGTTTTGTAATTTGCAGCCTTGGCCGGACTCTCCCTTTACTCCTTCCTCTCTCACCATCATCTCAGATGACAAACGCTTTGCTGTAGCTAGTACTATCTTATAATTTATTTATAGGAGTTAATGCTATCTTCATCAGCCATCTTTTCTTAAGTGATGCAAAATCTCTGGCTCCAACATCTTTGTGTATGTTTAATGAAACTTTGGTCAGAGTTTAAAAAATTATTATACTCATATGGCAAACCAGGTGTGGTTTGATTGCATACAACATAATTCGCATGACCAAACTAAAGAAGAAAACAATGTGCTGACTAACACCACAACTGCCTGTTGAAAGTAATAGTTTTAATCATGAAAATATTCTGAAACCCCGCACTGTAGTTTTAGTCCGATTCAGGAGTCAGATTTCTATTGTGCTCATTATTCAGCCGTGGTGCAGTCCACCTCCGTGACTCACCGCTTACCAACGATGTTTGCCCTTCGTACGGTGTAAATGGCCAAATAGCCGGCTGAGCTGGGAAATTTTGGGCAAGGGGTTAAATGCGGAGTAAGTATGTAAAAGGCAGAACCTAAAAGGCAACCTAAATTAGAGAAAGGGTAAAGTGGCAAAGTGAAGGTGAGTGACACAACACAGCAAGTAACCACGTCTTGTTTTCCTTTTCTTCCCCCTCATAGCCATTATTTTTGTCTTGCACTACTAAGATTATTTTTTTTTTGGTGAGGACCATAAACACATTTTAAAGACACATTAAAACAAAAGCTAAATTTTGTTCTCGGAAGTATTAACCATCCAAACCAGAAGCAAAGCCAGTGCCCTGTGAATCAGGTAATCAAAACACACCGAGAACAAGAAGGAGCAAATGATCAAATCATACAAATCCCAAGCAAACTGGAGATGTTTCTTCCAGACTTGATCAAAGGTATATTTAAAAAAAGACTATTGTAACAAAACCAGAGTCGGTTATGAACAATTCACAGACATTGAAAGAAAAAGAAAAGCCTGAATTGTGAACAAATACTAACGGCAACAAATAAATCAACAAGCACCTAATTATTTATGTCTTCTCACTATAACAGCACATTAATCTGCCATGAAATAGTCATAGATGAATCACAGAATATTCAGCTTTCCAAACGCGCGTTGGATTCTTTAAAACTGGACCGCAGATATGAAGAAGAAAAAAACAAGAGATTACTGGAAATGCTGAAATAAATTGTCTCATGGTAGTTGGTTTATGCGTAACATTTTCAATAGCTGGCATGGGGCAAGGGGAGGGTGGGAGGGAGAGGTTCTTACATCTTACATACACAAAGGAGCTCGGGGCTGGGACTGTCCACAGCAAAGACTTCTCCCTAGGGTCAGACAACAAGAGGCTGGAGGGAGGAACTTCTCCTTTAGCCCAGGTATGGGTGGGATTGGATCCCCTTTCTGCTCCAAATGGTTTAAACATCTTGCTACTCTCTCATTTAACTCTTTCTTTACCTGGCAGAGGGAGTGTGTTTGGGTTCAAATACAAGGCTCATTCTGAAGGCTTCTGGCTCTGCCACTGATTTGCTGCATGCTTGGGCAAAGCACCACATCTCTTAATGCCTCCAGTCCAGCGAAATGCAAATAATTACAGCACATTCACCCTGCCCTGTGTCTTCCTTGGCTGCAGTGTAAAACCGCCGTGAAGGGGTTGAATTTATGGGGGCTCACATCTAGCATCAGATGGCTCCATCCAAAACGAATTGTGTAAGTGTTGTTGAGATTAAACAGCAATAACAGCTCTGATGTTTCCTATCCTAGAAAGCACAAGGCTAGTCCAAAGTTATGCAAAAAGCAGGAAGTAACAGGAGATGAGGGGGAAACATAATGGCAAAACTCTTCTAATACAATCCAAAACTTCTCAAAATATCCCTAAAGATGTGGTTCAAGTTTTACACAAATGTTGTGAGATGCTTGTATTTTCTTTGAGGAGCTTGCCAGCCCTCTGCGAGAACCGCTCGTGATGGAGACAGTGACACAGGAGGCGAAAGAGAAGTGTGAATACCTCTGTCGCCCTCGGGTTTGTGCTTTCTTTGTTGCCCTTCTGTTCTCACCTAGCCAGAGATGAACATCTGCGTTCACAGCTATCACAAGACACTGCTGCTTTGCTGACTGGCAGGAAGTGCCAATGTGAAACGGGTGTAACCTTCTTCTCCAGCTTGCCCTCGGAAAGTACATGAAACACATCGGCCCTTGTTGCTTCCATAAGCTGAAAGGAGTTTGTGATTCCAAGTCTACTCCGCTCACAGCACGACATGCCCTGGGTCAGCCCCAGCAATAATGTTTTTAAACAATATTAGGTTATTCTTGGCAATCAATGATGACATTTTCTACCAATCGGGATATGAGAAAAACTTCTAATAATAAGAAGTGATAGAATAACAGAACTGGAGACCGAAATACTCTCAAACGCAGAGGCTAGTTACACCGTGGGGGCAGAGGGAAGCTGAGACAAGTCCCGGGTATGATTTGTCTTAAGAGTTTAACCCAAACACACTGTTAATTCCACACTTGGGGAGTCCAAGTCTAATTACTCGGTACTCGAGATCCTCACAGTAGTAGGCAAGGCAATTGCTGCGTTTGTATTTTTCTCTGCTCCTATATGTGATCAAACAATTCGATACTTAGAAACTGAAATCATTTACAAATCCTATGCATGAATAACTTATCAAATTCTGGGTTACCGTTCTGTGTGTATACAGCCATTTGGGCTAGGCTTGCTCTTTTCTGGAGGGCCTAACATAATATTTGAAGTGCATGTTACACAGAAAGTCACTTTGCTCCCCTCCTTCATGCACTGTTTGGAGGTGCTCTGTGCAGTGCAGGCAACAAACCTGGTGATGGTGGTGATTCTCTGCTACACGTGTACTGGTAATATAATCCCCCAAATGGACTCAGCAAAATTAAGGAGAGATTGAAAACTGTACTAGCAAAGGACAAAGACTGTGAAGATGTGCTAGGTCAAGGCTTGATGCACACTTGCAAGATGAGTATACCCTGTGTTTTACACACTAGCACATCTGAAAGTTCAAGTGAGACACAGCTACCATTCCTGTGCAAGCTCAGTGCCACCCCCATGGAGCAGCAACCACATACTACCCTTTATTTTTCTCAGCTTAAAAGAAGCTCTTTAAAAAAAATAAATAAAAAATTTTAAAAGAAGAGACTTTAAACCAAAGGTCTTCCAGATGCACTGATATCTTTGACCTAGTAGTAAAGGATTCTTCTTTGCACTATGGTTTGAGTGGCTTTGTCTCTTTCAGATTGAACAATAATAAGCTGTTCCTAATGCACATCCTCAAAGAATAATTTCAGCAGCTCCTAGACAAATAACAAGATGAATTGGGACTGGGAAAAGGAATTATCTCAACATTGCCTGCTGTTACTGCTCTGCCAGCTGTCATGGTTCAGTTCCACTACCGTTCTTTAAGGATTATTTTTAATGATACAAACAGTATCTGCCCCTCCCAGTGAAAGCATCGCCTGGTTCTCAAGAACTGCTTCCAAACAACTTGTTTTTCTAAGATTTCACTTTTATTTATTTATATTCTTAAATATATCACGCTCCGTATTGCATCCTAACAAAATTGTAACCCAATTCAACTCAGGTGTCCTTCACGAGTCCTTAGAGGATGGGGCCTTACTCAGTGTCCTACTCAAGCCCGTCTCCACACACACGATGAGGAAGTCTCTGTAGGAACAAGAGCAGCCTACAGGAGGGGCATGTTACCAGAACCAGCTTCTCTGCCAATACAAGAGATTGGTTGCACAGGGGGGTCCGGCCCCGTGGGGCAGCTCCAGGCTGCCCGAGCAGCTCAGCGATGCTCCCTGCCAACCGGCTGGGCAGCCCTCAGCCCCCGGCCTCACTGCAGTTACTGGCACAACGCGCCATTCCCTGAGCTCCTTTTTTCCATCTCCCAGTCTGCACGATGGCTTTCCAGCCTTCTCCCCACCCCGCCACCATCTGATTGATTGTGGCAGTTGATCCTCGTGCTCGCTCTCCCCCTCGAGTGGGAGAGCAGCTGTCATTTCCAGGGAGTGAGCGAGCGAACTCCTCCTTTCCTTTTTTCTTCCCATCCGTCAGCTCAGAAGTAACACTGAGAAGCAAATGGAGTCTCCCAGCTGGTTTGATTTATTTGGTTTAATGTTCCACCACGACCCCTTGGCTTGGCCTGGCCTTTCATCCAAGCACTGTAGGGGCCTAAGGCTACTTAACTTCCGTGATTAGATGAGTTCAGTGTATTCCAGCCTGCTTGGCCAAAATCCAAGCAATTCACTTAACTACTGTCTCCATTTTGAAGAGATTGAACTAAGGCACGGGGAGAGACATCACAAGAAAGTCTGCTCAGCCCAAAAGCATGCGAGGAGGCTGTGAGGAGCCAAACACTGAAGGTCTTCCCTATAACACTGCAAGGTCTTAAGGACTTGCTCCTTTGGCACAAGGCTGAGAAGCAATTTTGGCTGCTAGAGCAGGCCTTGCTCTTTAAACTATAAGCACAGTCCTTTATAAAAAGGGTTTTCATTCTTGAGTTTGCAGAGATTTACACTAAGCTTTCTTCCTCTCCCAGCGAGACAAAAGTCCCTCGGCAGTGCCAGCCATTCTGAAGCTGCCACTGGGGCTGATATTCAGTGTGTCAGGCAGAGAACAGGAGAAAAGCTAGCCCCAGAAACAACAAACAATGATCCAACTTGTCGGACGTGTTGGATTTCATGCCCTGTGACATCTCTCCCTTCTTAGTCTCAACCTCTCTCTAGGACAGAGTCCTAGGCTGTGGATGGGTCGGCAGGCAAAACAGGGAAATGCCTGCCCCCGTCGAGGGGACTGCCCTGGCTCTGCCCGCCTGTGTCAGAAATATCTGTTGACCCAGCTAAATTGGCCAGTTATTTTCCTGCTGCTCGGGATGTAGGGAGGACCTGAGTGAACGAAGTGATTTAACTCAGGTACAACAGTGGCCAAAAGTGGCATATGAAAGTATTAGGAAGTGGCACATGTAGCTCAGGTCTACACACAGTATCTTTTGTACTGGTGTAATTATGTTGGCTACGGCTGTGATATTTTACCCATACAGTTATAGCAGCATATCCTGTAGTGCGGACAGCATAAGGGTGCCTTATGCCATCTAAGCTCATTCCCTTTTCTCATACAGGAATAAGCTGTATGAATACAAGTGTTTTTATATTAGTAGAGCTTCACCCACATCAGGGAAATTATACAGTTTTAGCCAGCCAAAGAAAAATAAACTTCTTGCATAGAAAATCCTTAAAGAGGTAGGTAGTAAGAACCAAAATGTTTCTCGACTGCCATGCTGCCGCCATGAAGGAGTTTAAAGGCGTTGAAAGGAAGGGCTTCCCAAAACGTTCAGAAATTGTCTGTGTATTTGACATGTCAGGTATGCCCTCTTTATGTTTAGGTCAATGTTAAAGGGTAAACCAAAGCCAAGCTTTGATGCGCCAGGTTTATGAGTCACCCAACTGCTTTTGAAGATTTTTGCACCTTCACTGAAAAAATTAATAAAAGATTTTGCAAGAGCATCTCTTAGACCGCATCGATCAGCGCCTTCCTCCTGGAAAAGAAAATAAGGTGCAGCAAGAGACAGACGTGATCTGATCCTATAAACGTGGCAGTGTAGGTTCACCTATGCATGGGCACGTTTCTCTTACTTCCACTTCAGTGTCTTCACGTGGTCAAAGTTAGGCATTTGTGCAAGTGTTTGCATAATGAGAGCCACATGGGGTGTGATTTAAATACCAGGAAAGGACATCAATTGGCTATTCGATATTTAATTATACCTACTCCGTTTCACGCTCCGGTGAGGATTTTGTTGGTCTTGGTAGTAAATGATATTCTGTGTTTTAAACTTTCTGGACCCTCAAAGAACATAGTTTGTCTTTTAAAATATTATCTGAAGCCTTTTCTGTCAAGAAGCAGGAGTTTTGCATGTGTCTAGAACAAAGAACACTTCCAAGCCCTGGGTTAACATATGGTCCAGCTCCAATTCCTCCCTGAGATATTTAGCACAATTGCAACATAATTAATAAAGACAAATAAAATAACTTATTTGAGGAAATCTGATGTAACCAATATAGAGCTTTTCAGGCGAAAGATAACCTTCCACAAAGCAAGGCCAGGTTAAAAAAGCTCAGAAGCATTTATACTGATATTAAGAGGGAGCTGGAAGGGCTGTTTCTCAGGCATATCCCTTTTTCTTTGTTTTGGTTTTTATCAACTCATTTTTAAAACACCTCGTCTATACATAAACCCTCAGCACATGTGAATTGGTTGTTTGGCCAGTCAGAAAGCCAACCATGGTGGCTGGTCATGGTGGTGTATTTGACTAATGGAGGTTACATTTCTCTGCCTCTCTGCATCTTTGTCTTAGACAAGAAGGGGGAAAAAGTTCTGACTTCCAGACGGCCATGAAAACTAAATAAACATGCATGTAAATGAGAGGTTATTTGGATGAGGATTTGTAGATGTTGGCAAGAAGAACAGCACAACTTATGACTTTACTTTTTTTTCCTTTTTTTCTTATTTTCTCCCTCTCTTTTTTTTCCCTCTATTTCCCTCCCCCCTCCCCTACCCCCCCAAGCCAGCAAGGCCAGTGGAGATATTTTTTAAGGCAAGAGTTTATTTTCAGATCACGTTGTTACGGCAAAATGGGGAAATGATCTTTTCATTCAGTCAGGAGGCATCGTGATTGGCAAGTGAAAAAACTTGGCGTGTGGGACTGGAGCCATCCATGTCTTAGGTCCTGCAGGGAGGCTCCTTGTCCTGTTCTCTCTGGTTACCTTCTAGATGGAGAGCCTATGGCCTCCAAGACAAGAAGGCTTGATATATAGACAGAATAAATGTTCACTTCTTGTCTCACCATCCAACAGTTTTTTTCTAAAGGGAAAACAGGAGCCAAATGCAGAGCTCAGGCGAAGAGGCTCGATCTGTACCAATTTACGGTTGTGGGATTAGGGCTTTCGTGTACCTACTTGAACTAGCAGAAGACCTTCCTGTTATGCCACAGTTTGTAAGTGGGGAAGAATTCCTTTGTGTATGTTTCTGTTCTTCTACCCATAAGAGTCAGGCTCTTTCACTCCCGGGCTTTGAAATAGTGTCTGCAAGGATTTCAAAATAGAGTTATTCTCCTGTGAGGGCTGAAGCTGCTGCTTCCAAACTGTTTATTTTCTTTTAATTTTGTACTTTGACCAACTTTAACTGGCTTTTCTTTCTCATTTTAACATGTGTGTTCTTTCTGAATGTAATCTCCAAAAGGTTTAATCCTAGCTTTTCTTATAAATACAAATATCCGCATACCACCTGGCTCCTACCCTGTCCCAACTTTCACACCATTTGAGCCCGGGGGGTGTGATAGCCCCCTGCCTCCGCAGCTTCTGTGGGCTGGAGGTGATCCCTGAATCCCTCTGGCAGGTGACCCATCCATCTCTTTTCATATTGAGGGCCTCTCTTTTTCCTTGTCTATGCCTCTTAATGTGTTTTTTCCCCTGCTGTTGAGTGTGACTAGTATTTCATCCCTGGAAAGCCTTTCAGGATGTTCAGCCAAGTGTTGTTTTTTAAAAAATGATAATAATAATGTGTATTTGTATGTGCATACGCGTGTGCATTGCTGCCTGTACGTTTGTGCACAAGCATTTCCATAAGTCCCCAGATGCATGTACACCTCTTATTTCCAAAAGCAGCAAAATGATCCTTGTCAGAGGAACTGATTTACTGCAGCATTTAATGAGGTTCTTGTCAGAACCTGGTTTAGTGGTGTAAAAGCAAATGTCAGGTCAGCATAAATCACAGGGGTAGGGGACAGACGGAAAGAAATGCTCCACTTCTCCCTAAGAGATAAACCAGCTCCCTGTTTAAAGTGGTCTCCTCCTTGATCTGCCATTTGAGATAAGCTAATATACAGCACCATTAAGTGCCCTCTCCTGCCTTAATTGCTGATTAACTGGAGGGGCAGGGCCCCAGCTGGGCAGGGTTCATCCCCCCGGGTTCTGATGGCTTCCAAGCCCAGGACCCTCACCCTGCTGTGAACTCCTTTTGCTCCCACATGGGCATTGCTCCTTTCTTCTTTACACCCTCTGAACCGAGGGGATGCCTGCCCTGGGGTGGCAGGCAGATGCAGGAGCAGAGCAAAATTTTTGCAGAGCTCCAAAGGAAAGCTGTGAAGCTGCTGGGGGCATCCCACAGCGCTGCAGCAGGGAAAGCTGCCTCGCTGGGGCTGTGGTGCTCACTTGGTTTCTTAAGAGTTCATGTCAAATGGAGAGATTCCCTTTTGTCCAGCGAGGATGAGTTGTGGCTGAGAACTTTGCCCCTGCTCCAAGGCTGGAGTCTGCCACAGGTGGGTTCTCCAGTGTCTAATAGTGGCTGTGCTTTCCTCGGGGGAGTCATTGCCCTTAGGCTCTGTCTCTTGTTCCCAGCCTCCCGTTTTCATGGCATCTGCGTGAATTTGAGAGAGCTGTGATTTGGTCAGATGTGGGAGGAGGTGGCCACCCACTCGCAGAGTTACTGGGAAGGGGAATGACTTAAAACCTCATTTCCTCTGAACAGTCTGAAAGTGCAGGAAAAAAGTGGGGACTTCTGGGGAGGCAGCTGGCACGGAGGAGTGGAGTTGCAGGTACGTGTGTTAAACGTTTGCCTTGTTGTGCTTTCTCAGATTGATTGCCTGAGGTGGAAGCAGCCCTCCTCTTCGTACCTTGCCTTGCTCCCTATGCTAACCACCCCTTGCCTGAGAGTGGAAAAAGTACCAAATCTCAGCAGCTGCCCCCGCACCGGTCCCTCCCTTTCAGCCTGTGCTGAAGAAGGATGCTCACGAGCCCCTGACCCATAGCAGGGCTGCTCCCTGGGGGCCCTGCAGGGCTGCAGCCCTTCCCCAGACCTGCTGGAGGGCGGTGGAAGGAGCTTTGCCCAGGGGGTCACAGCCCAGGCTGGCTTTCTCCGTGCCCCCTCGCTGTCTGGAAGGCGGCTGGTTCCTCCCTCCCAGCCCTCAGGGCTGTCCTGGCCATGGTGTGGTGCTCAGCCACAGGTCTGCGTCTCCTGCCAGGCTGCTGCTTGCTTTCCCTTTCTAGGAGGGCTGGGGCCGGGGTCAGGGAAGGCCAGGCAGTGCTCCTCCGCCTTTCTGCCTCAAAGCACCGGGCTTCTTTTTCCAATATCAGCAGCAAAAACGATTAAAGGTGCTGTTGGATATAAAAGCTGGCTCTTTTTTTTTTTTTGTCCAGATTCGTAAAAGCTCTTAAAGAGATTCAAAACGGAAAAGACAGGCACCTAATAGTGAAAACAGAGAGGGGGGAAATAAAACTGGCACAAGGGTCCCAAATTTTTCCATGACTGATTCGAGCATTGCAAGGCACTGGCACGGAAAAGCGACACCCACAGCACCACAATAGCGATCAATAAAACGAGACGAGGAGAGGCTCAGCTCCGCCGTGGTCCAGCGGCCCCGGTGCCGAGGCCGGCCCCGGTATGGGCATCCTGGCACTGCCTCTTTAGCAACGCACGAGGCCAGCGCAACAATCGAGCGGGATTGGGAACGGGGAGCAGTAGTTAATTAAGCCTGCAGCTTTTATTCTCCGGGGGCGATTCAGCTCCGGCTTGAATAAGCCGGAGCGCCAGGACCTGGTGGGAATGTCTCTCCAGGCACAGGAGAATCCAGTCCCATGGGCTGCCCTATTAGCATAACAATATTGCCCAGGCTGCACTTGGCGTGATGTAATGCCAAGAGTTAGCGAGGAGAGATGAAAGTTTCTCCGCGCAGGAGCTGGGAGCATTTGCCACCGACCGGGGCCGTGTCAGTGCATGAAATTTCTTTTCTTTCTCCCTCTCTCTCCTTCTGGGATGTTTGCTAATTGGGGGAGTTCTGGGAAACAATACATCATTAGAGCCCCCTCCCCCAGCTTCTCATTTAAATTCACATTATCCTGACTTACTGGCAAAGCAGGAGTCTTTTCTGCTCCTTAGAAAGTGGCCTCTGATCATCTGCATGTGCGAAGTGGGACCGAAGGAGAAGGGGAGCACAACTGGCTGGGATGGGCAGGCGGGAGGAGAGGGGACCTCAGCTGCCACCCCGCCTCCTCTTACAGACATTTTTAACAGCCAGGGAATTGCCATGGGGACTAAGATGCCCCATTTCCCCATCCACCCCCTTCCCAGGTGGAAGCATTTGTCCCAGGGTGGTTCTGCTCCACCACGGCTCCTGCCCACAGAGGAGGATGGCGGTGATGTGCAGCAGCCCAGCCTGGTGGGGAAGAGGAAGAAGTTGCCATCTTTCCCCAGCAGGTCTTGGTATTACTGATCTCTGCATGTGCTCCGCCTCAAGTCCAGGTTAGCTTATTTCGATGAAAACAATTAAAACACCAGCTGCTTTGCAGGCAGGCCCCCTGCGTGTGACTGAAGAACCAGATGCAGCATCTAGGAGCCATTTACCTCCCCCCTCTGCCACCAAAGTGCTCAGGGCACAGCTCAGCCGAGATGCCAGGTATGTGTCCCAAAGGAGAACACGCTACCAATACTCATCATCCCTGTGATTATTCTTACCTGCTTTCTATTCTTATTCTCTTCAATGTCAAGGGACTCCAAGGAAATCTGCGTCTCTGGGGATTCACATATGACCAAAGTACAGATTTCTCATCTTGTGAGTTAGTAGATACCATCACGCCTGTGCAGTTTCAGCGTGCTGGTGCCTGTGCTGTCCCTGTACGTGCTGCTCTGGTTGCAAGTATTTTTGTTCGGTGCTCGATGCTGCGCGCTGCCCAGCTCACCCATGCAGAAAGCAGCACAACTGGCTCGTGTTGGCATTAACGTGTAATTGTGGAGCTCTAGTCCTGGCTGGTAAATGATTTTGTAGTGTGTGTGTATAACCCTGAAAAAGCACCTATTCTTGTCTTTTCTGGGTAAGCCACCTATTGTAGCAAAACAACGCGTTTCAGTAAGGCTCCTGCTGAGAGCTCGGCCCCCCACCCTGTCCTGCTTGCCTGGGTTATGGAGGCACAGCTCCAGGACAGGAGAGGCAGCCTGTGTGGAGGTGCTGGCCGAGTTCTTGTAGCTTCTGGACACTAGAGGCCTCTAGACGCTCTGCTATGATTAACGCCAGTTGTGGCAGTCCTGTGTAATTAACAGTCGCTTGGAGCAAAGGAGCAGAACTGATGGCACTCAGCTGATTTTTCTCTCCTCTCCAGAAGTTGTCCATTGCAGTCAGTGCAATTGCTGCTCAGGCGCCTCGCGAGCAGGCAGGCTGCAAGAGGGCATGGGTGGGGGGAAGCTGGCTCAGCAGAGATTAGGATTAATCTCTCTCAAACCATCCATGCGTGTACAAACACACAAAGGCAGCAGGCTTCGTCGGGGGGGTTGCTACGTCTTTGGCCCAAACCCAAAAATGTGCTTTAAGAAGAATGTTATGAAACATGAAAATGAGCATTTTATGTCTGTGTTATAGCAAAAAAAAAAAAGCTGTGCTGGCCCACCCAGCGCTGTATTTCTGTCCTCTAGCTCCACGAGCCCACACATCTTGAAGACGAAGGACTTCAGGGATGGTGCTGCCTGGAGCAGCCCAAACTTTGCTTTTCGCCCCAGCATTTCTCCTGGAGGCTTCAGGGTGAATTCCCCGATAGCCAGAGAAAGATTCCCCCCCTTTGCACTTCCAGCTTTATTTTCTAGGAAGCCTGTCAAGCCACGGCCTGCCTGGACAGGGGTGATCTGCTCTGTCAAGAACAGTCCCAGCATCGTCCGCTTCCTGTTTTTCTTCTGGATTTCCCTTGTTCCCCCCCCAGCAGGTCTGGTCGGGACACGCCGGACGCTGCCTCCCGGGGTTGCTGCTGGGAGCAGCCGGTCTGTGAGCCCTGGTCAGCTCCGATTGCCTCCCCTGTGACTCCTGTGTTATCCAACCTGCAAGAGGCAACACGTTGTTGTGCACAAGCACTGAGCTCCAACGCATGTGTCGGACCTGCCCGGGCGGTTATTGCACAGCAGTGTTTCTAGCTATGGAGAGCTTTTCAGGCTGCCATGCTGCACGCTGTCCCAGAATGACCTATTTTGTTTGGAGGGTTGCAAGTGGTGGCAAGGAGCAGCGCAACGTGGGAAACCCTAGGGAAATGCCCTGGTTAAATGTGCCACATCAGCCCTATCGCAGCGAATGCAGCCATCAACCTGTAGTAAGCAGCTGGGGCCAAGGGGAGCCACACAGGGAAGCTGAGGCACAGATTAATGACAAGCCCTAAAGGGCATCTAGGTGTGTAAAGCTGCACCAGGAGGGCACAAAGGAGCCCAGCCAGTGCAATCGCCGCTGGGTGGGGGGAGGCAGAGGAAAGCCCCCCACAGCCCTGCTGGAGACTGCGCTGCTGCAGCCCCTGCGTCCAGAGCTGTAAATGCTGGCTGCTGCTAATCGCCACAATTAGCGAGCAACGTGCTCCTGCTAACGGGGTGTTGCTGGTTGCTTTAGCAGATGTCGGGATGCGATTCGGTGGCAGGCACCCCGAGGAGGATGCTGCGGGGTCCGGTGCGAGCACCGAGTCTGAGCGATGCTGCCCTGCTCCTTTAAGTAGTAGCCAGAAGCTTTCTAAATATTATCATCTTACCAAAAGAGGAGGGGGAGGGAAAAAAAAAAAAGTGTTTTGGCATGAGAACAATTTCTCCATTACCTCAATTAGTTCAAATGATCTGGAAAGGTTCTCTCTGGAGAAATCAAGCGAAATCTCCGCCAGCAAAGGGGCTGGTGGCTGGTTGGTTGCTGTAGGTGTTGATATGAGCATTAGTCAGCAACGCAGATTGCAGTGAAGTAAGCCAATATTGCTGTCGCTGCTGTCTGGCTACAGTCATAAATTAATTAATTATATCACTGCAGTAATTGAAGGCCTTATTCTCTCTAGGTTTCTGGCCCTGGCACCTCCCTGCCTGTTTTTGAGGCTGTCCATCAAGTCAGTGAGGTCTGCGTTTTACTGAGATAATTATTTCCTGAAATACTGTGAAGTATTTCTTTCGGGGGGAAAAAAAAAAAAAAAGGATTTATTTTACCCATCTTTATCCTTTTTCTTATT
This sequence comes from Cygnus olor, assembly GCF_009769625.2. Lineage (NCBI taxonomy): Eukaryota > Metazoa > Chordata > Aves > Anseriformes > Anatidae > Cygnus > Cygnus olor. The sequence continues at coordinate 11,339,465 of NC_049186.1, forward strand.
CACTGCAGGGGAGGGAGAGCAGCAAGTGCAGGACAGATGCAGAAGAACAAGGCTGGATTTCCATTCCCAGTACCCTCGACTGTCCCTTTGCAAATAGGGACAATCAGAAGCATCCCCACACTCCCTGACGAGGTGGTGGGGTCCTTTGGAGAAGCAGTTTAATTGCTCTCAGCGGCCCAAACCAGCCCTGTTCCTACAGCAGGGTTGAGACCAACCCAAACAAACGCCGTGGTGGAGTAAAACCGAGATAGGCTGAGAACCTTCGGGGACTGGTGTAAATCAGCGTCCCTGCACTGGCTCTGGTGGAGCCGTGCCAAATTCCACCAGCTGAGGGTCTGGATTGCATATTCTACCTATAAAAATGGTGTTTAGGATATCTTGGCAAAAGAAGGTATTTTTGCAACCCACTTATAACTGGGCAGTGCTGTGTAGGGATGAAATCCAGTTGCACTGGTGAAAAAACACTACTCGGGCTAAAAAAAAAAAAAAAAAAAATTACACCATGAGTCTGTGGAGCAGAGCTTGTTTTGCTCTGCTCTTGTAAGGCTACTTTGTTACAAGGTACCTGCCAAAACTTGTCAGACACATTGGGATTATCCCCAAATTGCAGTGGAAAGAGGAAGGAGCACCCTTATTTCCAGCATTTGCTATTGATTGTGAGCTTCCCGGCACGTTATGTTATGATTGGAAGTCCCTGTTCCAAAGATAAGTAATAGTGGAAAGATTTTTGGCTTTCCTTACGAAAACAAGGCACACTTCTGGTCTTCATAATTGTGAAAAATGGATACAAAATCTGAGTCCTTGGTCAAAGGCTCAGAAAGGTGCAGACTAATGAAGAGCATCACGTGCACAAGCTTGGAGGGTTGTGTACTCGGCTGTGAGAAATATCACAGTTACTGCTTTTTTTCATAAAAGCTGGCATTTTTCAACTCGCCTCCAAATATGCAGCATGGCTAGAGGCTGACATTTACCAATAAATACAGCTGGTCATTTTTTGAGTAAAAGAAAAATCGGTGCCAGCCCTTTTGAAATCATTATTCACATGTGCATGGAGAAATGTGGCACATGGACAGCAATTGTGTGATGTCCAAAGAAGCCGTATTTGGGGGACTCTCAATGATTTTGGGGGCTAGAGGTGACACGAAGCCTTTCTTCACATCTTTTTGTCATCTGCCATGGTAAAAGTACACCATTTTTGCTGGTCCCCTCAAGGCAAAGCCCAGCTCGGGCACCTCTGAGCTGGCCTGGGAGAGGGGACCTGTCCCTTCCCCGTCCCCACACCCCAGCCCCGTTTGCAGTGACTCGCGGCATGATTCAGGGCTTTCAGAAGACAGACCCTCAAGGTGTGCAATGCTGTAGGAAGCCCTAGGAGCTATGGAATATTTTTGTAGGCCAATAAACCTCTCAATTAGTGCTGTAAATGAGGAAAATGCTCTTACTCTGGACATTGCCCAAGACATAATGCATTTCTGCCTCTGCAGCAAGGAACCTTGTAAGCATTTGAGTGATTTGGAAGGCAAAGGGAAGGCACAGGGTTTTGTAACTGGATTCGAGGTAAATTTAACCAAACCCTTTCTGAGGAAGGTTTCCCATTTAAAGAAGGGGGAAAGAATAGCTTGGAGGCACTAGAAAGTGATGTTTTTGAGGCAACTATCAGTCGTGTTGGATTATTAGATCAGCACTGCAAATCTGCAGTCAAGGCGGAGGCTGGAGTGCTCTGAGTGCTCTGGCAATATCAAAAGTTTGCAAGGAGATGGGGAAAATTCAGGTTGAACCATGATGGAATTAAAGAGAAAGCAGCTGTTTTGGTGAACTAATAACCAAAAAGTATTTCTTTTCCCAGAGAGGGTGACTGTTTTCTTTATTCTAATATCTGCTTTCAAAATGCGTGTTTAACCATCAGCTTATTTTCTGATGAATGACTGGAACTCAGGGTGAATTTTTCATGATTCAGCAAAACCTGGAAAAACACTTCAGGGGAGCAACTGTGTATTATTGACCTGCAGAGAAAGGGGAAGGAGGATGGAGGCAAGACTTCACGTTGCGGTCTGGAAGTCTGCTTTAGGGTCTGTGTGAATATGGGGTTGCTGGTCCCACCAAACCACAGGGGACAGTGGGAATACCACCCTCCTGCACCTCCCTGCACTGCTCCCCCGTGGGTGCCTGTGGCCCGTGGGGCTTTGGAAGCCCTTGCCCTCCGTCGGGCACCACAGCCCCAGGGTGGACGGACCCGTGCTGGGGACAGGTAGGAATTGGTGGCCTCATTTAGTGCTCTTATTAAATGTGGGTAATTGAGCAGGGCTTTCTGGCTATGCCCACCGGACAGTTTCAGGCACAAGGAGCAGAAAGGAAGGAACATCCCACTGACATCCCTTTCGAAGTCCCTTTTCCTCCCCTTGGTGCCCTGCTCCTCCGACGCCTGGGGCCTTTCCCCCAGCTGTTCTTCATCTTTTTTTTACCTGCTGGGAGGCAAGGGACGGCTGCGGGGCACAGCCACATTCCTGCAGGTTACCCGTGTCACGGCTTTCCAGGCACTTGAGTGAAAAGCCTTAATTAACCAATAACTAACCAAGCATGGCAGGACCAGAAGCAATAAGTGCTTCTTCTGGCTCCAGGGCCAAAGGCTAAAATCTGCTCAAGGAGCTAAATTAGTCATCTAATTGGGATTTCTTTCCATCCTTATCCAGCTCCTAGTGCTCCCAAGAATGAGGTCAGTGACAAATTTCCAGTTCTCCCCACCGCCGCCACCTTTCCTTTACAACCCAATCTAATTAGTGCCGGGAGGCAGAAGAAAGGGCAGTTTTGGGATCTAAGGGCAAGGGTGGAATCCAGTCATGAAGAAATTGGGACAAATAATTCTGGGAAGGTCTTCTCATCCAAACTGCTGTTCCCGTAAATTTGACTGAATTGCACCGATTTACACCAAGGAAAGGATGAGGTCTTCCCGTCCTGCTCTAGGCCAGGAGATAATGGAATAGGAATAGATTTTTATTTTTTAACAAACTGTATGTATGTATCTATATAATAATTCTGGGAAGGTCAGAGAGCATCTTCATGCCAGAAAGGATGTTTTGCTCAAGATCCAATGAGGCAGTGTGAGCACAAGGGCTGTCCCCTGCAGGATGAGGCTGTATGGCCCTGCCCCGTGCAGCAGGTAACCAGGGCGACAGGATGCAGGGAGCCAGAGCTAACAGCTCCCACCCCTGGGGGGCACACAGAATCCTGCACTGTAGGATGGGCAGTGACCCTCAGAGGTCACCCAGCACATTTCCCTTGCCCCAAGGTAAAATCAGCGATAACTGAGCCATTCCTGATTAATTCTTGTCTGAAATGTCACGAATGCAGCTTGTGGAGTGGGCACATCTGACTGCGGACAGGCAGAGCATCCCTTATTTTTTAATGTTGAAAGTGCATAGAAAGGAGTTAAACTCATGCAGAGTTTTTAAAATAGCCTTTGGCATAGTCAGGTTTTAGGAAAAGTGACTGCTGTATCTCTGCGTGAGCTGATCAGAAATAATACCATCATCCTTGCCGATTATTATTATTATTTAAAAAAAAAAATAGCTTTAACATTTCTTTTGGATTTTTAGCAATCAAAATATGTTGTCCAAAAGCTGAGAGGATTGAACAAATTTGGAAAAAAAAAAATTAATCCAAGGTATTTTCTAGGAAACGAAAGATGTAATGAAAACACTGCTGAAATCAAAAACCTAACTTTCCATTTAAAGAAGAAATCAATGGGTCAGGCTGGAAATAGCAATTCCCTCCTTGTTATGCAAAAAAAATATATCTTTTGACTCTAAAAGCATTATTTATGCATAGGAATTATAAATAAATATAAAAATAAATATAAATATAAGAATAAAAAGCAGAGTCAGAGGGAGCAGTGGAAGTGCCTTTTTGTGTGAGATAGCAGTAATTCCGGGAGTAAGACAGGAACCGAACAGTGAAGATGGGGGAGTTGTTCCCAGTTCAGGCTACATCTGCTAGAAAAGTGTTGTCATTTCCCTGCTGCATAGGTCTGTGTGAGTTTGGCAGGATCAGGGCAGAGAGGGCAGGAGCCCAAGTGCCAGGCGGTCTGGGGACCTGTCCCCATCTCTGACCCCATGTGGCAAACGCCACCTCCCTCTGGCACCACACCTGTCACCTTTTGCTGCACCTTGCGTGGTGGATTTTAAATTCCCCTGTCAGGCTGGTAATAACGATAACAGAGATAATACTCCACGGACGGGCAGAGGAGAGGGCCTAGGCCCGAGGGCCTTCACAGAGATCGGTCACCCACGATGCTCTGCTTTGGGACACCAAAAGCTGTCCCTGGTGGTGGCAGCCAGGGCTCTGCCATGCCTCTTGCTCTCCTCAGCAAAGGGGGGTGCAAGAGCAGCTTCTGCATCCCCCCAGATCAGCCTGGACAGTGTGTGAACCCCAGACTCTGTCCCCGTGTCCCCAAGGACCAAGCAGGGCCAGCGCCGCGGCTGCACGCTACCGGCCTTCCCCACAAGCAGGGCTTCTGAAGGGGGGCTTTCTTGGTATTATTATTTTGTGGTCAAAAGGTTGCACACGCTATTTTTTTCTGATGCAGAGGCTTAGAAAGAGTGGAAAGCAAAATATTTTGATAATTATTCAGGCCAGCGGGTTACATAAAAGGTTCCATAGCCCTCTGCATCAAACCTTAACAGTTCAAACCACAAATTCTGTTTTTGCAGCCATAAAACATTCAGGGAAAAAAAAAAAAAAAAAAAAGAAAAAAAAAAAGATATAAAAAAATAATAATAATAAAATCCATTTTCCATTCGCTTGAAACTTATAAAATTTTATGTGGTGAAAAATGACAGTTTACTCCCAGAAGGAAACTGCCCAGAGAGGCTTGTTTCATAGGTGCAGTGGGATCAAGAAATAGGCCTGGGCTTGTGTCCCTGGTCCCATAAAGAAGATGTCACGGGGTGGCAAGGGAACGCTGCAGCAGCGTGGCTGGCGCTGGTGCGGGGATGGAGGGAGGCTTCCTGGTGGCTGCGTGTCCCAGGGTGTGCTCGGTGCTCTCCGGTCTGACAAGATGACCCAGCAGGATAAAAGTAATGGGGTGAAGTCTTGTAGTGGATCACACAGACTGCCGTGCTGCACATCCCAGGCTGAAGATTCTCACATGAGAGAGGGAAATGCTCAGAGCAGCCGCGGGACTGAGGGCATTGCCCTGCTCATCCGAGCCGGGGCGAGCACCAGGGCTCAGAAGGAGGTGTGGGATTGTGTGCGGTGACCCATGGCCCACCCTGGACTCATCCCCATCTCTGTTATCTGTCACTGCTGTCTCACAGGGCTGCTGCTAGCTCACACCACCACCATTCCATTCAGCTCTCACGGCAGTGCCCTCAGCAGAGTCATTGAGGTTTTTCTGGGCTTTGCTGGGTTAAGAGAAAGCAGGATCGGCTCACGGCTCGGGATGAGACACTGCAGTGTTGATGGAAAGCGCGGGTACAAGAGCTCACAAGCTCGAGGAATTCGGCCTGAATTCCTGGTTGCACAAAGTCAAGCCCGTGTGGGCTGGCACTCAAATCTCGAGCACCGAGCAGACATCCCTCTCCAGCCCCAGCCAGCCCCGGGGCTGGAGCAGTTCAGCGCCGGCTAAGAACTAGAAATAGCAAGCTCTTCCCTTTCGGCTACACGTAAAGCTGCCCTGGCTATATGGCAATGCTGGGCACCAAGCACCCTGAACAGAGCGGAGCGGAGTGGAGCAGAGCGGAGCCCGGGCTCAGTGCTAGGCTGAGTGCAGCTCGGGGCATGCACGCTGTGCTCTGCAGCATGCAGATGTGTCCTTTGGATTTCTGCCCACTGCCACAGCTGAGAAGTAGCTTCCATGTTAGCTTCCCCAAAAAGAAGCCTTAGAGATGTGCCCTGAGCTATTCTTTCAGTCACTGGGTATTTTCCAGCTCCATGTGAAGGCGCAGGGACTAGTATGTTCTGAGTTTCCTCTGCTGGGAAGGTTCAGGTGGGCAGTGCCGCAACCCCACCAGTCTCCAGCAAAGCCAAATGTTATCCCGAGCACCCTGACACTGCAAGAACTCTAAAAATCACAGAAAACCGCAGGTGCAGTGCATGGGACAGCCTGCGAGGTAGCATCCTGCAGGGCAAATCCGTCCCCTCACACTCCCTTTGGTCCCAGTCGCTGCCAACATGCCAAGTGACAACACGCCCTTGAAATCCCAAAGAGCGCAGGTGGGAAGCTAAATTCCAGACAACAACGTGTATCGTCAGGTTTCTGGATGTTAAACCAACATAAGGATGTATATACAAAAAGTCCTGGTTATGTAATTACTTTTGCTTTCTAAGGAAAAGATATATTCACCATCACTGAGAATAAGAAAGATGCACTTTCTTTATGGGTTTTCTATGCTGGAACATTAAAAAAGTCATTTCATCTCCTGAAAGTACAGGATGAAGAAATATGTTAAAAATTTCCCAATAGTCAGCCACAAAAACACAGACTATTACCAGCTAAAAAACAACATTATTCCCCCTGCGTGTTAGAATTTGACACTTCTGGGTACTGGCAACATTTTTCACAAAAAAAAAAAGTTAAAAAATAGCTGTGTATAAATGAAAAAGTTCTCTACTTTTCCTTTTCCATTTGCAGAGGAAAAAACAAAAAAGTCACTTTATGCATTTTTTTACATGGGAAACATTAAAAAGTCATCTAATCTCCTCAAACTTGCACTAATTAATGAGCAAGCATGAGATCTGGGAAAAGGAATAAAACCTGGGCTTTCTGTAGGGCAATTCAGTCGTGACACATTTAAAGCCCCGAGTGCATTTTGCTTTTGATTCTGTAGGATTCGGAATTAACAGCTTGAGAGGAAATCTAGGCAGCCGTGGAACACAGGCCTCCATTTTTTGTAAAAAAGCTTCGGTCTTGGTGGTTTTCTGGGGATGGGGATGCGTTAAACTGCTTCTGGAAGGTCAAGCCCACCGGGTAGAGCCACACCACAATCTGCCTCTGTGGTCCTGTCTGGAATAGCTGGGCCCTCCCGAACCAAGGCTCCCCAGCCATCTCGCTGAGCGCTTGCAAGGCAGTGAGTCTCCGACGGTTTTGAATAAGAGCTTTGTGCCTAGGAGGTTAACTAGTGGTGTGCCAGCGTGCTTTCCGAGACAAGCGGCCTTCAGCAAGCCCCGTCTGGCGGAGAAGTGGCCAGCGAGCCAGGGTAGGCCCTCTGTTCTCGTTGCCACACGTCAGGCACGTCTAAGAGCCAGGTACAAGGGACACTGAGAGCTATTCCCTTACTCAGGGCTACGTCCTCTGCATCTGGTCCCCTGTGGAGCCTGGAGGTGTCCCAGGAGCGTGCAGAGCATCGTGCCCAATGTCTGTCCTGCCGCTGCATTGCTGCTCCCCTTCCCGAGGGGCCGTGGGTGCTGCAGCAGCGATGCTGAAGCATCTTTTTGCACCACCTGGAGCTCCGTACTAGCTAACAGCACCATCCCTGGGCACGCTTATTGCTGTAATCTCACGGAGCAGGCCTATAATGTGAGAAATTGCATCCAGATTGTTGTCTGCCAGGATGGGATGGCGTTTCCTAGCTAAGCAGGGACAGGTAAAGTTGTTCTCAGAAACTGATGGTGAAGGCCTGAAGTCAGACAGGAACCCAGGAGAACACCTAAGCCATGGACTGAATTGACTGATTGTGGTTGTGTAGCCTCAGCTGAAGGAGTTATTATTTTCATGTCTGGTAATAAATAGAATAATAGACAAAAAGCCTAACTCCCTGCATGCAGCCTGAGTCAAGGAGCTGGGCACTGCGGCTCGCTGCAGGATTTGTGGTCTGGGACCTTCTTCCAAGCTGCAAATCAAGGCACAAAGCAGCTCCAGGGCCACTCGCGTGGCTGTGAGGACTCACTGGTCCCCTGGGACCCCCAGCTGTGCCTCTGCAGAACACACCCCATCACTCAGCTGCCCCTCGGTGCTCGTCAATAGAATTTCAGATGCAAGAGCATCGAGTGGGTCAAGCTCATGTGGAGCGCAGCTAGTGGGATGTTAGCGGGCTCAGTCTGCCAGAGATTTACACATGCAATTGCTAAAAATCAGTGGGAATTTTCTCGCATCCATATGGAAGAAAAAGAAAGCAATTTCATTGCAATCAGTAAGTACTGAAGCACTCTCCTAGCCAGAAATATCGACCAGTGAATGCTGTCCCCCTGCAGCCCTCGGAGGAGGAACAGCTTCGAGGAGCAATGTTTCTGTGCCCTGCATGTTTCAGGTGCCTGTTTATCTGCATTGTCAGCATCTTCTTTCTATTTCCTCTTCACCTACCCCACATATTTGTTTGTTCGTTTCCCCACTAAAAGCATTTAGGGTCCTGGTGTTTGCCTCTTTTGAAATATTTTGTTTTCCCCTTGGGAAAACACATCTGCCTGGTCACCAGCAGCTCTCTGAGATGAGCTCTGCCTTCCCACCTCGTCCTCGTCCTCAGGCCCAGTCCCGGGCTGCTTTCAGTTGCCACCAGGAGGGGAGGAGTTTAAGGTGGAAAACTTTGTTTTGTTTCATTTGTTTGTTCAACCATTTGAAAGGGTTTTCTTTTTCCTTTCCTTTCCTTTCCTTTCCTTTCCTTTCCTTTCCTTTCCTTTCCTTTCCTTTCCTTTCCTTTCCTTTCCTTTCCTTTCCTTTCCTTTCCTTTCCTTTTCCTTTCCTTTCCTTTTCCTTTCCTTTCCTTTCCTTTCCTTTCCTTTCCTTTCCTTTCCTTTCCTTTCCTTTCCTTTCCTTTCCTTTCCTTTCCTTTCCTTTCCTTTCCTTTTCCTTTCCTTTCCTTTCCTTTCCTTTCCTTTCCTTTCCTTTCCTTTCCTTCCTTTCCTTTCCTTTCCTTTCCTTTCCTTTCCTTTCCTTTCCTTTCCTTTCCTTTCCTTTTCCTTTCCTTTCCTTTCCTTTCCTTTCCTTTCCTTTCCTTTCCTTTCCTTTCCTTTCCTTTCCTTTCCTTTCCTTTCCTTTCCTTTCCTTTCCTTTCCTTTCCTTTCCTTTCCTTTCCTTTTTATATAAAGGAGAGCAAACTTCTTTCTGTGATCAGCTCTATTATATTTATTTTTACATTTATCTCTAACTTCCTAACATACTAAATGAGCTTGCCAGCCTACCAAGCTCTTGACACCTAATTGAGCCCTACAGATTTTACAAAATCTCTCTGCAGATACCAGACCGGAGTAAGATTGAGTCCGATATCATGAGAACACTCAGAAAATCTGCCCTTTCTCGTTACCCACAGTAGTTTTTTTTCCATCAGAGGTTACATGGGGTTTAAAATCATCTGCTTCATTATTGATGAGAACTGGGAAAGAAAATTGAATTATTTTAATCTGTGTATTATTTTAAGGCTTTGACAAGCAGTCAAACCACCATGCTAATCCCTAATCCCTGGATAATCATCACCTGACAATTTTAAAATGTGGTCTATGAGAATTGCAGGAGGAGTCAGGTGAAAAGCAGTCGGAGTGTGCACATCAGAGGGTTTTATTATTATTAGCATTACCAGCATTATTATTATTTAAAGTACACCTCTGGCATGTCTCACAGAAACCTCTTCCCCATCTGCTCTGCATCGAGAGTTTCAGGAAAGAGGCAAAGTCAATCACCCAAAGCAGAACAATGTTGAGGGTGATTTTAATAACATAAAAATAATTCTTCCTTTAAAAAAAATTTACCTCGTTTGCCACACATTTTAAAGCACAGAAAGCATTGCATAACTCCTAACCACCAAGCAGACTAGGAATACTGTATCCCTTTATTCTCTGAGTTTAATAGTTATAATTAGAACCTTTCCTATACGGTTTCTATATCTACATGTAATTTAAAAAAAAATCCCTCTTGTCTTTCCCAATAAACCGAGGCATTGTTACACAGACTGAAGTGAAACAATTAAAGTGAGAAATGGAGACGTTGGTTTTTGAAGAGGGTTTTTTTTTCTTTTTTGAGGTAGAAAAATTCTCCAACTTGAAATGTTCTCACTTAGCACCAATTTTGTCTTCACGGTCTTGCTGTCCGCACTTGGGGAGCCTCTCGAGGCAGAGGGTGACTACAAAGGAGAGATGGAGCTAGTTAGGGAGAGCAGAACACGTGCAGCACACGGCCAAGCTGGGCAAATTGTAACATGCAGGGAAGAAAGCAGAGAGATGGCCTTGTCATATAAATACTAGCAAAATAAGAGATGACTTGCAGGAGAAAGAAAGGAAAAAATCGACTATTTAAAACCAAAATAAAATAAATAATCAACCCCCTTTGGAACTGTATGAGGATTTTGTTTTGCTCCAGCACGATCTGAGTCTTTGCTATCTCCTCAGAGGAAACCTGGTCTCAGCAGAGCCAGGCTGTCAGCACAGAGCTGGGGAGGACCACAGCTGCTCGGGGCCTTGAGACACGGCAGCAGCAGGCAGAGGGAACACAGCTTGGTGTTACATCTCCCAAAGAAGGAGCTCCGCTGATGGGAGACGTCTGTTTAGCTCTGTTTAAAATAACTTCAGCGGTATCGAGTCTCCTTGGGACGCGGCATCTTACCTTTCTCTCCCTAAAAAGGAAACCTGTCTCTTTGCTTAAAATCACAGAGGATGGTAAAGGAAAAATTTATTTCTTGGACTTCTTCCTAAGCCAGAGAAAGTCCTGTTATTAATGCACAGGCGTGTGTTCTTTCTTTCAGGAGGAATTGCTGTGTGGCCATATGGTTATGCACACTCTCATGTACACATTAATATCTTAGAATTTAATTCTTTTTTTTTCATTGCAGCTTATTTTTCTTCTCTCCTGCTCCGTGTGTCAGAAGATGATTGATATGTGTAGAAGTGAGTCTTAAAAACACAAGTCATTGCCTGAGGTTCTTCCTATAATCAAAGCACATGCCCACCCATAGCTAATTAGACATTAGCCTAATGTCAACTGATTGATTTAGAGCAGTCCTACCACCCACCCAAAGAAGAGCAGAGAGCCTTTATTGGTGGGCAATGGGGGCAGAGTGGCACCTGAAGGTGAGGATGTTCTGCATTTAAAAATTCATAATGTAAAATCTATTTTGCTTATATATGTAAATATGCAGTGAGGTTTTTCTTCACTTTATTTAGTGACTGTGTTAAACAAAAGGAGTTGGTTAGCAGGAAAAAAAAAAAAGGATTAAAGGCCATTCCAGACAAATCTGGGAGGTTTAAGCTGTTGAAGAAGTTCAGTACGGTAGTGGTGGTGTACGTCACCATGAGAAAAGCTGAGGTCCTTCCTCGCCCCCAGGCACTGAGGTGAGACCTGGCTCTTTTGCTGGTTCTAGTCTTGCACTTTGCAGTAAGCCTGGAAAAACACATTTGGCTACAATCTAGACACAATTTTTCAAAATCCTTTTCCTTCTTTCTTTTTCTGTATTTTTTTTCCCTTCTTTCCCCTCCCCTGCAGTCCCCTCCACCCTCCCACCCTGGATTTATGGGTCAGGAACCCTCAACGTTGTCCTGATGGATTAAGCAGAGACAAGTTGTATCGAGTAAATTAAAAATGAAATAGTTACAGCTGTTGGAACAGTCCCGGGGCCAGAGGAGGTAAAAGACTTTCTACCCTCGAGGGGCCTGGAAGTAATCTGTGAAGCACCAAACACTTAAATGAAGACAGCTTGAGTGAGGGCTGACGTCCTGCTGCGTGGGGAGCGCAGCCAAAGCCTCAGCTTGAGCGGGGGTTAAGGGGAACCAAGGCAGCAGCTGCCCTCCCAGCCCTGCTAGCCCCAAGTGTCCCCAGGCCCCTTCCAGCACGCTCGGTCCCACAGCCAAGAGGGGACAGCAGGGGGGACAATGAAGAGGGCATTTTGAGGTGAGCCATCGCAGGGATTTCATTTCTGCTACTGTGAGTTTATGCCACATGTTATTGAAATCTGTTTTTTGTGTTTTGCTTTTCGTTTGTTTGTTTTTGTTTGTTTTGTTTTTTGCTGGGTATTTTGTTTTAAAGAAGCAACAAGCCAAACAGGGCAGTTCCATCAACAGGGCTCGCACCAGTGATGGGCACCGCAGCACGGGGAAGGCACTGCCTCATCCCAGGGACTGGTTGGGACCAGGACCAGTCCTGTTTGCTCAGCTAACCACCACAGCACAGTCTCTCTCTGTTGATTATAAATCAAACTCAGACAAAAGCATTCATAATTTACCTTTTTTTTTTTTTTTTGGAATTCAAATTGTGCAGAATCACCCTTTCTGAGCAAATAAAAGCTCTCCAGAGTGTGTCACTGCAGCGGGGTGAGCGCTTTTGAGCCTGCCCCAGACACACACATTTGTAGCCAAAGTGCTTGGGCCAGTCCAAGTTAATGGAGCGGAGATGTCAGGGAATAAAATGTGGAGCCTTGTTCATCCCAGCTCATCCTCAAACAGCGCCCGGGAGGGCTCTGTCAAGCACGCAGCAAGGAACCACTGCCAGCACCAGCACGGGCAACTCAGACAGGCTGAATGCCTGCCTGCAGACCATGGCTAGGGTGGAGTTTGTTTCTGCAGATGCAAGGAAGAGCTGAGGTTGGTCCACGAGGCAATATTGCCCTTAGCTCAGCTGCACAGGGGGAAGCAGCGGAGGAGGACGCATCTCCAGCAGCAGAATCTGTGCAACTTCGCATTGCTCGGCTATAAACCTTTCACTAGCTGGACGTAAATCCTTCAGCTTTCTGCTACAGCGCAGCCTCTGCAGCTGCAAATTTATTTGAGCAGAGAATAGGGCCAAAAGAAGTAAATATGAGCTATGTGACTGATAGTGCTAGAACATTACGCAAGCTCCCACCCAGCTGCAGCAGAGGACACTTCACCAGCTAATTCCCCCTGGAGATTCTCCACCAGGAGCTGGAGCCATCCTGCCTGGGATGCTGAGCAAGGGATGAGGATGTGGTCGACAGTAGGAGAAGGGATTTGTGGAGTGGGGTCTACAGAGCTCAGCCCCAAACATCAGTTTGGGATCCAAGGATGCTCGTGTGCATTGAAGAGCTATAGGCAGGGACCATGCACCAGTTTAACTCCGATAATCTGCAGAAGTTTTCATAACAAGCAGCTCATGAAAACTGCAGCTGTGGCACAGCCACCAGAGTGCCAGCAGAGACCTGATCGCTGCAGGTCCCATCAGCTCGGAGGGTTTGGCTTTAAAGAAGCCTCCAGCAGGCTGAAAACTTGCAGAAAACTGCAAGTCAGGCAGAGCAAAGGCTTGAAAGGGTAAAGAGCTCACCGTGCAGTGGATGAGTGCTACACCACCTGCACTACCCCATAACTTTTCCTAATACTTCACAGCACTGCACCAAGCACTCCGGGAGGAGTCTGGGGCAGCCCTGCCGCAGCAGAGGCAGTGACGGGGAGGCACGGCTTGCCCCGAGGGACTTGGCAGCTGGTGCAAAGGGTGGGGAGCAAGCCCAGGGCACACGTGCCAACGTGGAAAATCCCAGGGGCTGCCCAGAATATGTGGCAGAGAGACAGCCCTTAACCTGTCCTCGCCGGGCTCTCTTTCCTTGCTCAGCAGCTGTTGCTTCCCAAACTCGCAGAATAACCTTGTGGGCTATCTGATGCCATAAGGGGCTCTTTTTCCTTTAGTATTCTCTATTTTTTTGTATTAAATTTGTGGGGTATCCCTTTATCACAGCCTTCATCTCAAGAGCATCCCACAGAGCAGCACTGGAGAGAAGGGACTGGCTGATGGGCTGCAGCATTTCAGGAGGGCAGGAGTAGTTCTGTGTTGCTGATGCAAAATGTCAAAGTGCCATGATGTAATCTGGGGGGGGGGAGATGTTTGGTTTTCTTGTTTCTGTAAAACCCCAGCCCTGAGAGTCGTGTGAATCTCAGCTTTCACTTAGAGTCAGGCTGGTTCCAGTGCGCCTTTGTTACACAGATGCCAGAAACTATGATGTGAAATGCACCCTAGAGGTTTAAAACTTAAAAACCAATTACGAAGGATCCTCCATATATTTTCAAGTAAACCTTTATGATTTTCTTTTTGTCCGTGGTGGCGTTTCTGTTTTATATTTTATTATTATTATTAATAATAATAATAATATTTTTTTTTTTTTCTTTTTTTTTTTTAAGCCAATACTGTTTTTCTGGAACAGCAAATCCTTGAAGGCCTGTGCTGGTAACATTGACGGTGCTGGACTGGTTGGTTCTGGGTGCAGAGAGAGGCACAAAAGCCTCCCGAGGGACTGCCTGATCCCTCGCAGAGCTGGGTCAGCTCGGGCGCCGGCAGTGAAACAGAGCCATGCCATCTTGTGCTGACTTTGCCTTTGTTTCTGCTGCTGTTGTTGCCGTTATTACAATTCCTATTGCATTAACACCTAGGTCCCCTGTCACAGAGTGAGACCCCTCTGTGCTAACGCTTATAAATGTTAAATAAAATGGGAATGACTGGCCAGAGGCATCCACAATGCGCAGCCTGACTAACACTTCTTCCTCTCCCTTGTTGTTTAGTACTTCTGGAATCTCACAGTACTTCAGCCATGTGTTTTCTTTTGGATTTTTTTTATTATTTTTTTTTTTTTTTTGGTACAGGGGCATTGTGGGCTTGGGGGGGAACTTTGCCTTTGCTTTGATTTTATAATTCAATTTCTTGTCACTATATTGTAAAGTGGATCTCTCAGCTTGCAAGCACACTGACAACACAGACGGGCTACCTTTGTCATTTGGAAAGGACACTTCACTTGATTGAGGTCTTTTCTGAACAGAAAATGGGTTAACTTGCAATTCAGCAAAGCTACCTTTGGAGCCAGAAATAGTTGTCAATATTTTGTCACTTTTTCAGCAAAATACTGGGGTTGGTGGGTCTGCTTTAAATGCTGGGGCACTGAAATAATGCTGGACTTAGAAACAAGTTTGCACGGGTCTACCTTGTTGGGAATTACGGTGCAGAGCATCTCAGTCTGGCCCTGGTCTACTCGCAGAGTCTGCGCCATCCCCGCCACCCCAGGAGCAATGCCCCCAAAGGGGACTGTCCCCATAACCGTGCAGGGTCGGGATCCCTTGGTGAGGATGAGCAGCCCCTCTCGAGCTGCCCCCGCTTGCAGCTGCAGCACAATGACTTGTTTTTGCCATCGGCCGCCTGACAATGCCACAGACGTTACTCACGGCTGCATCCTGGAGCCAGACGAGAACATTCATTTCACACCACAAACTTACTTTTTTTCCCCCTCCGATGCTTTCTTTTATCGAGTTTCAATATAATAAACAAAGGAGATGATATTATTTCACTGGCAAAGACTCCAACTAATGCACAAACAGTTTTCAATACTGGCACACGGAGGGACTTTTTCACCATATAGTGGCCAGTCTGACCCATATCAGTCCTAATGGCAGAGGAAAATGGAAATTCAGATCTTTCACCTTGAAGAATAGCCGCAATTCATACCCGGCTTGTACTCCCCATCCCCCCAACACACTTTTTTTTTTTTTTTTCCTTTTATTGCCAGCACAGCAAACCGAACCGTCACAGCAGTATCAAAGGAAATTTTCCAAGCTGTTGACGTGCAGCAAAGGGACAGTCTCGCGTAGCTCAGCACTTAATCATCTCGGGCTGTGGCACGGTGTCTGCAGCAGGGCCCCCGCCTGCTTTCTGTGCAAGCTTTGGTTCTCGTAACGACTCTGGGCAAGTTGCTTCGCTCCTCTGGGCTTCTGCTGCCCCTTGGATGGTCTGTTTGGATATCAGTTCTTCAGGCTGGAAAGTGTGAATTTAAGCCTTATTCTTGACTTTTGCCAAAGCCCTGCCCAACGGGCTACAGCTAAATTCATTGCAATGAGGGTCAGAGGCAGCTGAATCCTGCCCCAATCACTGTTGGCTTTCACTACAGGTGCCCTTAACCATGCTGGCTCCTGGGCTCCGTCAGACCTTTGAACAGTTACAAATGCAAAGGATATTTCATGTGTTTGATAAGTTTCTTTTGTAAAGCTAGCTATTGTGAATCAAATGATAAGGCATCAGCTGTGGTTAAAGCAAACAAACGCTTTATTACTTTTGTTTTAGTCAGCTTTTGAGCATTCCTTTCTGGAGTTGAAAAGATACCAAAGATGTTAAAGAAAACCTTCTTACAAGTATTTTATGAAAGCAGAGGTTTTGCAGGCAGTCCCACAGTCTGAAGCCCAGAAGTACCAGCCAGCTTTCATGGCAAGGACAACCAGAATCCCCATCCCACACGTTAAGTGCAGGCATCAATACCCAAGCAAATACAGAAAAAAAAAAAAAAAAAAAAAAAAAAAGGAAGAAAGAAAGAAAAAGGAAAAAAAAAAGAAAAAAAAAAAGAAAGAAAGAAAGAAAAAAAAAGGCAAAATGAGAGGAATGCATCTGTTTAACTCCACCAATGCAAATTTCTCTGCCCATAACAAGCCAAGCTTCATTTCTGGCCAAATTTCCCGCACTAACACGAACCACCGTCTGATTAAGTGATTTTCCCTGAGATCGGGATGCAAGTCATTGTCTGAGAAGGGACTCCCAGAAGCCTGCTGGAGACCTGAGGCCCTGCTGAATGCTTCAGCCGCACACTGATCCAACCCACCGTACAACCAGGCAGACCTGTCACCTGCAGCCAGCTCCCCCATTGGAAAACACACAATTTTCCAAAGGTAAAGGAGTCTTGGGTTACTAGGAACACAAATCATTATAAGTAAAACTGCATTCCCAATTTATTGTATTTGTTTTATTTATAATTTTATTACTTATTCCACATTTTCCATGTGTTCCACGTCATTCTTGTCCATTCAGGCCTTTACGTGGAAACTTGGGCTCTTCTCCACTGCCTAATGTGTTGAAGGCTTTATAAACAGTCTTGTTTCATTGTTTGCTCTGCATGTTTCCATCCCAAGAGTTGTGCCTGAAGTTGTACTTGGTACAAGTCTGACTGTTCTCCGACTAGGGAACTGGGCTAGAAGGGAAAAAAAGCATCTATTAATAAGATAAGCTGGCAAAAATAATGACCAGCAAATTAGTCAACTGGAGCTCTAATGAAGAACAGATTGAGACTCCTCTGATTTGTGGTTGTGGGTTTGTTGTTGTTGGTTTATGGTTTTGTTTTGTTGTGTTTTTTTGTGTTGGTTTTTTTTTTTTTTTTTCATGATAGGGTTTTAAGTTGTCAAAGACAGATTTTTTCCAAACACCACAGTCAAGGCTGAGGACTGGTCAACACATTGCATGCACACACCCCAATTTCCCACCAAGCCAAAACCACAGTTCACTGAAGGAGGCGGAAACTCCTCGCCATGCCGGTAGGTTCCTTCCCTGCTCTCCACAGCTGCTTCTGGAAGGTAGCATCATGCATCCGTGTGCACAGTTAATTCACCATTTTCCCCTCTCCTAGATGCACAGGCAAGTAGTTTCTTTCATGCTCACATCTGACCACAATCTGTGAGCAAATCAGGCGTGTTCAGCAATGCTGCTTTTAGCTGCGCTTTCAAGGTTTTGTGTCAACAGGAACATTAGGTCAATTTGCAAACAGCCTAGGAAAATCTGGTGCAGCATCTCTAATGCTATTGACAGGGCCTGCTTACATTTGGCATCGCCAGGCTAACAGTTGTCATTCAGCTCCTGAGCACATTTACACCAGCTCATCTATTTTTCATCAGTCTTGCACCCTCTGTGCCAACCTTATCAATGCGGGAGTGCGTTCATTCTGATTCGCTTCGATCCCATGTGTCCTGAATCTGTGTGCACCCACACACAAACCTGAATAATCTCTCGGATAGCAAAAGGATGCTCAGGTCCTGCAAAAAAAACTCATCGAGTTTCATTTAGATTGTGTAGCCCAGGTGACTTTTTCGTACCAGGAGCTCAAAAAACCAACGGCAGGGGAGGGGCAGGGAGATTGGATTAAAACATCTGGTGGGGTAATTAGATTCACTAAAAAGTTTACACTCCAAACTGCCCCTACATAATTGATGGGGCTATTGTGGTGTGTCACTTCCACTTACGGGTGTGCAGCAGCCGCTTTCGCCTCGCTGCGCCCTGCGCTAACCTTCGCGGCTGACCTGCTGCGGTTCCCCTATTAAAGCTGCAATTATGGGGTGACTCTTAATAGCGAGGTCTTGCTTCAGAGTGGGGAAAAATGTTTCTGTAACTCACATGCGACAATTAAAGATAATTTAAAATGTAAGTAATTGCACTGGGTTTCTGGAAACTACTGTAGAGGTCTTGTCCCAGGCATCTGACAAGCACGGTGGTGTATTTTGACAAGTTTTGAGCAGATTTCCATTAAATACCAACCAGCAGCTCTATTTTCTTTGGAGTCAGTGGTCAGGAAATGGTGATTGTGAAAGGTCAGGTCTGGTAGATTTGAGAGGGGACGGAGGTGTTATTCGTGTTCTGATCCGTGGGGATCCAGTTCCAACATAAATCTTTCAGTTGCTTCATTTTTTGCTTTCTGCATGGTCTTTGAGCAGTAGAAAAGTAAGGGTTGATCCACAGGAAGGTGCTTCTGTTACTTTACCCCTGCTGAGATGTGGGACCTACAGAATGTCCATCTACTCTTTCAAAACCTGTGGGGTCTGGGTTTAGAGACCTAGTGAACATTCAAACGAATCTCCATCCCATCACAGCCTTGCACTAAACCTCTTAGTTTGCCAAAGCAGATTTGAAATTGCAACTATTCCAAGGCTTCTGCAAGGTCAACTAAGTGAGAACATCCTGCAGAATTCACGCGGATACTTTCGGAGGTTCAGCGGTCCCTGAAGGAGTTTTGCATCACGAAAACAGCCTGTCGGATGAGTTTGGATTCTGCCACATGGTCCTAGCGATAATAAGCCATCTGTGTGCACCACACTGCACATGACCTTTCCTCTCTCAATTTTTCTCTCCCTCGCTTTTTTCCCAAGTCCTCTCTTATTTGACCTACATTTAAGTAACCCAACAACTCCCAGCAGAGCACGCAGAAGAGTTAAATATGCAATCAATTACCAGCATGCAAATGAAGAGTCCATCTACATCGGAGTGAAAACAAGCATATGAAAACAGGACGATCACAGAAGGGAGAGGGACCCTTCATGAATGCAATCACCTTCTGCCACGTTTGATCGATTTAGGCTCCTGTCTCAGCTGAGGAGGCTTTTGCTCCTAAACCATTCGACGTAGGGCTGTAAAAAAACTTTTGCATCACAAGTTGCAGAGAGAAAACTTCTACAACCTTTGAAGTATTTCACTTTTCTATAAATGAATTTATAAATTTTCTAAAGTTAGAGATAACACTATTATAGATGTCTTCAGCTTGTGCCACTGGATAATAAAATTAAATACGTGCATAGGCAGTTTCATGATCAGGATGTCTGAAAGCTCTAGCCTTTGTGTAAGTTTATACAGGACAAAATACATATGGGAAATAAAAGCTATAAAAGTCTTGCCCTCATTATCACTTTCGAGTGGCTGACTTTGTGACCAGAATTTGTCAGAGGCATCAGTAATACCATGGCTGCTCACCACCAAAAAAAAAAAAAAAAAAAAAAAAGGACTTCATAAAAAATAAAAATAAAAATAACAACAGAAAAACGAAATCAAATATTAAAAAAAAAAAAAGGAAAGAAGAAAATGAACAGATTTGCGGCAAATTCAGTGAAATGCAGTGAAATGCAAATTTAAAATGCGTGGTCACAAAAAAAAAAATTTAATTGCACAAAACCAAAAAATCGTTATTCTTTCTTGGCGTGAAACAACTCCAAATAAGAGTATGCCTGAGCCTGGTCTTTATCTGTATTCCAATGTGGTATTTTTTAATGAGGGACTCAGAAATTACGCTTGACATGTGCCAAGAGCTGCAGTTCATATTTGATTGCGACTGAAGCATCACTGGTGCAATGGCCTGGTCCTTACGGATGGGACAAAATGACAGGAGCTGCCCTGGGGGTTGGTTTTCTTTCCTGAAGAGCCCGGTTTCGGATCTAACCCAGAACCGCTTCCTTAGGATTTAATTTAAAGCTGTCGGAGTGCTCAGACTCAAGGCACGTCACCGCACCCCTGGCGCAGCGGCCGGGTGCCTCTGACAAATGCCACCGCGTGGCCCCGCGCTGCAAAAAGCATTCCTGGGGCTGTTTCCTGGTGCCTCTCCAGGCCGGCAGAGGAGGTTTACATTACCATCACACGGCTGTCTTCAGCTGCGCCTGCGAGCACAGCCCATTTGGAGACCTTGCCATGTTGGGCTACGCAGGGAGCGGGAGGGGAGGGGGAATAAAAAGGCAAAGAAAACACAGTTAGCTTTTAAGCACCAGCATCTGCATCAGTAATGCACCCAAACCCAGCCTCCGCTGCCTTGTTCATGCAAAACCCGGGTACAGCGCTTGGAGGGCAGCTTTAAAAATGTTTTTGAACACATAACACATAGGAAAATAACACACTGTACAAACTTGGCAATGAGTTTGTCTCAAGTAGCCAAGTTGGGCATGGAAAAAAAAATTAGAGAATAAAAGGTCATTTCTAGCCAAGTTTTAAGTGAGTATACAATACATACCTTTTTTTTTTTTCCCTGCTCCTTGCCTTAGTTATTGGCCAACTTGGCTACAAGCTTATGGAAAACACTGAAATGGAATTATTGTAATTGTGTTTTTTTTTTTTCCTCTTTTTGACGAAGCAAAAGTTCTTATAAGCAATAATTTAATTATGGCAAAAGCGTAACACAGACACACTTCTAAGGATGCATCATCAAAAAAAAAAGTCTTTTCTACACCCTATTTTAAACTAAAGCTATTTCATGTGTGCCAGTGATCTAATACTACTGCTATTTATGATTTTCTTTAATTATTTATTATAAAGTATGCCATAAAGTGGAAAATTACTGGTGCTGATCACCTTTCCAAGCAGGCTAATTTAGAACTGAGCGCTGTAAGTCAATTAGGATAATAAACCCGCCGGAGCGAAGACGGGGACTTTCTTGGCATTAACGTGTCCCTCCTGCTTCTGGCGTGCTGCTGAGCGGCTCCGAGGCCAGGACCCACGGCTGCCTCCCGTGGGACGCGTCCCCGCAGCCTCCTTCCTTGCCCCCAGGTAGCTCAGGTGGAGGATTATTGAGAGCGAGCTCCTTGCTGACGTAGGTCGCGTGTTTAACATCCTGCTCTGTTTCATACCTTCATGCATCTTGTGTTTTATTTTAGATTTTTGCAAGGGCAGAGCTTAAAAAATCAATTAAAAGCAAATACCGGATTTTTTCCTCCCTAAGCTGAGCTGGAGGCATCTTCCTCTCCTTCTAAAGGCTGTGGGCATTTTGCCCGGAGGATCAGAGAGATTCTCAGAGGTTTGACCCAGAAGCACAGGTAACTCCAACGTGCATCAGCCCAGGCACCTGTGTAGAGCAGATACCAGAGAGAGAGACGTGAGCGCTCTGCAGCTCAGAGAGCCGCTGAGCGCTGGCATCCCCTGAGGATGCTGCGAGTTGTGCTGGTGCTAAGACAGCGGTGCTGCATGCAAGGGGATGTAAGACCAGGTCTGAAAAGCTGACCTAAGTGAGAGAGAAAAGGTGTCAAGCATGAGAATAAAAGGAAAAGACAAATCACATCTGAATATGCAAAGCAAAAACAAAAACAAAAAAAAAAGAAAAAAAGAGAGAGACAAAGGAGGGGAGAAAGGAGGGGGGAGGAGGGACACCACAAGCCTGAAATCATCAGGAAGCTTGGAAGTTTAAAAGCTGCACATTTGGAGCCGTGTTAAATAGGAACACTGGTTTCCTTTCTGCCACTTATCATCCAAAGACGACCATTCCTTTGCAAATAGAGTTGATCTTACACTTTCTCATGTTCTCTTGGAAATATCCTTCCAAGTCATCTGACATATTTTTAGTAAGTGAAGGTTTTGCCAGATACATTTACCTCTTGGCTTTTTTTTCTTTTTTTGTCTTTTCAAAAAATATGAATCTAAAGTTAAAAAAAAAATAATAGCCCTTTCCTATTTATGCCACTGGAAATATGGGAGAAAGCTGTAGCAAAGGGAAAAATATATATATATTTTTTTTTTTTTTCAGTTTGTAGAGACTGATATTTTTAGCAGCAAATATTGATGGCAAAACTAATTTTGCAAAGAGAGGGATATTTTTGCCCACTAATATTTCATAGCAGAGTGCAACGAGTGGCCTCCAAGCCCACGCTGGCTGCAACACACAACCAGCAGGTAAATGGGGCCGAGTTGTGCATCGCTGGGCTCCGAAGCCCCATGGGCAGGGGGGCTCCAGCCTGGGGTGGGCAGCGGGCGGTGGGCGCCTGCAGACCCTCTGGGCACACTCACCGTGTGCTTTTCCCTCGTGTTGCTCGGGGGTTCACAGCCCAACAAGCCTCGTCAAGCCCAACATGTGTAAGGAGGGTGTGGTGATCTCTAATTACACCCCTTGGGAGGACTTCCATGACCTAACGTATCCAGCACATGAGGCGGCCATCCCGCCCCGCTGAGACGGCTTCGCTTAGCTGCCGCGACTGGTTCTGCGCGGCAGGAGCGGCGACGGGGATGGAAGGAGTAAACACGGTGAGTAACGCCGGGGTCACGTTGGACGTGGCGTGCGATAACTTGATCTGTGACAAATTCCATGCAGAGATGGGTTGGTGTGGCCACCTGCCTCAAGGAATGGTCTCTGGTGGCGTGCTGCTGATGCTTCACGTTCATAAATGTCTACAAGTGAGCCTATCGTCTGCAGTGGTTCCAGAACACACGGGGATATCCTTGAGGAGAGGCCGTGGAACGGGGATGGGATTGGGTTACAGCACCCCTCACTGCCCTTGTTGTCTTCAGGATGCATTTTTTGGCAAGGGGGCTCTGCTTTATTCAGCCTTGGTGCGGTGCCTCTCTTGCACCTTCCCCTAAGGCTCACCCTTTAGTCATGCTCCAGCACAGCCCCCGAGAACCTAAACCGCCCCGCAGCCACGTGGGCATCGCTGTGCTTGTCTCATCGCTGGGGAATCTGCCCGGTGCCATGCTGCTAGAAAACCCGGGATGGGAGCTGGCAGCCTGCCGCCCTCTGCTCAGTGATAGGACTGTGCGTTCCTCCATTGGTGTCTCCAGAAGTGCAATAAAATAAAATAAAATAAAATAAAATAAAATAAAATAAAATATGAAATGAAATAAAATAAAGTAAAATTAAATAAAATGAAATAATAAAATAAAATAGTAAAATAAAATAAAATAAAATAAAAAATAGTAAAATAAAATAAAGTAAAATAAAATAAAATAAAGTAAAATAAAATAAAATAAAATAAAATAAAATAAAATAAAATAAAATAAAATAAAATAAAATTAGAAAGAATGAGGAAAGGAATATGCCTTTTCTTGCAAAATCCAGAGCTCATCCCACTGCTATGTCATCAGTTCAGTTCCTGGTCTCTGCTATTCCCTTGTCTCTCTTGCTCAGCCTAGCCCAGCCACCACCCACTCGTTGATCCTCTGGGTTGACAGGACACAAAGTCCTGCCCAAGCCAAGACCCTCAGAGGAGCAGCAGGACATCCCACCCAGCCGAAGAATCTGGAGGCTTCCAAGCTTTTAGGAGTCAGTCGTCACCTCCAGGAGCTTTAGAAGGAAATTGCTTTAGGGCACTGTCGTCACTGTTTGAGAGTATTTGTTGACAGGGAATGTCTGTGCCACTGTTACAAACCTCAGGCTGGGTTATATTTGAACCCAACATCACCGGTTTTAGCACATATACGTTGGCCAGCTGAGCTGAGAAGTGGAGAGCTCAGCATCACCAGGAGCTGGCAGCTGCTTAGAAGTTACTGCACGTCTCTGTGCACAGTCTTCACCAGCAACAAATGCAGCCCGATGGACTTAGGTTAGTTGAGGACAAAATACATTTACATAGAATCATGTCTACATTACATGTCTACTATCTGATGAAAGTACAAAGAAGGAGGTGAAAAAATACCACTACTGATTTGGACCTAAACCCACTAGCAGGGAACAAGACACACAGACACTTTTGCCAATGAATTACACAACTTTATGCTGCTACAGCGACCAAGAGCACGTCTGAGCCTAGCTCATGTTCACAGGGCCTGATGGCATCAGCAGGAGGGTGCTCATTTATTCCAGACAGGGAAAGTAGGTTCAGGGCTTCCCATGCAGGAATGAGCCTGACCCACGTGTCACCTAAAAGCTCTCCTCCACATATCTCATTGCGAGACATAAAATCATAGCAGCATTTAGGTTGGAAAAGACCTCTAAGATCATCAGCTGTTAACCTAGCAAATGTCGCTGAATTTAGTACCTACAAACCAGCTTGTATGCAGACATCACAGCTTTTACTAAAAATTAGGTGTGCTTTAGCAAGGAGATGGCTGCACAATTTTCTCCCAGCCTTTCCTCCTTGGCAGCTGACAAGCTGCTGCCTCCCCCTTCCTCACCCAGAGACGAGCTTGGATCTGGTGTGAGAAAAGCAAGATAAAGTCAGAAGGCAAGTTCCCTTTTCCTCCTGTCCCTCCCCAGTTGAAGGCTACCTGGTGCCGGGTTGGTGGCCTCCTCAGGGCCGAGCTGTCAGCCTCGTGGAGGAGCCAGGGCACTGAAAAGCCCCGAGACGTCCCCAGGGACGCCGCGCTCCCCTCCGAGGGCCATTCCCACTCCCTGCCTTGCAGGCAGCCGGCAGCCCCAGCAGCTCCCCGCTCCAGGCTGTTGATTCACCGTGACGGCTCAGGATGTGTAACCTCATCATCCTCCTAGCAGAAAGCTATTTCTGTCTCCCAAACAAACACAGGAGAGACTTTGGTGAGGCAGAATGAAAAATGGCTTCGTGGCTGCCCTAAAGGAAGCGAACGCAAGGCGGTGGTCGGCAGCGCTCTCCTCCTGGCTGGTGGGGCTTTGACCCAATTTTGTCCAAAATCTGTGGAAAAATAGAGGTGCTTTAAATTCGGGACGACACACTCACAAAGGCTGGCTGAGATCCTAGTGGAGCCGAAAGCAACTTGAGACCCGGCCAGCCCAAGCAGAGCATTTTGTTGTTGTTTTTTAAAAATGATACTCATTAAGAGCAGAAGCTGGGCAATGTTCCCCTTCTGCAACTGATAATATTGAAAGAAGGAGATGAGGGGAAAAGAAACCTCAGAAAATAAAACTTATTTGGCACCGCTGATTAAAACCAGTGTGTGTTTCATATTGAAAGGCTGTGTTTGCTCAAGGTTATTCAGCTCTGGTCTCCTCCATCCACATAAGGTTTGTTTTAATGACCATGGAGTTATTTGAATCTATTAATTTTTTTTCCTGAAAGTTTCATAATAACAATGCCTGTTTTTTCATACAGCACTCTACAGCCACGCGTCTGGAAATACATTGCAAATGGGCAATTAGTGTCAGCCTTATTCTGAAGATGTAGAAACTCGAGCAGAGTCCAACTGAGACGCTAATTAAATAGCAATGCCAAAATCATGCGTTTAGCTTGGTCTTGAAAAATGGGAGCTAGAGCCAAAAAAACTTCCCGAAGACAGTGGGGACAAATGAAAAGCATCACCCAGGTTAGACAGATAAGGGGACAGCAGCGAGGGCAGGCTGAGCCACAGGGGTGCTTTAACCTAAAGAACGGAAGAAGGAAGAGGACTTTCAGTAATGACAGACCTCAAAGAGGCCACTGCAATCACCTACATCCCAAATCCAGCGCTGGGGCATCCCACCCCAACGAAGGGCTGACTGTCACAGGTCTAGAGGATCCTATTTTCTGAGAAGACCTTGTTTAATTTTCGCTCTCCAAGCATTTTAACGGGAAAATCTGGAAAGGTTAAAGCTCAGAGCAGAGAAACAGTGAGATAATATCTTTTGAGGCAAATCTCTAACCCTTTACTCAGGCTATGTGGGAGGCAAGAGAAAATGTTATATGCAGGGGAATATTAAATTATTAATATTATGTCTAGGTTGAGATTAATCAGATTCCAGAAAGGCATAAAAACCGCCTGCTGCCGCCTCAGATATGGGTGTGTGGAGGCACGGATTTTATGAGCAGACTCACGGTGAGGACCATGGCCCGTGGGGAAACAGGTTCTGGGGTAGGACACTCTGCCTGGCACCCATGGGGCCAGGCAGAAGGTGTCACAGCACCTCTCGGGGCTAGAGCTGAACAAGCACACGTGGTCCCATCCTCGTCCTGCCTTCTTCTCCCCTCCAGGAGGAGGGGAGATCTGGATCTCCAGGAGGACAGTGGGGAGATCTGCTGGCATCTCTGGTGGTGCCCAGATTTGGTGACACCAAGCCTGTCCCCTTCCCCATGCTTGCAGCTAACTGTGCTTCTGCAAACAAGGGGTTGTGGTTGCGCTGTTTTGCTGCCAGAAATACTGTGGAAATACATTCAGCCCTTCTCAAAGGTGTTGGATGCTA
Organism: Cygnus olor; assembly: GCF_009769625.2. Taxonomy (NCBI): domain Eukaryota; kingdom Metazoa; phylum Chordata; class Aves; order Anseriformes; family Anatidae; genus Cygnus; species Cygnus olor. The sequence goes on from NC_049186.1 coordinate 11,365,699, forward strand.
TTCCACAGCCCTGACAAAGCTCAGAGCGGCTGACCCCAGGGCTTTGCACAAGCTCCCCACCTCTCCATCAGACCTCTGCTCATGGCTGGGACACCCAGGAAGAGTGGGACACCCTGGGAGATAAGGCACCTGTGTTGGTGCTGGGGACGTGGGCTGGGTAATGCAGACAGCCCCAGGTAAGGCTGCAGGAGCAGGGTGATGCGAGCTGGCTGGGGATCTGCTATCACATCTCACTTCTGCGCTGAGCCCCAGCAGCCTGCTCACAGATCATCCCATGGGATCCACGCGGATCTCATTGCCCAGTGCCAGGCCTTGCTGCATTGCTACCCACACAAATCCCGAGGCCCAGACGCTGGATTTTCACCTTTAATCTGCAGTTTGTAGGGGAGAAGGAGAGCAGAGTGTGTATGCTCGGAGGGAGAGATGGGGCTCGGCCGCAGGCACGGCTCCTCTTCCTCGTGGCTTTATCCTCCTTAAAAATCCTCACCCCATTTCATCAGCAGCTGATACCATGGGGGCCTTACTCCCCCTCTCTTTCTGTGTATCTGAACTAGATGGCACATAAAGCCATCCTGCATCCTGGGCCCTGCTTGCGACTGCTCTTGCTTAAAAAACCCCGATGTAAACCCACAAGGCTCAGGAGGGCTCCCTGCACCATCACAGAGTGCCCTGTGGGACTTTGGTTTGAGGCTTCGAGGTGACTTTTCTCAGCAATGATTTTTCTCCCGTCTTCCAGCTCACCGGCCACTTTCTCACCTGGTTGCAGTCGTTAGGCCTGCTCAGGATCTGTTCCCAAATCTTTTACTACCGTCAAGGAAAAGCCTGTCTTTTAATAACTCTCCCAGCTCACTTTATCTACTTAAACGAATTTTAAACGCATTAAACGATTTCAGTGGCATTAGGAGTAAATCCGTGCGTTTGTGGGCAGAAGATTCCCAGAGAGGAACAGTATTTCATCCAAAATACATTTCTGTGTGAAAAAAATAGGATTTTATTGTTCAAAACAATAGAAAATAAAGCCAGAAAAAATGCGGCTTAAAAATCATAAGGCAGGGGCGGGGGACTGGACAAAAATTTTCCCTCTTCTTTTATTTTTAAGGTGGGAATAAATAAAAGTTATTTTGTGGGTGGGAAGCAGCAGGACAAAAAAATACTGAGTTAAGCTCCAGAACAAGGGAGAAAATAACAGCCAAACTGGGGAAACTTTCACCATCAGATATTTCTGCCTGGTATTCAAAACACGAAAATATAAGAAGTCCGAAATGGACCCTTGTGAAGCTTTCTGTTTCCTGAGAATTTCCATCCTACCTGCTGGGAGCATTGCTGGCAGCGAGCATCATCTTCCCAGTCCACGAGGAAGGAAAATGTCGAAATCGCAGAATTTGAAACCAGTTGGAAATCCAGGGGAACAAAAGCAAGAGTACGAGGACTCGCAGCTCCTGAGACCTCGCCAAATCTTTCACCACCGAGAGCTTCCAGCAGGTCTAGGTGGCTCTCGGTTACTGAGAGAAGTTTCTCCTTCCTACAAAATAAATAGGGAAAGTCAATTAATCAAGCACAGAGCTCAGGACTGGTTTTGTCCTGGAACCACCTCCCAGCACCACCGCCATCATTTGGCTTAATGCATTCATTTATCTATCAGCTCACTTGAGAAGATGACAGTCCAAATTTCCAGGCTGCCTTTGCATTTCCATCTGCAGGCTGCACCTCGGGGCCTCCACACTCGGCCGAGGATACAACCAGCTACATGCCAAGCCAGCTATTTAGCAGGTAGGGAAACTGAGGCACAGATAAGCAAGGTGACCTGCCCAGGGACCCCCCCAAGCCATCATTCAAGCTGAGGTCACTCCTTTAGAAGACAAGTTTCTACTGATACAAAGCCAAGAGGCTTCTTGGAGTGTTCGAGACCTTCAATGTTGTCCCTTTTACCAACATACAGATATGAAGGAGATCAGAATGCAAATACAAAAGAAACAGAGAGGGGGGAAAAAAGAAGACTCTGAATAGAGATATGGAGGTGAGGCCAAGGAGTGTCAGAGGTGGAGAAGGGGGGAAAAAAAATAGTGAACAAGTAGGAATACAGATGCCATGAAGAAGTGAAGGAAAACTTAGAAGAAAAATACAAAAGAAGCAAAGATACCGAGAAGGAAAGAGATGGTGAATGGCAAGAACAGAGTTAATGAGAGCCAGAAATGCAAGTTGGAGAAATGTTGATTTTATTTAGCATTAATTGCAGGAAAGAGCCTATAAAGTGTGGTAAAAAATTATTAAGTACCACTATGCAATGCCAGCTTTATGCCAGCCATCCCTATGAAGCAGGTGTATTATTCCTAGTTCCCTAGGTATAAATAAATAATTGCTTTCCCACATCTTTTTTTATGATGGCATTTCATTATTTTTTTACTGCCATATTGTTATGGTTCTGAGTCCTCCGGAGCAGATTTGGAGATCGGCCGGCATGGTAGCATGCACGCATGCGCATACACGGGGTGGCACGCGTGGGACATGGGCACTGGACAAGAGGCACAGGGTCTCCCCCATGGTTCAAGCTCTGACAGCAATATCCAGGTGAATACAGACAGGAAAGCCGTGGAAAATTACGGGGTGATGTGCATCACATCACTCCAAAGGGAACAGCTGTAATGATCAGGTCACCCCGGTCAGCTTTGCTGAGACCGGGATTGCCCTGGGACAGAACCTTGTGGGGGACACCAGGATGGTGCAAGCACTTGTATCACCTCAGCCCATTTATCTTGGTGTCAGGGACATGGAGCTGGGGCTTCCCTGAGATCCCAGCCATCCATGACTCCTGCCTGCATGTACAGAGATGAGAAAAGAAAAAAAGCAAACCTGTGCTGTGCTCCACTTTTAATTTTCTGCTCATGATCTGCCCATATGCTCGTCCTGGCATTGTTATGTGCAGGCTCCAGTATCGCTTTAGTTAAGAACAACGAGGGCAGAGCACGTTTTCCTGAGCAATGTTTATATCAGCATTTTCAGGCTTGTTTTATCACGTCTCACACTTCTCAGGAGACTCAGCAGGGAGATAAGCGCTGGATGCATTTTCCTAGCAATGTCTCTTGCTTCAGAGGAGGCCACCAAAGACGTCTGGGGAAGCAATGATTCCCTGGTAATGCCTCAGTCCAAGCTCTGACCTGGAACCGTGGGCTCTGCAAATACGCATAAATCTTCAGCTCACGTCCAAATCATTGCAAGGTTCAGTGAAAATAGCAAAACTGCCAGTGGATCTAACCGAAGCTTTAATCCAACTCCAGCGTGATTTATGGGCTCAGGTGGAAACCATGAAGCACGATGGCTTCGGCCCCAAGCCAGAGGATGGGCTGCTGCCCCAGCCCAAAGGTGCTGTGGTATGGTGCTGAGGAATAAGGGCAGCAAGAACCACGGATGAAATTAAACTGCACAAACACATCCTAACAAAACCTTCCACCCCTAACAAAACCTTCCACCCCTGTGCATCACGTGCTGAGTAAATGTAGCTGACACAAATCAGACCAGTGTCCTGCTCAAGGACATAGGAAATGAAACAAAATCAAAGAATACAAAGGTCAAGCAAGCAAGAAAACTTTTTGTTTCTGATTAAAAAACAGCAATCAAGCAGCTCCACCATTAAAGGAATTCTGTGAAAGTGCTATACTATTTCAGGACATTTGTACTGGCTTTTTAATATTTATTCCCCTCTCAAAATACTATCATGGATAGCATTTGACTGACATTTTTTTCTACCAAAAAAAAGAAAAAATCTTCTCAGTTTTCTAGAGAACAATGGGTGCCACATCACCTTGGAAAATGTCACATCACCTTGGGAAGATGTTTCTGTTCCCTGCTGCCAAATTTGCCCCCAGCCAGGAGAAGGAATGGTTATCTCCGCAGAGCATTACAAAGGCCATTTCCTCTCCTCTTTCTGGCCCTTGTTATCTATCTGCACTTTAGCTCGGAAAAATGAACCACAATAGCAATTAGCATAAGATTCCAGGTGACGTGACCAAGACTTCTGACCGGTCTCCGTATCAGCACCGTGTATCACTGATAACTTCCAAGTAATCGCCGTCCCGCAGCCAGCCCATGCACACAGAGAGGTGGCTGGGCAGGGAGGGGATCTGCATCCCCTGGTGCCAAGTTCATCTTTTTTCCCAATGCTCAGCATCCCCCTCCCGCGCATGTAAATCTCCAAAGGGAAACAGTGCATCATAATTTTTGACCAGCCCGGTAATCCCAGGCAGGACGTTATAGCAACACCTGCAAGGCGCTGCGGCTTTTCCAGCTGCGACTCCTGTTATTGTGGCACGGGGCTTCCAGCGTCCCCGCGGGGCACCCGCAGATGGCCGTGAGCTAATAACCGCAGCGCAGACGGTTTACGACACCCCGTGGGATTTTGGGTCGCAAAGCGATGAGAAACGGGTCACCTGGCATGGGCCTGGGGACCAGGGAAGCCAGGAGGGAGATGCTCGGGAAAACATCTGACGCTGAATGAGTTCGGTTGGCTGCAGCAGTAAGAAATGTACTGCTTTACCTTAATACCACATCAATGTCCTCGTGCAGACAAAATCTGAGACAGCCTCTTGATTTTTCACAGCTATTTTCCCATCTCAGCGGCAGCAGGAGTGAGATAGGAGCTCACAAAAACCTGCCTGCCCCAGCTCTCCCTGTTACAGCCTGGCACATCTGTCCTTGTCAGGTCCCACTATTTCTTGAGGTGGATGCTGGCAAAAACAGAATCCACAGGGCTCGTTCTCTCCTTCTCTTCCAGTGCAAAACCAGAGGGATTCCCAGCTCTTCTCACTGGAAAAAGTCAGCTTGCACTGAAAGGGTTTCTGCAGGACCTATGTTGTAAATGAAATGAGATTAGTAAAAAGATTTTTTTTCTTTTTTTTTTCTTTTTTTTAAATCAAGTGAAAGCGTGTGACAAGGAGTCAGGAGCCTGTCTGCCATGGAATATTCCTGCAGTACTCGGGGCTGTGGTTTGTTTTACTAGTGGTGACTAGTTCAAGCCACATTTAGTCAATAAATATGAGATATGAGGTCACCCCGCCATTTAGCTGTTACACTGTCTACATATTTCACAGCTGGGTAGTAACCTTTTAACTAGCGTCTACCTCGGTGGGGAGTCTCCATAAAAAAAGAGCCAGGATCCCTTGGTCGTGGTGGGGGACCAAGGCGCAGGAGCACCACGGGGATTTCTGAGCAGAAGGGACCGCGCCGGGCCTCGCCTGCTGCTGCTGCTGCTGGTCCGCAGCCAGGCGGTGCCCAGCCGAGCCCCCGGCTCCATGAGATGGAGCCGCACATCCCATGTGCCAAACTTTATCTCAAGCTCCCCCTTCTTCCACGTGGAAATGGGCCACAGGAAAAATTCCCTCTAATTTTCCCAAATTTCCAAGGGGTCAATTTCTCCTTTTAACCGTGTCTGATAGGATTTAACAAAATCAACTTCTTCAAATGTTAATTCGCCTCTGCCCGAGTCCATAGCTTCTCCTCCATGCCTTAGCCTTGCCCTGGGACGAGGAGGACATCTCCCTGGCTTCTGAGCTCATAACTCAGGCTAAGTCTGGTCCAGATGGAGTGTTCCCGAGTCCATCAGCCAAGCTTCCCACCAGCACAAGGTGCAACGAGAGCAAACTTTCCATGATGGTGCCAAGTAAAACCGGGAAAAGAAGATGGACCCCCAGCTCTGCCCTGACCCGATTTGAGACCTCCAGGGTTTCAAGTAAATGGATCAGCTGCTGCTGTCCCCACAGTCCTCCTCCGTGCCCACCCTGCCCAACCTCCAGCACAGCCCCGCCGGGGGCTCGGTCCCAGGGACGGCGGCAGCAGTCCACAAGAAAGTAGCCAGCGTGAGAAGGGAGCCGAGCCAAGGCGCCTGGCCCGCCTCCAGAAAGGTATTTAGGTACCTAACAAAAATGAGATGCTTGAGTGGATATGGCGAGAAGCGGGCAGGGAAGAGAAAGCAAACCCACGAGCGAGAGAGGCCATGTTGAGGGAAGAAAGCCGTGGAGCAGCCCACGGAGCTCCGTTGATTTCCACCAGAAACCAACGTCACGCTGGCGTACGTGCACTGGAGGCAAACAGAGCCACAGGACCTCGGCTGGCCCTGGGCAGGCCTCATCCTTCGCTGCAAAGCGCCGTACCTGCGGCACGACTGCCAACAGAGAGCCCAGGGAAGGGGGGGAAGAAGCGCCTGCCCATGGAGCAAGGTGCTGCGCTCCCTTCCAAGCATTGCACACAGTCTCCAAGAGGCCGGCCAGGAAAGCAGCGGCCTGGCGCTGGCAGGGCCGTGGCGATGGCTCGGGTGAGCGGCCGGCTCCTGCCCCCGGCACGCCGGGAATCCCAACCCCTCTCTGCCTCCCCGACGTCACGGCCCAGGCTCGGCACCAGCAGATGCGGCTCCGGCGCTGGGAGACGAGGCCGGCTCCTCCCAGCTCAGCTGGAGCCTCCAAAATCAGAACCTCTGCTGTCAGCTGCCTTTTATAGGGCTATAAAACCTCAAGTTCATGTACAGACGTTGGCCGACATCAGCCTCGGCCACCTTCAGCATCGCTTCTCGACATCTCGCACGCACGCGGCCTCCATCCCCAGAGCCTCCTTCCCTCGCGCCCAGCCACCGGCAGCCCCACAGACGGACAAGAGGACATGGAAAGACAGCCATACAGCTACGCCAGCCCCAGCCAAGTGAAAAAGGTACAAGCGAGGCAGTGAAGCATGCCATCTTCATGCCCCCTGCATCCTCACGGTGCTTGGTGGCCCTTCCCTGCCCCGCCAGCACCGGGCCGCAGCCCCCGGCCCCTCACGGCATTTCGGTGGCCGTGCCTCACGCTGTCATCAGGCGCAGGGAATAACGCGTCCGCTTGTAATGCTGGGCCCTGCGACAAGAATAACATGAAATAACACTGCACCCACCCACTGAGAACACCAAGTGTGTCACACTCCTCTGTGTCATGGGTTTAAAAATAGCCCCACCGGCGGCCTTTCCCCCCGCCCCTTTTCTTTTTCTTTTCCCATTTATTTATGTTTTTTTGGACACCCAACTCAGCCAGGTGGAAAAAGTTTGCAGCAGCGCCGAGGCAGAGGACGGTGACGGGTGTCTGCTTGTTTTACGCTAAATGGGATGAAAGGGAAAAGAAAAAAAAAAAAAAAAAAAGGTTTGCAATTACATGTTCTTTGTGGAGAGGTGTGGCCACTGGCACAGGGAGAGGTTTCAGCCCAAACCGCACAGACAGATGCTCAGGGAGGTGGCTTTCGTGGCCGGTGCAAATACACAAACAGGGGCAGCCTGCAGCTGAGATTTTACGGGAGCGAAGGGATTAGAAGCTAATTGAAAAGCTGAGGAAGAATTTGGTCCTCCTGAGGGCTTCCGCTTTGCGTGAGCCGTTTTGCCCAAAGCTGCACGAGAACCTGGCAGCAGCGGCAGGAGGAGGCAGGTCCCGCGGCACGGCTCGGGTCCCTGTCCCACTGCCAGCGGGTCCCCAGCAGGGGCACAAAGCCAGCAGCACACCACAGTCCGTACCATGCATCAAGACTTCTCCCAGTCTTTTCACGGGTTGCAATTCCTGCACACGTACCCCCAGATAAACGCTGAGGTTATCGTTAAATCACCAGTACTCGTGGTAAGCTTTCAACATGAGGCGGCCACAAACGGAGGCATCTGGGAGCAAGGTGTGGCTGGAGAGAAGCCAAAAGCAAACGAGTCAAATAAGGGGTCACATCACAGGTGTGAGGGGAATTTTGCCAGCGGAGAATCAGGGTTTCAAAGCAAGGCTGAAGGAATCAGTAGGTTGGGAAAAACATGGAAATGCAGGAGAAAGAAAAAAAAAAAATCCAAAATAAAACCTAAATCTATGTTACCTTAATTGACCTACCAGCTTCACCAAAATTGCTTTAAATTGAACTGAGGGCAACTGCCCTTTTAATGGGTACATCTTCGTGCTGAAGACGAGAGGAGTCTGAGCAGCAAGCGAGGCAGCTGTACACAGCTGGGGGAGGCATTCGCACCCAGCAGAGCTGCAGCACCAGAGGGTTTACGTGGAACTTGGGCAGAAATGTACATGGTCTGTGCTCATCTGCAAAAGCCCACTCCGAATCAAGTGAGAAAAGCACGTTCCCTTTCCAACAGCCCCTGCAAACACCTGTCCAGCCATCAGATGCTTCCAGCTTTAACTTCCAAATACCTCCATTTCAGAGCTCTTCCTCTGAACCGAACCTTTCTCCTGGTACCTCCTGTGCCTAAAAGCACACTTTATATCAATGGCAGAAATAGTCCCAGCTTAAAATATTACATTAGGTTAGGTTTTGTAGATTATTTTTTTTTATTAGATAAAAGCACAACCACGTTACACCCATCTAAAAGTACTTTAATTTTTGAAGAAAACATTTGGCAGATGCGAAGCCTGGAGGGCAGAGAGCTGTGGCTGAAGCCCAGCCCCACCAGAAAAGTTACATTCACAAATTTAACAACTCTGTTCTGCCCAACAAGGTGCAAAACTGTCAAGGGCCGGACAGCGATGTTTCCGTCATCTTTTCAGCCTTAATTTAATCGTGCAGAAAAAAGGTTTTTGAGCTATTTCTGATTCTTTTTCCAGGATGGGAAAAGGATAAAAACAATGCCATGGGAAGAAGCCCTGAGCTTAAAATCTCTCCCCTTAATTTTTTTTCCCTTCTTGCTTTCTTCCACAATAGCAGGCTGAGACATCAAATCAAATTGCTGGCCTAACGCTCAGCTGCTGCAGGGTAGGAAAAAAGCAATCGAGTGGTGCCTACAATTGCCATGTTGTGGCTTTCGGAAGGCTCAGCTGCTGAGCTAATTTGGTGCAGCTTCCTGTTTTTCTATGGCTAGATAGAAGGAGAGAAAGGAGATGCAGCAACTCCGAGCTGCTTGAGCAACAAGCTTACAGCTCTTGTGATTCCGAGCTGAAAAATCCCAGCGCAGGGTGCTCAGAGCCCATCGGCGATACCAAGCGCAGGCACTTTGTCAGCTGCAAGGGAAGGGTCTGCCAGCTGCCTCTCCCAAACGAAGGGCAGAGAGCCGGACTGGTTTGGTTTTGTAGCAGGGACCTGGGCTGGTCAGCAGCTGGGAGCTTGCACAAGCCTCTCCCCCAGCTCCGAGCGGTCTTTGCTGGTGGCCCTCGGGTGTAGAAATCCCCGAGCCTGCAATGCTTAAGGCTGGTGTAGGAGCAACAGCTTCATCACCGTTCTCCAAGTACAGCAACGTATCTTAACCAACTCCACAAAATCTCTGCAAAACACACACCAAGCCAAGAGTGCATGCATATGTGTGTGCATGTTGCACGCGTATATATATACGCACACACACTACATATATATTCTTAATACATGTATATATCTGACACGTTACACGGATTGTACAGAAAGCAATTTCCTATTTTAAGGAGCCTGATCTCCTAATCTAACAGACCAGCAGTAACACTCGGCACCATGCTGAGTCACAGAGCTGTGCTCAGCTCCTCCGACGCAGGGACTGCAATTCCCAAGCCCATATTAAGCAGGGGCTGCTCATAGCTGGCCCAAGGTCTCCAAAGCAAGGAAATGCTGCTTATAAACGTGCTTCTTCCAGGGAGCCTGCTCAAATCTCTGCCCACCTCCCTTCACCCAGCGCATCTGTGCAAATAAATATGAGGCACTTCAAGCGGCAGCCGTCCCTCCCGCATGGGGCACGCTCTCATGCCTAATCAGTAACACAAGGAGGCTGCGCATGCTACAGCCCCTTGTTTGAACATCTGCTGTCCCTAATAGGAACACCAAAGTGCAGCACACGACAATTCCTGACATGGATTGTGATAGATGGATGTTCAAAATGCATTTCGTAATCTGCAGCAGGGAAGGGGTTCGCCGCTGCCAGTCGGTCCCATCACTAGCACAACATCTACCGTCTCCGATTAAGTGACGCTGTGGCCAGGGACTTCAAAAAGGACGGGATTATTGTTTAATTGGATTTCTGGTCTCAATTAGGGCAGAAGGAAACCAAATGCAAAGCTGACATGGAAAGCTGCAGACATCTGTAACAACAAGCGGCAAATTTACAACGCCCCCGCCTTGGACCAAGCAACCAGGACACAGATCTTTGTCTTGAGGTGCCCGAGGACTGCCCCCTGCTCCCAAATGAGCCCAGAGATACTTCAGCAAGGAGCAAATATAAGGAAATGTTTTCTCCCTTCCCTGCAGCACCGCGGCACTGGGATGGTACCAGAAGGAGCGGATTCAGCAGGTGATCTCCGACCCCTCCCTGCCTCCAGAAAAAGGCTTGGATGCGAGAGCCAGGCTGGATTGAAGGGGGCAGCACCCCGCAGCTCGCTGGAGAAGCCTCGGGAAACTCAAATCGGTTTCACCCTGAAATCAAACAGAGATTAGGGCCGAACAAGCAGCTAAAGCAAAGTAATGGCCGGGCCCACATGTTGCAGCTCAGATGCCGCGTGAGGCTAATTGCTGCAGCCCAAAGGTTAGAACGGCTGCGCAAGCGTTTCCACATGGCATTGGAGAACCAGCCCTGGAAGAACCAGAAGATGAATGAGTCGGTACAGAGGCACCAACAGCTGATGGCCCCCACAGGAGAGGCAAAGCCCCTGCAACCCGTGCAGCTGCTGGCATGGCCGAACACCACACATTAAAGGGCGAAGGCCGGGCTCCGGCTCCTTTCTCGTGCTGGCTCCGTGCTGCAGCTCTCCTCTGTTGGCTGCCGTTCAGGCTCATTCAGGCCTCCAGAGCGCATTGTTTAACCATATCTTGCCAACTGATATAAAATTTGGGTTTACATGTGTTTGCATGGGGCATACGTACCGATAGGGATAAATTCTGGTTTTTTCATGGAGTAACCACAGCGATTCCATGTAACCCCACTCCCACCCCAGAATCACAGGGCTCCCCATCCCAGGCAGGGACCAGAAATGATCTTAACATCCAGCAAACTCCTCCATCACACCGCACACCGTGCTGATTCATTGGAAAAAAAAAAAAAAAAATGAATGCTGCTTTTTTTTTTCCCCCCCCCCAAAAAAAAGGCCAGTTTCTCGCAGAGCCGCTCACCAGCATCCTCGGAGCAGCCAGGCCGTGGCACCGAGGGCAGCAGCTGCGCTCCCGTGGGCTGCGGCTGGGGCGCGCGGGCTCAGCGCCGCTGCAGGGAGCCCAGCCGCGGCACGCCGCGCAACCGCCTCTTATTTATGACACAGGTTATAATGGTCGGCTGCAGCCACGGAGGAACTCCCAGCAATTTCCACCCTCAGCAGACACAGGTTTTCAGCGCCGGCTATTTTCGCTTCCCACAAGTATTTTCATTTAGCTGGTTTAAAATCAGGGCTATAAACGGAGGAGGTTGGATCCCGAGTGGGTGCGAGCAGCTCTCGCTCCATCGAAGTCCAAAGGAGATGCTGCCGTTCTCACCCACACGGCATGGGATTACTGCTTGGCCCCTTTCCAGAGGGGCTTCCAGGCTGGTTTTTCCTTTCTGCTGAGCAATCTGGAATTTCACTTTCCTCCACTGTGCATTTTCCTCGGTAGATGGAGGGGAAGAGGGTTCAGCACAATGTTTTTAATGCTGCTGCTCAAAAAGCACTGGAAGGAAGCCTGGTTTTAGAATGCATCAGCAGTAGGACTGAGAAGTGAAGGCCCAGTGCTCACCAGCAGTCCATCCTACAACAAGGCAAAAATTCAAATGAAATCTCACGGAGATGGCACAAACACAGTAAAAAGAACAAATGCTTAGGGGGAAAAAAATAAAAAAGCACAACAAACCTCAAGGACTGCAAGCACAGTGGTTACAGAAAATGGATGCAAGCATAAGTGTGTGACTCAGAGAGTCTTGTCTGAGTGTCAGAGGTTCAATACTATTGCCTCCAATTTAAATCATTTTAAAAAGAAGTGCAAAAGAAAGGTGATGAAAGGGCCCTAACGTTGTTCCCTGCTCTGAAAAACACAGCCCACTTGTGCACTGTGGTAAAGTTTTGCATTTTGGCTAGACATCGCGTGCAGGGCTGTGCTGAAGCCTTTGCTTATTTTTAAAAGTTGAAGTCACCGGTGATCCACGGAGGGAGAAAATGCTTTTTCCTTTGAGGAAGATGCCGTAGGAGCAACATCTTCCGGAGGGAGGGAGCACAGCTAAACCCAGGGGGTCTGGGGGGCTGCCCCATGCATCCGCACCTCCAGGTGCAATAAAGCACGGGCAAAGAGCAGAGCTCGGAGCTCAACCTTCTCCTGCTTTGTGGCTGAGGCCTACGTAACTGCACTCCTGTCTCACTTTGGAGCAGAGCTTGAGGCTGCTGTTCACAAGGGGACATCACAAGCTGGGTCTTTTCCCCATCAGCATGGCACAGAGGGGTGGCAGAGCCATGGCACCCACGTGCGAGGACGGGCACGCAGGCAGCCCTGCCTGGCACACACCAGAGCCCCATGAACCCAGGAGAAATCACCCAGCACCAAGCCATCCCCGTCCCCGAGGGCACAGGGGTGGCAGATCCGACAGACCCCGATCCTCACCTCCAGAGGCACAGGGCAGCAGGTTTGGACATAGCCGGCCTGGCTGCCGGCCTCGCCCGGGATTCCTGGTCGGGAAGGCTGAACCCTGCGCCTTCTCCAAGATAAATACGCTGGGCTTTAGGCAGTTTACTCTATGGAGGCCCTTTGCTGCGGCCCGTCTGCTCTGACCAGACGCTGGAAGTGCCGCGGGACCGTGCACCAGCCCGCGGCGAGCAAGCCCCAAACTCCTCCTTGAAAGCGTGGCCCTCTGCAGCCTCGGTCTGCGCAGAGACCCCTAGCAAAGCCCAGGGGAAGACACCAGTCCCTGCAGGGAGATGATGGAGAGCAGCACGCTGCAGGATCTGGCCCACTGCAGTGCCATCCCTGTGGTGAGCCCAGGCTCCGTCCCGCAGGAGCTGAGCTGTCGACGTCCCACACCCAGCCCCTGCCCCTTGCTGGGGTCCTCAGTGGAGCCAGCACGGCACAGAAACCCATTGTTCTCTGAAGGGGACAGAAAAGCCAGGCACAGGCATCCAGGGACAGCATCCCTGGACTGGGAAACAGCCACTTTGCTGATGGAAACAGCCTTGAACTCACTTTTTTTTTTTTTTTTAGTCCTTTTTTTTCTGTATTCTTTGGGCACCCAGACCTTTCAGGCACCGAGCTGGGGTTGATAACCTGACCTGGCAATGGATCATTTCTGTCCTTGCACTGAAGCTTGGATTTTAAGCTTAGCATGAGCTACCATTATCATCCATCTCCTTTGTAATGCAGGCCAGAGACTTTCACAGCTGTATCAAAACAATAACTTCTGGTTAAGCCTGCCAAAAGTCTTCTCCGTGGATGTTCTCTCTGTATTTTAAAGAAGGATGGAAATGCACAATGAACACCCTTTCATTACAGCAACCTTGTGGGTTTGGGGTGTCCACGGATGTGTGTATGTGTTTGTACCAAAAGATAAGTTGAATAATTGTATGATTTCTTTTTTTTTCCTCCCCCTCTGCTTATGCAGTGAGTTACTAATATCCTGATTGGAACCAGATTTGCATGAATTAGAAGTCGAAATTGGAGCAGCAACTGCTGTGCAGAGGATATAAAGGGAATAAAATGAATGGGGTATTAACCTTCAACCACTGAATATTAATCAGTGTTTCACAAAAAAGAAAATACAGAGGCTGCCACACTAAATATTTTTAGCATTTATTGACGGGCTTGATTTCCTCTCTCTTTTAGACCTTTTGCTTCCAATCATGGACCATAAAAAATTGCATAGGGGATGGGGGAGTAGAGGGAGGGAAGGAGTGAATTAAAAAAAAATCATCCATTTTCTCAAATGCTGGATGGTATTTGTGAGTTATGCAACAAAGAAAACCATCTCGCAAACAGAGTACCTTATCCCACAACTGATCTGTTCAACAGCTCATTTCTCCAAGTCCCAAACCAAACAGAAATCTACCCAGAAGTACAGCGAAGCCTTCGGAAATGAACGCACGATAAAGAAATAAACTTCTTAAAAACTAAACTTCCCATGTGCTGAAGAGTAAAATGCAGCTGAAAATCAGCCCAATAAAAGAACCAGCTCATTAAACAAAGCCTTTTTTTTGCCCAGTATGCTCCAGTGCAGTTCATAAAATACCACTATGGAAAAGAAAATCACAAAATCTTACCAAAACACCCCTTGAAACAGTGAAATCTCTGTAGCGCTGGAAATATTTTGGCCTGAGAGCAGCATCCAGGGCTCGGCGGGGATGCTGCATCGCCCGGCTTTTGCTGGACCACTTCACCCGCTCCCAGGAGAGTGGCTGAGTCGGGCAGTGTGCTGCTGCTCGCAGCGGGGGCCACGAATTTCTGCCAGCCAGAGGTGCTGGGACTCGTGGCAAACACCTCGAGCATGTGTCGGGGTGCCAGTGGTGCTGGGTGGCAGTGGAGTGCGCAGATGGGTGCCATGGGTGGGTGGAGGCAGCTGCCGGGACCAAGGATGGGACCCGGGGCTTCTTTGGGGTTGGCAAACGCAGCCCAGTGCAACCTCCCCAGAGCGAAACACCGAAATCAAATCCTATGGTAGTGATTGAACCATGTCGTGTCACCAACAACGTCTAAAATAACAACAACAACAAAAAAAAAGGAAACCTAGAGAGACTTTTCTTTTGCAATTTCTCCCCTGCAAAACTTGGCATGGGAGGACTTCGAAGCCAGCTGTCCCTTGAAACCTCTTTTCACCAGAGACAATTCCCTCTCTGCCAAACACTGCCGCCCTTCTCCTCAGAGCACCTTTGCAAAACAGAATTCATTTGTTTTCATTAACTTCTTATCAAGTTACCTGGATTTGTTTCAATGCTCAGAACGTATTATAAAGAGAAAGGGAGAGAGAAAGGGAGAAAAAACAGTGGTAGGTTTTCAGGAAATAGCAAGTTCTTTTTCACTGAGATAGAAATCATTTGGCAAGCCGCAGTGAAATACTTCTAGGTTCCAGAAGAAAGCAAGGAGGGAAAAAAGCAAGCGAGCAAAGGGAAGATGCTAATGAACCTCCGAGGAGAAAAAAAAATCAAGTTTAAAAGAAAACGAAAAAAGAAATATCAAACCCAATATTAAACATACATCCGCATCCAGCTGGTCCGGGGGGAACCTGCAGTGTGTCTCCAGGTCACCAGGCAGGAGCTCAGGCTGCTGTCCTGGGAAATGGTTAAGGATAGGTGGCGTTCCAGGCCCAGAAATAACTGCCATTTCGACTGTTTTTGCCAAAAACCCCTAAGCACCAGACCAGTGAAATGTTTAGGGGCATGCTCCAATCCTGCCTCGGGAAGGCTGGGCCCAGCAGGTATGGGGGTCACTGCAGAGATGCCTCGCTTTAAGCCTGCACTTCAGTGCCTTCTTCTTAAATGGCAAAGACTCCGTTGAAGTTGTGCTGACGTCCTTCAGCTGGTGCTCTAAAATCTTGTCTCAGGAAGCTCCTAAAGTACCAAAACCCACTGGGTTGGCTTTAATTTCTGTCCTCCTGCAGCTGAGCACCAGACCAACACAACGACGTCCCAGCTCCAACCCAGAGGGAATCAGCTCCCTCCAGTCCAGCTGTGCAGTGGGAGAACACCAAAACGCTCGACCCAGGAGAGGGCCAGCACAGCCCAGCGCCCCCTCGGCCACCTCCCAGCAGTCGGAGCGGAGTGCTGTGGAGCAGCCTTGCACATGCACGTGCACCTTGACTGATGTGCATTTTCCAGCTGTAAGCAAAGCCAAGCAGCAGAGCTGAGCTATCCCACGTTCTCGGGCCTTTAGTGCTCACACGGCTTCTTTCCTGGGGAGGAAAGAGGTGGCTTTTTTTTCTTTTTTTGCCCTTTTTTTTTTTTTTTTTGCTTTTTGCTTTCTTTACATTTTCTCAGAAACAAGGCTGCATTCTAATTAGTTTGCATTTACAGGCTGCGTAATGGAAACGCGATCCCTACCCTAACCTTTATCATCTGTTTCTTATCTTCAGGGCCGCGCAGACCCCTTAACTCTTAGCGCACGGGGGATGCATTTGGAGCCCCTCTGCTCCGAGGAGAGCAGCAGGGAGATGGGAGGGAGGCCGAGGTGCACTCCCATATGCAGGCAGGGGACCAGCCCCAACCCACCCACATATGATGGGGGGACTGGGGACATCCTCTCACCCCCAGTTCTGCTGCCACACCATCCCTGGGAAGTATATGGGAAGATGCTGCGTTAACACGGGCTGCACAATTGCACCACCAAAGGTACATCAGCACCTCGTGCTTGTCTTCTCTCCACATCTCTCTGCACGGACCATCAGCAGTGCCTGCCCCAGGGGATGCTTCTGGGTGGTGGCGCGGTGAGCAGAAGGCGGCTGACACCATCTATCAGACATGCTTTGCATTAACCTCTGCTCTGCCCAGACCTTTGCACCGGAGGCTCCAGCAGCGTCAGGAGCAGCGCACGGCCAGGCACGAAAATCCAGCCCGAGGGAGCTGCAAAGGCACTCGCTCAACTCACGTTGCTACCTCTGGTCCCGCTGAAGCCAGCGGTAGCACTCCCACAACAGTTTGGCAAGTGATGAGCATTTCTGCAGAGCTAAAAGTTTAATCACTTGTTTATATCTTAAATAAGCCACACGCCTGGAAAAAACATCCCTCTGCAGCAAGTGTCTATGGTTAGACGCTGGCCTGTTTGTGTACATAGCCCCTTCGAGCCGAACGTTAATTGCAGGTTGCTGTAAAAAAGTTTTTCCCCTTGCACATTTTAAATCTGTCAGCTTCGATTTCCGTCACCCGGTGCTAATGCTGAACGTCCTGGGGACTCCCCGGGCGCAGAGCGGGGCTCATCCCGAGCTGCTCCTCTGCACCGGGAGGGGAGGAAGGAGGAGCCTCCTTTGAAGTCCTCCTGGTGCTTCATTCCTGAGCCCTTCCCGTCCCAGAGGAGACGGAGCAACCATCCCCGTCTCGGGGCCAGGAGGATGGGCTGCCCACCCCGCCCAGCGGTGGGACCCAATTCTTCTAGCTCTATGCCAGAAAACAGTGTTGAGTTTAAGCATTTGGGAAGACAACCTGCTTCAGCCTGACAAATACTCTGTCTTTTTTGTCTTCTCGGAGGGATCTCAGGACCTTTTTCAGCTCAAAGTTCAGGGAGTTTCATCAGGATTCAGCAATTACCACAGTGAGACAAACGAAAGCCCTGTTTGTTGGCATATGTGAATCTCCATGCTGAGTCTTGCTTTGATAATAGAAGAATGCCAGCTGGATCTTTTATTTTAATTTTTTTTTACTGTTTCTCTTTCTTTTTTTTTTTTTTTTTTAAGCAGTCTGTGTTGCTTTTTAACCATCATCCTGTGCACGTGGTTCAGCTTTTTGCAAAAACAAAACAAAACAAAAAAATCCCTAGGTGTGAGAAGATTAAAGATTTCAAGATCTGGACATTTTCAAATCAGAAACACATGTTTAAAATAAATCGGGCTGGCGGACAGCCACCACTTTTAAAAGCCAAAGCGCCGTTGCATTAAAAGGATCTCCCGAAAGCCTGAGGAGAGCAGGAGCGTCAGCACTTCCTCCACCCGGCCGGCACAGCCAGGACCAGGACAACTCCGCGGGGTTTTATCGCTTGTCATAGGACTTTGTGCTGCCTCCAACGCACATGAACGTCACAACCATTTGTTGACCAGCCCTAGTGCTTTTGGTGTGCACTCGCTCTGCCCATCCATCCCCAAAACTTCAGCCTGCTCAAGCTCCTGTGAGAGGAGCTCAAAGCCCAAACTCTTTCATTCGATGCCAAATCAGCTCCTGCTGAGATCTGGGGGAATCGCAAGGACAAAAGCTACAAACTCTGAGCTGGAGCCAGAGCCTCGGCTGAATTCATCAGACAGAGGAGGCGGCAGCCCTGTAGAGGAAGAGGGAATGGCCAGAGCCGTGGCTCCCGTGGAAGAAGAACCTGCCCCTGCAGGGAGGTGAGGAAGAAGATGAAGATGAAGATGAGAGCGAGCCTCCCAGTGCAGCCTGAGAGCTGCAAACAGCCAGGAGCAGATGGCTACCAGCTGCCTCTTCCACCCCTTCCCAGCTCCTTTCTGCTGGCAATATCCAAGGTGGGCATCAGGGCAGGGACTAGCTCATCTCTGAGCATCACGGGCTTTCAAGATGCTGGCCATAAAACCATACACGCTAAGCAAGCAAGACCTCAAGTCTGTTCCTAGATTTAGGGCAAATATACGGCATCAACACCCGCAGCAACTGCTGTATGGTGGTGGGCCCCCAAATTATCTCACGTTTCATTGGTGTGAGTGCTGAGCACAACCCAGCACAGCCGAAACACCTGCCCAAGAGAGTCCAACGGGGCTGGGATGGAGCTGCAGGCTGCCAGAGCATCCGAAGTAACCAGGTTGCTTCCTACCCGACAAGTTCGATGCATTTCCAACCAACAGGAGAACGTCCCAGAAGGAGCACCAAGCACTTTGCTCACCACCACCCAATTTTCTTACTCCTTGCTTTTTCCCAGTTATTAGCAGGAGAACCATCTAGAGCAGGACTCTGAGTTTCAGGGACCTAATTGGTGAGGAGGAAAAGCAAAAAAAAAAAATGAACATAATTACCATGCCATGATGTTCAGAACGTGGTTTACATGGAATAATACTCTTCATCCTACAGTTGTTTACGGGGTCTTTAACTCTTCCCTTTTTACAGGGGGGTTTCTAAAATCTATATTATTAGGGGAAAAAGATTTGAGTGTGTTAGGCAAAGTGCCAGTAGCCATGGTAACCTCGGATTTTTCCATCTTCATTACAAGTTCAAGTAAAACCTTCATATAAAATCTAAATGAAAGGGTACATTATAAGTCCATTTTGAAATGTTTGCCTGGAAGTAAAACTTTGGACTGCATCCTTTTTTCTCCTCTGAACATTCTGGTTCTATGCGGAACACATTTTTCAAGTCAGATTTTTGTTTTCTTTCAAATTTTATTCCGTTTGCTCATACAGGGTGGGTCGTCTAGTGGTTAGAGCAAGGCATCGAGGCAACTGGTTTCCAGTCTCAGTCTGTTCCTGATCGGTCAGGGAGTGTTCCCAATTTTATCCAGGTGATTTGGGCAAATCCCATCAGCTCTAAACATGCTTTTTTTTTTTTTTTCTTCTTCCTTACCAATATAACAATGATGATAATTACTGATGTTGCACAAGGATTCACTCAGCGTTGGCCAAGGAGTCTCGCCCCAGAAGAGTAGCTCATCTCTCCCACTGCATTTTCTCCTGGGTCTTGAAGGCAGACTGAAAGGTTAAGGAGAGGTAGAGGTTAGTGGGTGGCATGAATTGTCTGGTTTCCTGGCAAAGACTTGATTAGGAAATATGAAATTAGACTGCTCAGCGTAGATATCAGCACAATATTGTTCCAGGGGATACTCATCATACTTAGACAATACTTTGGTGCCACTTGAGCGGATTAATTCTTGCGCTGTGTCATCTTAAAGTGCTCTGGTTTCATCCAGTCATGGGAGGAGGCAAATTCTGTAGCTGCCTTTCATTTCTGGGCACTGTCTCACCTCAGGCCAGAAAGCCACAAACATTTTGAGGACTTCCTTCTCAAACAGTCCCCTCCGCTGTAGGCAGCCAAGCAGCACCTCCGAGACTCAACCAAAAGGAGACACCTCCACACCTCCAGCCTCTTCCCGGTCCATGCAACGCAGCCTGTACCCGAGGCCCCCATGCAGTGCCTGGTACTTTGGTTTTCCAAAACGGCACTTTTGTCCCCAAAAAGGGCTGTATCATTTGCCCAGAGCAGCCCACAGCCCGTGCATTATGTTGGGCATGGCAGCTGCTCACGGTGGGCTAGCTGTTGCCCCCAGGGCACGCACGGCCAGGGGGACCGGTGCATTTCCAGGGATGCTGGCATGGGTGCTGGTGGCCAAGGTGAGCAGGCAGCGTGCCACATTGTGCACCACGAGCTGCCCGCAGCAGGCAGGGCAGAAGCGAACGAGAGCAGCCATCCATCCCGCAGCCCTCGCCGGGCAGGGACAGGGCACGAGCCAGCCCTTAATGCTTTTCATCCTTCCTTATGACGCTGGAAAACATTTTCCAGATCTGCCATTAGACTGAAAGGAGACCCAGCTCCTGTTGAATCTGATTTCCCTTCTGCTCCGTTACAGTCGAAACTACAACCTGCTGCCTCCTCGCAGCGCGCGCTTCGGGAAGGGGAGGAGGGGGGCTACAAACGGCATGGGGCTTTTTCTTTTTTTGATACATCCTTCCTTCCGCTCTTCGCAATCAATTAGTGGGCAAAGACTTCCGAAAAGCTCCTTCCTCCCTAACCTTTCGCAGCCTGTTGCGATAATGACTCTGGAGAGCTCGACCTGGGCCTTTGCGTGGGGTTCGTTACCGTCCCGGGGCAGCGGAAGGTGACCTTCATCGCTCCCTCGTCTTCCTTTCCTACCCCTGCAGCTCGGGCAGGGAGGGGCGGCCGCTGCCCCCCCCAGCAGATGGGGTTTGGTTCCAGCATCATTCCTGCAGCCCTGAGTCCGGGGCTGGCTGCGGGGATGACATAGACCCTGGGGGGCGCAGGGGGCTGCCCTTAAAAATAATGATTGCAATTATGCATACCTCGAATCAAGACATCAAGAGATGGAGGGAAAAGGGGCTTTCTGGTTTTAATTTGCAATTTCTTGCTCCGTCTCTCGTAAGGCAAGCTGCTTTCCAGAAACCAAGCTCCAAACTGCTGCAGCTTCCCCTCAAAACACCGCTCATAACTGAAGCGATTTATTTTGCCAGCAGCGCTGGGTTTTTTTGGTCCCTCCGTGACACAGACACGCAGGTAGCACATACTCGCAGAAGTTTTCCCTGGCACCTGCAGCCACTTTCACAGCCCATCTGCCCAGGAACGGCGTCGTGGGCTTTTCAGGCAACACCTTGTGCGAAAGCATCCCTGTTCTGTGGGGCTCCGTGGATGTGCCCTGGGGGCAAGCACATCCCGCTCGGAGTTTACACAAGGCTTTCCCCACGGCCCCGACTGCTCTCCCCGAACCTGGCAGGGTTCTCTCCCAGCACATCACCATCACAACCTCCCTCGTCTGCTGCTGCTCGCTGCGGAGCCGGCTCCCGGTGCTGCCTTGGCTCGCAGTGCCGGCTCCCCGGAGCTGCGGTCCCCCAGTGCCACAGGTGACACTCGGGCGGTTTGCTGACTCACACCGCTGTGCTCGGAGAGGAAACTCCCCAGCTAACTCTTTTTCCTCCCCTCAGCAGCAGGACAGGCGAGCAAGGCACCTCCAACGCAGCGCTGCCGCACACGGACGCCGCTGAGCTGCAGAGTTGGGCGTGGGGAGCTGCAGCAAGCGCCGAAAAACAGCTGCTGAAGCCTGCGAGCTGGCCCTGGCACAGCACTTCGGTTCTCAGGCAAGCCATTAAGCAAGCCATTAAATGCAACACTTTAAACATCTCATCCCAATATGGTCACAGCTGCAGTCATGCAGTTACTTCTTCGAGTGCAAAGTGATCCCCCAGGAAAAAAAAAAAAAATAAAAACAGAGCATTTATTTAAAGTAACTGCCAAACTCAGGCAAGGCAGGAGATGTTTTTCTCCCCAACCATCACCCGTACCAGGAGGGCGTGAGCAGCAACCTGTGCTTCAGCTCCCCCAAGGCTCAGCATCGCCCCGTTTGCCCCACAGCACCCCGCAGCCGTTTGCTGAAGGCGCATAATGGAAACCATCACACCCAAACCCAGCTGAGAGCGACTGGAACCACTTTGAGGTGAGAAGCCTATTACTGGGTTATAAACCTCTCCCATCCTCCACAGGAGCCTTTCACAGGGCCAGCTAGAAAAATAATAACTCAAGCCCATGTGGTGAGAGGGAGAGAATACGGTGTCTCCAGGTAACAAATATTTGCTTCTTTCTCTATTGTTCTAGCCATAAAATGGATTTATTAAAAAATCCAGAGCCTGATTTCATTTGAATTAAATGTAGACGTGCCCCACTGAGCGCTGCTTAATATCTTTAAAGCCACAAAGTCACAGCTGACTGCACGCAACACAGAAGGCTCAAATCTCGAAGGCAGAACATCCCAGCTCCGTTGGCATCGCATCGATTTACACGGAGCAAAGGTTTGCCGAGCGGTGCCTATGTGCAGCTGAGCCACCACCCCACAGTGGTGCTGCGCAGGCAGCTCTACTTCCAAAAAATTCCCAAATTCTTCTCTACATCTTCCAAGCCTTCCCCCTTTGGGCCTGGAGGGGGATGCTCTCAGTGCTCTCATCTTCTCCTCGTGGCTGGGGTCTGAGCAGCAGCCGTGCCTGGGAGGCGGCGCTGATCCCGGAGCACTTTGCCTTCCCTCGGCAGGCTCCTGAAAACATGTGAAATTTGCAGACTTCTACATTTTGCTTCCCTGCTTGCTCTGCCCAAACTGGCTCCATCAGCCTCTCACCCCGCTCCAGCAACACGCGTTGGATGGACAGCATTCCCCTTTCCTGGAATCATTGGGATTAAAAATACAACTTTTTAATCACAGCCAGTCATTAATAAACCCTTGATGAAGCTGTGCAGGGGCATGGCTTTGCCTGAGACACAGATAACAGCTGCTGCTTGCAGAACTCCTTAACCGAGGACAAAAAGCCCTTCACTACATGGATCTCTACTTTCAGGGCCTTTGCTTTCCTGCTTCCTCTCCTCGCCCTTGAAATCTCATCCCTGACCACTGGAAGCAGAAGAGAAAGTCAAGAGACAAGCAGAGGACATGGTTCCCACTGCTTTGCCCCCTCCCTCACCCAAAATCTAATAAAGATGATTAAATTACATGTCCTTTCCTCCCATTGAAATCACCGCACACTGCTCGAATATTAGAGCTCAGGAAATAAGGCACGACAACTTCCCTCGTGAAACTTAAGAAGGCAGAGCAGGGGTCTGGAGCGACAGGCCTGCGAGACCGGGCTGCTCTAATTAAGAAATCACCCCGCTGAGCAGAACCTAATCTAAATAAAATAGAAAAAGGAACTCGGTTCAAGCCGTCGCCTCGCGCTCGGCCCCCTCCCCGGCAGCCCACCTCCCCCCGTAAGGAAGCCATCCAAGGCACAGCGAGTTTTTCTCTTCTGCTGTTTCTTGGAGGGCGAGGGAGGCTCACACAGAGCCCTGTGTGTGCTTGGGGTGGCCAACTTCCAAAGGAAAAATACACCGGCCATCTACGGCAAAAGGCTGCTCTTTTTTTTATTGGTGATTTTTTTTTTTTCTTCTTTAAATGATACTTGGCCTGCTGTTTGCTAAGGAGGGAAAAAAAACGGTGATTACATTGTTGGTATGGCTGGTCAAAACTGGTTTGGGACAGAAAACTGGAGGTTAGATTACACATTCCCCCTCCCAAAAAAGTTTCTGCCTTTCGCGGAAAAATGTTGAAAATGTGAATCTGAATACTAAAACTAAAACTAAAACAAAACAAAATAAAATAAAATAAAATAAAACAAAATAAAATAAAAAATAAATAAAAATAAAAAAAAAAAAATAAAAAACAATGTTTTTTATTATAAAATTTAAACCAAATTACTTTAGCCAAAAATCTCAGCTGATCTGATCATTCACCATTTTTTCTCATAACGTCCTTATGTTCCCATTCAGACCGCATTCCCCACCTGGAACAAGTCCCCCTGAACCAAGATCCCCACTGCCGTGCACAGCAGCAGGGACACAGCCCCACTGGCCCCACTGGGACCTCAGCCCCCCCAGCAGCTCCCGCTTGGCCAGGTCCCCTCCGGCCCCCTTCTCCTCTGCTCTCCACATTTCTCTCCCCATTCCCATTCGGAACAGGCAGCCCAGGATGTGCTGAGGCTGATCCATCCATCAGCTGCTCACATTTGTGAATGTCACGGAGTTACCACGTAAGTCACTATTTAGGAGCTCAGGCACAGAAAGATTTATAGCCATAAACAGAGGAGCACAGACATTCCCGTGTATGTTTTAAAAAGGCACTTACCTGCTTAGAAGGGAAAGTGCTGCTACTTGAAGGTTTCCTGGCCAGGCCTGAAAAGTAAATCAAACAAACACTATTTGCATTTATTCATAATTCCCAGCAGATTGTTGTTCTGGGCGCTTATGGCTTCAGTGGAGTTGATCTGACTCGTGTCAGCAGTGGACCACGCTGGCTGAAGACACGTCCTGAAGGCACCAGGAGTGGGACAAGACCAGAGCACCAGAACCAAACCCTTGACAGCGTTGATTCAATGCTGTCAAGCATCACGGACGCACCTACACCCAGGGGCTGCCGTTGCCAGCACATCATTTTATCTCTGAAAGGACCAGTGCCATGAAGCTAAGGGGAGCTCACCCAAGCACGTTCACCACGTACAAGACCACATCTACAGTACCATGACCAGTTTTCCCCCCTCTGAAGAAGACGTGGATGTTCTGGCTTGAGCCCATCAGAAGCCACCAAGCTGGTGGAGAGCTGAGGACAAGCCGAGAGGACGGGGTTTGATCAGCCTGAGAAAGGAAGGGGTCAAATCTTATTGCTGTCTTCAACTGCCTCACCTGAGGGTACGGAGAAGATAGGGGCAGGCTGCTCTTGGAGGGGACAGGACAAGAGGTGGTGGTCACAAGTGGGGACACAAGACATTAGGAATAATTCTTGTCACCATCAGGGTGGTCAAACACTGGAATGGGGACCTGGAGAGGTTGTGGGACCTCCATCCTTGGAGACGTTCAGACCTCGACTGGACGTGCCCGGAGCAACCCGGAGCAGTTGGCTGTGTTTGAGTGGGGCTGGACGGGAGGCCAGCAGGGTGCTCCCCGGCTGCAGTCACCCTGTGGTTCTGCCTCCCCGCACACCCCCACAGTGCTCCCAAGCACCCTTCCAGCCTTGTGCTTGTCCCCGAGCCTCCCAGGTGCTGCAGCATGCTCCCAGATGCTCCCAGACAGGCTACTTTAACCATTTATTTTCTAACAATTAGACTATTTTTCCATAATTTGGCTAAAGCATTAACACTCCCGTTTCAGTTTCTTTTATGACAGCCCCGGGCTGCTGCCGGTCAGGTCTCCCCTCGCCACCCAGCCCACAACGCAGCAACTCCCTCAGCCCCCTCACAGCACTGCCCAAACACATAATTCGCCTGTTCTCTGGTGGAAAAAAGAAATAAATACAGTATAGATTGGAGTTATCTGCCAACAGAGAATGACTACAAACCAGCACGAGTCCTCGGGTCCACCCTGTGCCCACCCCAGACAGGGACCAACCTGCTTCAGCCCACGGTGCTGCAGGGGTGGAACGAGGCTGATTAAAGGGCAGCAGGGTCTCAGCCGGTTATCTCCAGGGTTTGTGCCAGTTCCTCATCCGTCTAGTTATAAAGGGGGAAAAACAGGGACTGGAGTTGAATCTGGTGGGTTTTCTCCCCTCCATGGCCAGGGTCTCTCTCACCTTCCGGAGGGCTTTGTACAAGTCCCACGACTCCTCGGACTCAGTAGTGTTGTGCCTCCCTGTAAAACAGAAAACGCTGTTTCAACTTCACTGAGCCTTGTGAGAATTAAACGCTGTGTGACTGCAAAGTATCAGGTGAGGGAAGACCACTGCTGTGCGGGGGGAAAAATACACTGCCAAGGGCTGCGCCCCGGTGCGGTCGCCCACCCTGCTCTCGCTTGCACTGACACGAGCGAAAGCTGCGCTGCCGCTCCGGGAGGACGTCACCATTGCTCCCGTTACAATTTCTCCTACATGTGAGACGCTCCATAATCAGGATGCAGTACGCTCAGGAAGCAGCACCAAATAGCTAACAGATTCCTGCCCTGAAGAGCTTATGGCTTGAGTAGATTTTAAGTACGGGAGTGTGATGACAGACTATTTCTCAGCTTAGTGCTGCGTGTGATATTTTAGCGGATATGGTGTCAGAGACGCCCTTTACATCTGTTTCTTTCTCTCTCTCTCTTTTTTTTTTTTTTAATAAAGCCAACAAGACACTTTCCCCAACATCCACCAATGATAGACCCAGGGGAGATTGTTTTTTTTTCCCCTACACCTCCAATTGATTTCTGTTCACTTCAGTGCTCAGCACAGTTCCCTGATACCTAGTGCAGTGTGACTCCCTGGGACACTTCAGCAACTGTAATTTCATTGCTACTGTGTATGTGAATACGTCAAGGCTTACTGCACAGACCGTACTCTTACAGGCAAGCATGGGAGGGAGGATTCTTTATTACTTTTCTAAGCAGCATGTTCTCTTAACCACACCGTCCTGCAAATATCTGCAGAGATACTCCTCCATGCACAGACAGGGTTTTTTGTTTTTTTTTTCTCTTTCCTCCAGCTCTTCGTCCTCTCCCCCCTCTGCTTTTCCCTTTCTCTCCTTCTCCCTCTCTTCCCTTCTTCTCGTGCAGGAACAATCTGGCTCTGTTCACGCACATTCCTGCGGGTCCATGGCTTGGGCTGCCTGCACTGGGCTCGCTCCATGCCCAAGGTCTGCGTTTGGCAGGGGCAGGAAAGTGAACCCAGTGCGCCCGGGGACTGCTGTGCCATCGACTTAATACCTGCACAGGGAAAACAAAGGCGCTTTAGAGAAGCGACTGCAGTGCCGTGCCCCTGCTCCCAGCCCGGAGGAACGCGGGAGATAACAAGGGCTGAAAGAAAAGGCACGAGCGTAATTAAAGCTACCTGAGCAATTTCTGGAGGTATTACAGCTGGTGATAGCCCAGAGGATGAGAGTAGTCCTGGGATTATTAACATCCACTGGCACAAAGCGACAAGCAGTTAGTTTGGTTTTTTTTAAGCTCTTCAAGTGTAATTATTTTGGAGAGGGAGAAAAAAGTCCCTCTTTGGAAGGGAAACTTGGGTGCAGCTGGGGCTGGGACAGGCCACCCCCTGCGATGGGCCGAGGGTCCCTGGGGACACAGCCAGCCCGGCCCCCTCCTCTGGAGCAGGATGGGGCCGTGGGCTCAGTGTGCACGGGAGGCATCCAGGCTCCCCTGGGCCAGCTCGGGAGCTCAAACCCACCCGGCGTGGTGCTCAGCTGGGTACGAGCACGGTTAATTCCTCCGTTGCTGCTGGCTTCTCCTCACCTGTGCCGTCAAGCATGCTGACGCAAGGCGGGCAGAGCGGGGTTGGAACAAAGCTAAACAGGTGCAGGAGATTAACGTCCCGGCCGATCCTTTTGTTCACGTGAAACAATTTCAGGCTCCCAGTAATGAAGTCCAGAGTCGGGCTGTTCATCTCTCTGCAGCAGAAAGGAAACCCTAACGACATTCCCCGGATCAGGCCCGTTGATGGCCAAAGCCATCCCTGCCGGCACAGCCCTACCCGCAGCAGTGCCATGGCTCGCGGTGTCTGCTCCAGGGCAGCCAGAAGACTTCAGCCAAGTGCCACCAGCATCGTCAGTAGGGCTTAACTGCTCACCTACAGCACCCCTGCCAGCCCCCTGGGGAAAGTGCCCGTCCGTGGCCCAGTGTTTCTGGCCCATCGCACGTGCTCAGGAGAGCCAGAAACATGCTGTGTCCGACAGACCTCGGCTGCCACAGTTTCTTCTTTTTTCCCCCATCAGTGCTCCCAGTAATCCACATCACTTCACGAGTCCCAGGTTTTCCATCTCGCGGTGCAGAGCACGGAGGTGGGGACTGCGGAGGGAAGAGCCCAGAAGGGAGCAAGTGGGAAAGGCAGAGCCCAAAGCGCTGTGTGGGCAGGGGGCACAACGCCGGGCAACTGCCCGACCCCACCAGGCAGTGCCGGGAGCAGCGCGGGTGTGGAATTTTCCTCAGAAATCACAGAGATGTTTGCAAAGAGTTTTTCACCCAGGTCTGTTGCTAGATAGAGCCAACTTCCATCCTATCCCAGTTGCATAATGTAATTAATAGTAATATAAGCTCTGCTGTTATGCAAGAAAACTGGGGGCACTTTCTGTTCCAGTTTGAGCTCACCACAATCACTGTTCGTGCATCAGCCTTAACGCTGCTTCCTCGCGCTGCACTCAGCGTAACCTCATTAAGCAAAAGCATAAAGTCTGTGTTATTTATTTATTCCACATGATAAAACCAGGATATTACTCACTGTGATAACATGGGTTAATTTTCAGTGAAGCCTCTCTTGGCAAACTTTTAATACAATGAATAACACACCTATCAGATCCGAGATAAAAGGCTGTCGTATCGTAACCTCATTTCAGCCTTTGGCCCAGTAACGCTACACTTCAAGGTGCTGTAATTATGTGCTGCTGCTTTTTTTCTTAATTGATACTCATAAAAAAAGAAGGAGGGGGGATAAAATTAAATTAGTTCAATGTTATTTAGCACGAGCTGGGAGTGATTAGCTGAGCGTGCGACTCTCGGTGCCACTCAAGGACAAGCCTACCTGATCGATAAATGCCATACGGCTTCTGCTGCTGGGAAAAAGGGCCACAGGAGCAGCTCTGCCAGAGCCAGAGCCTGTGGCAGGGCGTCAGACAGACAGACTTGCTGGAACAGTGGGGGCAAACTCCGCTTTCAGCTCTCCTCTCTGCTGCTCCTTGTGTTTGAGACTTGAGCAGTGGGGTGGGTGGGGTGGATCCTGTCCCCGGTCTTGAGTGGATCAGCTCCCAGCACAGAGCTGCCCCAGCCTGAGCGAGCAAGGAAACAGCACATGAGTCAAGGGCAACGGGGTTATTTTAAAATTAGAAGAGGATTTGAGTAAGCTATTTCATGAACGTGTTCTGCAAGCCTACCTTTTTCTTTTTTCATGCCTAGAACAGCAGCACCGTACAAACCTACGCAAGAGATGGCACGAAGCATGCTATTAAAGCAGGGAAGCCTTCCCGAGGTGTCAGAGCCATGATAAGTCCTGTTTAAACTTTACCTAGAGCTGAACACCAAGTGTCAACACGAGGTGCTGCCCAAAGTCTCTGATCAGGCCAGGCAAACATCCAATCAGAAGTATAAATCAAAGCCCAGACACATCCAGGTGAGGCGGCGCTGTTTAACTCCATAATTCCCATCGGAGCAGGACTTTCCCAGCAGGTTACCCGCAGCCAGGTCGCTCCCCAGACATTTATTTATATAAGAAACCCGTCTGTGTGCATTATTTTTGTGTTTATTTTCCCCGGTAGGCACAGACACAAAGGCAGTGCCGGGCAGGGTACAGGCTGT
This sequence comes from Cygnus olor, assembly GCF_009769625.2. Lineage (NCBI taxonomy): Eukaryota > Metazoa > Chordata > Aves > Anseriformes > Anatidae > Cygnus > Cygnus olor. The sequence continues at coordinate 11,394,708 of NC_049186.1, forward strand.
CCCAGCAGCATCCGCGGGCGCTGCTGATATTGGACCTGGTGTTTGCTTTTCCTCCCGCCCCGGCTCCCTAACAGCAGCCCTGGGAAGCGGCTGTCAGCCAGCCCAGAAATGCAAACAGCAGGAGGGGAAGGCACGATCCCACCTCAGCCAGCGGGAATGGGGACGGAGGGGCTCACAAAGGGGGGCAGTGGGCTCCCTCCACGTCACCTCCGCTAATTTGGGGATTATAATCCCCATGTGAAGGGCCATGGCAGGGAAGCACTCCTCCTTCGGGAACTCTTACAAAAAAATAAAAAAATCCCACTTTCTTAAGCCACCATCACATCCTACCATCACCTACAAGACCAGACATCCACTGCCCAGGATGACACGACATTTTGGCTGACAATAAATGCAACTGGGAGCAGTTTTTGAGCTGACACCATCCCACCGCAGCCCTCAGTCCCTGCTCTGGCACGTGCCCCTGTGTCAGCATCCATATTCATTCCGCCGTGAACGTATTCGGGGCTGGCAGTCTGTGTGCTGGGCTCACTGAGCTTTGGATCAGGCCTTTGAGTGATGTAAGTCATAATTAAAAACCCATGTCAATATTCTAAGAATTCTTTTTTCCCCAGATTGGGCAAAAGAAAGGTTAAAAAACACCATCTGTCATGGTGATTTTTTTTTCCTATTTCTCTTTCCTTTCCCTCGTTAAAGGGAAGCGGGCAGGGGAGAATGTTCATTTGAAGCTTGCAACATGTTTTATTAATTGATGGCAAATAATCCTAAGATAAAGTGCACAATAAATTTCTTAATGAGAACATATGGTGGGGAAAATTGATAGGAGCGAGCCTTTGAAGATTTCCGTGCGAGCACAGTTACAAAAGGAGCAGGCAGAGCCTGGCGAAGAGGAGCCCGAGCGCTCCCCAAGCGGAGGCCAAGGCAAGGGGCAGGCAGGGCCAGGCAACGCCGCTCCTGCTGCCTGCGACCCCCAGCCCAGGGCTCGTAGCTCGTCCCAAGGTGGACGTGTTAGAGCATTTTGCCTTCACCCGGGGCTGGCCCGTGCCAGGCGCCCCCATGCCCCAGGTTTCGGGGATGCTCGTCCTTTTTATCAGCCGGGCAGGAGCAGCTGGACCGAAAGCAGCTGCTGGGGAAGAGCAAGTGGCTGCGGAGTCCGTGCCCACTCGGCCTTACTTTGGTCTGCTGGAAAGCTGAGACACCCATCTTGGAAGGCCTTTGGTAGAATCAGGAGGAAAAAATCTTGAGTTTTCACACTGCTAAATCCCACGGAGGACCTCAAGCTGGATCCTACCCTAACCCATCCTCCACAAAGCCATGCTACACAGAGACGATGCAGCAGGGACGTGGGACAGCCGAGCTGTGCCCAGCGCCCCACACGGCATCCCGCCCAGCACCCCGAACGCGGCCATCGCACAGCAGCTGCAGCAAAGCCCGAGCCAACGGGGAATGCCCAAAAGCACATCAGGAGCTGTCTACTGGGAAGTATTTTTTCTTAATAACGTAACTCCTTTATTTTAGATTTCTCAGATGCACCCAGCTGTGCTGCAGACTCATTCAGAGAACCAGGCAAAGTGGCAGGGGGTGGTATGTAAAGCAACATCTCGGACGGATATCAGGAAATGGAAGTCAACTCCCAAGAGCAACCTGATCCCAAAGCGGCCCTACCAACACTGAACATGGGGTTTTTCCAGGAGCGAAGTGACTTAGGAACACAGGCCCCCAGCCAACTTTTAGAGGACTTGCCCCCACTTCGGCACCTCCAAATATCCCATTCTAATACACTTCCATGAACGGTTACACCCTCCAAACCAAACACACCCCGGCCTTTAATCCACCCCTCCCAGCAGAGCCTGAGAAAACAGCAGAGCAGGGCAAAACGGGCAGGAGGAGAGCGGGCGCGGGCAGCCAAGAGCTGCCCTCCACGCACCAGCACATGCTGGTCCTCGTGAGCCGGTTCTACAGCAACAAAGCCCGACCCCAAAAGGCTGTCTGCTGGGGATAATGCCTTCAAAATACGTGACAGTCACTGCAATGTGTGTTTTGGGAAGGAGTTTTGCCTTGTACCCACTGCCGGCCATGGTCCCCAGTGGTGTAACACATTTAGCATCTCCTCGAGCACATCATGGGGTGCAGATGAAAAAAAAAACAGGCAATGCCACCACCTCCGGCATGAAGACCACGCACACCACATGCTACAAGCAAGAGGTGTCCCCAGCCTTCACAGAACACTCGCCCTTTAATTAAATCACTCATTAAACAGAAATAATAAATGCAAAGGTTGCCTGGCTATCGCATCATTCGGGGTCACTCAGGAAAGCGGCTCTGATGAAATTCAGCTATCAGGTAGGAAAAGTCCGGATTCACACGGTTCCAGGGGCTGAAATTTTAAGGCAAATATCCTCAGAGCCGGGGCTTTCCCAACCTGTCGATAGTTCTCGGCCCTGTTCGGTTCAATCCTGGAGCCTGGCCGGGGCACTGCGGGTCAGGTGCCGGCCGAGCCAATTTGCAGCTGTAATCCATTAACCACAGGCAGATACGGGCACTGCAAGGACTTTGATTTAAAAACATGTAGCCCCAAAATCAGATGCTTTGCACCTGGACTTTGCATCTTTTAGCCACTCTTGCGATTCATGGCTAAAGACGCTCATTATGTGATGGGCAAATGAGATGGTTCAGAGCACTCTGGGCCAGGAACACACCTCAGACTTAGAAATAAAGATCTTTTTCGGTAGCATCTAACGAGGGGAGCTTCCATTTTCCAACAACCATCTCTACAGCCCTCGGGGAGGTGGTAAAAATCAGATCTGTTAAAGAAGTGACTCCCAAAACAGGCACCAGCCCCTGCCTGCCCCGCGCGCAGCCCGGCGGGATTCCTCTCATTCCTCCCGTGGACTTTCACCGCTCAAATCAAACACGGGAGCAAAGCTGCGGGCGGCAGCGGTGCCCGGGGAGCAGGCGGGCTCAGCCGGCCCAGCCGACTTTCCCACACTTTGTGTGATCGCTTTTTATCAGTGTTTGGCCAAGGGATGTCAAGGTCTCCAGCAGTGCCAGAGGTGCCTCCTGGGGTGGCACTGGCAGGGGACTTTGCCTTCCCGCAGGGTCCTTGACATAAAGCCCTGGGACCCGGCACGTGGGGACACCTCAAAGGCAATGTGTGTGCGTGTATAACTATTTATATATATATTATTTTCCCACAGAACTTTTGTCTAAGTGGAAAGTTGGGCCAGGAAGGCTGTGAGAACAGATTTCTGTTGCTTTCTCCTGATGGTCAGGCTGCTGAGCGGGCGCTGTGAGAAGCAACCTTCGCTGGGTATTTTGGCCCACCTGCGTCCAAAAATATGGATGTAAACGTTGCTCTGGGTTGGATAAAAGCTCAGACTGGAGCAGCCGTTTGCAGACAGGGACTCTGTGATCCAACAGCCCAAACCCCAGGGCGACAAAGCTGCAGGAACCTGAGGCTGCTCCAAAACCCCATCACTTTGCAGTGGGAGCCACAAGCTGACATTTCAAGCCACCAAAGCCACCCAGACTGGGAGCCCCTTGGGAAATGGGACCTCGGCTGTTTGGGGGGCACCTTTCTGCTCTTCGTTCATCAGGGAGGAATCCGCCTTTAGCACTGAAGGCAGAGAGAGCAGGGTCAGCAAGATGGAGTTCTTCTAGAAAAATCCTCGCTCCCCTTCCTGGCCTGATCCTCCCCTGGACCATGGTCCATCCCACCCTCAACATGAAATTTAGGGCAAAAACACTATAAAAAGTGGAACTTTTTCACTTAAAAAAAAAAAAAAAAAAAAGAAAGAAAAAAAAGAAAAAAAGATTAAAAAAAGATATATATACATATATATTATTTTTTTTTTTAAGTTGGACTAAAGATACCTTTCTTTATTGGCTGTCATATCAAAGAAGAAATCATAAATCCTACCTAATGTTAAGGAAGCGGGGCTCTGTAAAGAAAATGGCAATGCAACATGCAGCCCTGTCATATTTGGTTACTGTCCCCATCAGTAGCCTGGCCAAAGGGAGCCCCAGGAGGCCAACAACTCGACCCATGCCAAAGTAAAATTAATTTGTGACTTCAGAGCTTCAGGCAGACTAGGAAATATGACTGATTTAATTTTTTGCAGACCTACAGTCACTAACCACTTTCTCTTCACAGTCACAGGCAGAAACCTGCAAAAAATGCTTTGCCCATCTGCTCTTTCCCCACAGAGCAATGCAATATCTGGAACTCTTTTTTTTTTTTTCTGTCCTGAAGCTGGCTGGCAGGTCCTTCGAAATTTCATCGCATTGTGATGTGCACGGAGCAACGGCGCCAAGAAGTTCCAGTTTCCCAAGAAGGCAGAAAATAAGGATTTCTGGGATTTCTGAACACCCTTTATCAAAGCGGCTTCGAGCCCCTGAAGGAGTTGCTTTACTCCCATGATTTCCCTAGGTCTCCTCCAAACCAAACCCAAAAAAAACAGGCACAAAGGTGTTTGCAAGCAGGGTGCAGCCCTGGCGAGCCCCAGGCAGCGGAGGGGCAGGGCCTGACCCTGCTGCCCACCCACCCCGGGGTGGCTCTGGGGGCTCGGGCACCCACCCGAGGGCGAGCTGACAGCCGGATGCTCAGCTTGGCTGTCCCAGTGCCCTGCACTGCTTCTCAACCAGAGCCATCACACCCATCCTGCACCACGGGCTAGGTTTCCCCAGAAGCAGCGTCTCTAGCCCTGTTTTTGCCCCGATTAGCACCAAACGCCAAACTCATTTCTTTACGGCAGCCTTTTTGGACCACGCTGTTCCCAAGGGGTGACAGAAGGCAGCCCCGCGGTCCTGCCAGCACCCGCGCGGAGCAGGGCCGGGTCAGGCGAGGTCTTTTCTCCGCACGAATCCTTCCAAAGAGCGACACGCGATGCGGAGGGGGGAAAAGAGAAGGGAGGATTTCAGGAGCCGGGCCGGGGCTTTTTCCAGCTTCAGCAACTGGATGTCTCACCTCTGCGAGGAGGGAGGGAGGCGCGCCCCCAGCTCGGCACACAAAACCTGCCCTGTGTGCGTGGCAGCCAGACCTCAGCTACATTTCATCCAGGGACTGGTGCTGTGCCCCCCCCGGGCCCTGCCCTCACCCAAGGAGGTCTCACGCCGGCAGGGGGGCCAAGCAGATTTCGACCTCTCACGTCCCCCTCCCCTCTCCAGATGTCCTGGGGACGCGGCCCAGGAGTGGAATCTGACTCCGGAGGAAGGGATTGCAGACCTGATTTAGCAGTTTACCTCCAACGTTTGTCCTGAATTTTTACGGAGCGGCTCGAAGTCAAGCTGAGAAGTTTCTCAAGCCCTTGGCCAAGGCGGCGAGGCCACGCGGGTGCCAGCGCTCGCCCCGTACCTCCCCGCAGATTCTAGGAACTTCACCCGAGCAGGGCAGGAATTTTTCAGCAACCTCCCTACCTCGCCCTGTGCTTTTTGGCCGGGGCCGCCTAACGCCGTTTGGCCTGTGCTGGCAGCCAGGTGCCAAGGTATATATGTACGTACCGATCAAAATGAATGGAGCTGCTGAATTAAGTGCTGGAGCAAAACCCCGCAGGACAATAAAATCCATTGACGGTGGAGCGGAGGCCAAGTCTCCATCGCTCCGCGCCAGAGCTCCCACAGCAGAGCCCTCTTGGTCCGAGCCATCCCCGCTGTGGGATGGTCACCAGCCTGCCGGTGGCTTTTCCTCCTAGGGAAAAGCCACTTCTCGCTGGAAACCCGATGGGCAAACCTCTGCTGCCAGCTCTACGGGGTTGAAGTCTTCTTCTGGGGCCCTACCGCCTCGCTCGCAGCCCTCTCCAGGGCTTCCCAAACCCACGCTTGTTGGGAGTCCACACGCAGACAACATCCTCCCAGTCACCCAGCCCACATAAAGGGAGTCCAGGCATGGCGGGGCAAGCATTGGTCCAAGCAGGGTCCTGCACACGCCTTGGATGCCTGCGTGGCTCGAGGCAGCGGTACTGCATGTCTGTGTGCCTCGGCAGTGCTTCCCGGTGCTTTGCTCCTGCCATGCAAAGCACGGAGTGGAAGCAGCTTCCAGCTGCCATGCTCAGCTGGAGAGTGAGGAATCTCACTGCAACTCATAAACGGAGCAAATTCGATATGGACAGCTATTGACAAGGGACAAATATTTAAAAGAAAATAATAAAAGAAACAAAAAAAAAAGTAGGATGTAATTTTTGCAGTTGCTGTCTGGCTCTTTTCTGACCATAACCACACTTTAAACACTAGTTTATGATGCAAACAGCCAGCAAGCTGCTGCTGGAAGCTTGTGGAATGAGCTGCCCACTTCGCAGAGATAGCAGCAGCCCAGGTAGACATGGGCAAGCCAGCACGCTTGCAGGCTGAGCCAGGGCAAGAGGACTTGCTTGGCTCTGGGATGCAAACCACAGGCTGAGCCATTGATGCCGGCCATCTGCATGTGAAAAAGCAAACACATAAATAAAAATTGCTGTGAATGGCAGAAAACGATGCTGGAGAATGCTGCCACTGGCTTGGCTCCTCCTTAGCCCTGGAAGCTGAGCTGTGCTGCAGCCAAGCAGCCCAAGCCAGCCTGCCATCGCGCGCCCACCTCCGCACCCGGCACGCAAACCCTCTCCCACCCACGCTTGTGGGAACAAGGGAGAGGCTGTACGTTTGCAGCCATGAAAGATTATTAATAAAAATGCCAATCAGGTAGTTGGAGGTCGGGGTTTTATTATTATATGGTTTTGAATGGCACAAACCCTGCAGTATTGAAAAAACTTGTCTAGCGCAGGTCAGGTTTGCAAATGGTAGAGTTCGCTTTTGCAGAGGACCGCAGAGAGACTCGTGCTCGTCGGCTGCACCGCAGGCACCAAACCGGCTGCTGGGGGTGCTGGCAGTGACCCCCGAGACACTCAGGGAGCACACACAGCACACAACGGCAGCACCCAAACACCTAACGTCCCTAACGGTGTTTGCTGAACCTCAAAAACCTAAGACGAGCCAAGAAGCGCGCTGGATATTCAACCTGAAAGCTGCCACAAGCAAAAACGCAGCCTCGGCCCTTTGTTTCTGCTTGTTTTTCCAAAGGACAGGTGTGCAGTTTCACTGTGTGTCCGTGGATCTGTCAGACTGAGAACTTTGTTATTCAGACAAACTGACCCTTTTGCTGTTTTCAAGCCTGTTTGGGAGAGGATGGAGCTCCTAAAGGATGGAGCTCTGTGACAGAAAGTGGTCAGGGAGAGGAGGGGAAGCCAATGGATGGGGTGACTGCCAAAGGACTGCCCTGTTGACACACGGCACATAGACACGAAGAGAATCTACCCAGAGAAGGCTTTCAGGAATGTCCCAGTGATGGGAAAAGCTTTCACCCCTCCACCCTGCTAACGGCGTAACAGCTTCTCCCACCTCTGGAACAAGATTTATGGCATGGGAGATCAGAGGGACTTCTTTTTAGCACTCTTGAGCCAGATGTGTAAGAGCTGCACACCAGCACCGGGGCTGGCTTTCAGCAAGAGCACAACTTCACGCTGTGCCCAGCACTCGGCTCCTCCGAAAAGCCCAGCTGGAACCTCTTACCCTCGCTGTTTACCACACTCCTGCAGCCTGTGCCGGTACCACTGCAAAGGCTGGGGCTCACCTCGTCAGCAGGCAAAGCATGCAAACATTGCTACAGAGACCAACAAGGTCACATCGCGCTGCTCACACGGGCTCACCAGCCCCTACGGCTGTCTCCATCGCAGCAAACCCCACTGCTTCAACTGATCACCCCGCAGTTGCCTGCGGATCTCATTAAAGCAATTTGCCCTCCCGAAGATCATCATAATTAAACAACAACAACAGAAAAAAAGACAGGTGGCACGCCCTTAAATAGAGAGGTTTTCATAATGGTTAAACATTGGCCTGGAGCCAAACCGCAGTTCTGAAAGCTCAGGGGCAGGATGAAGGGACTTAGGATCTGAACTCCAAATTTCACAACTGGTCCCATGTATAAATAGGGACTAGCCCAAACCCCCACATTCGGGAGTTTGAAGTCAGATCTTGATCTGAATTTGGTGGCTTGGGCCAGTTTCAAGAATCACAAATTACCTCCACTTATTATTATTAATAATAATAAAGTGTTATTTTATGCAGGAGCTTTGAGGCTCATTGTGATACGCAGACAAGCGGTTAGACCGGGACGAAGCTCGCAGCTGGTGGGAGCAGGTGGGATTTGCATTGTCTGCAGCACCGGGGCCGAACTCTACCCAAACCCCATGCCAGGAAGGTGCTGCATGTGGGGCTCAGCAGCAGTGGGGCTCCAGGAGCAGCTCAGCACCCTGCTTCTCCACTGTGAGCATCACCAGCCACACTTGTCCCCAAGGTGGCCACAAGCCCAGGGCTGGCTCCTGGCCTTCTGCCACAAAAGACATTTCACCAGCCAGGAGCTGGGTAAGGTCAGACACCACATCAATTAGGTGCAGGCCATGCTAGCTTAAGTCTGCACACAGCCGTTGGGCTTTGGGGAAAAGCTTTGTGAACAGGGTTTTCTAGTTCTTCTTGCACCACACGGGTTTTGGAGTTCATTCAGTAGAAGAACCAACAATGCAAAAGAAAACATTGCTCCCACCTACAAAAGAATGAGGGAGAGCTGGAGCCCGGAGGGGACACCTTGGAGCATCTCATCCCAGCCTGGCTTCAAACGGACTTCCAAGAGCTGAAGCACCGAACTTCTGCACGCTGAGCAGCACAGCGCAAATCCTCCCCAGCAAACTTCAACATGCCCAGACAGGTCACTGTTAGCAGGCCAGCCGCCTGCAGGCTAGGACCACTGGTAGAACTGATCGTGTTCCTCAAACATAGTTGCAAACGAGCACTCATTTCCTGCTTGCCAGGCGAGCGCACGGGCATTTTGTCCCTTTAAATCATTGTCCTCGGCCACCGATACGAAACACTGAGCAGCACTCGCTGCAGATGCTCAACGTCATCAGATTCAAGGAGTGGATAATCAATATTGAAAGGTGTGATTGCAGCCAAGCAGGCTGGCTAATCAGCTACTGATTTTGCTCTAACGTCCTAGTTCATTTAGAAATTTAATCTGGAGGTGGTGGGAGGGACAGGGGAGCACTAACAGGAATTACTGTGGAAATGCAGTATCCCTTTCCACGTCTAAACACACCACAATTATGGCAGTGACTTTGTTACCCCCTTATTCATCCTGCCAAGGCCAAGTTCACAAGCTAAAGAACTTGGATGCATTTTTTCCTCCAGCCCTTTTCTTTACCAGGTCAAACAGGGTTCTGCAATCGTGCCATCCTTCCCAGGGTACTATATTAGCAGTTGGATTGGGCAAAAAGCTTCTAGATGAGTTTGTCATCTTTTCCTCCCTTACATCACAGTAGACAAATATCCATTTTCTGTTCCGACACCGAGATAACACAGACCCATCCTACCCGCATGCATACAGCCACAGCAAGCCCGTTCATCTGATGCAGCTCTGAGAACAAGGAAAGAGAGGGAGGATGCACTGTGGTTTAGAATTATTATTTTTTATCACAAATCACCAACTGTGTGGATTTTGGAAGGCCATTAGAGTGACTACATTATGCCTAGATATCCCACAACAAAACCATCTCTTTAAAATTCTGTAAAAGCCAAGCCCCATGCTTCAGCTGTAGGCCCTTTTATAGGTGCAGGTGGGCTATATTAGGAGTTGGGGTCCTGATTTGATGAGTTGGAGACCAGCAGGAACCATCTGGTTGATTTGGCCTGGGACAGGTATCAGGGGCTGCGTGGAAATGAGACCCCCCCCCCAGGCTCACCACAGCTGGGACCTCCGCAGAGGAGGCAGTTCTAGGCACAGCTCACAACACAGATGAGACCCACCACCACATCCCTCCAGCCCTTCTTTTCCCTGAGGACATCCTTCTGCTAAGCAAGCCATCCCCTGGCGCAGCAGGGGCACAGGCACTTCAGCAAAGCACCGTAAATCTCCTTGGCCAAGCTCTTTGTCTACAAGCCACAAAAATCGGGTGGGCAGCTGACGGTGTGCTAAGAGCCTCTTCCTCTCCTTCCTGCCCATCAGCAGTCACACTGTGCCGGGACAGAAAACACTCAGAGCCACAGCCACGGGGTGTTGTCCCACCTTGTGCAAAGGAGATTAGAAACCAGGATCCTACACTACAAACAATGGTGTTTTCCTTCTCCTATGCCTCAACAGACGATTGCTCTCCCTCCCCTTTTTAATTAAAACCGCTTCTGGTTCCCGACCCGTGAGGGTCTCCACACCGTCCCCATCCTGCTGTCTGAGGAGAGGACAGGGCCGGGAGGGCAGCAGGGTGGGAGGCACACGGAGCTGCCAGCCCTGCCCTCACATGGGGCCGGCATTGTGGGGAGGCACACGGCAACTCCCTCACATGGCAGCCATTTTGGCCGGCCTGCTTCCCACAGCATCTGTTTGTTTTGGATGCGAGGCCTGGCGCGGCGGGCTTGGTGTTTCTCAAGCTGACCTTTCCTGTTTTCCGAGTCAACGGTCTTAGATCCATAAAGTCAGGCACAAGATGTTGAAAATTAATCAGCATCTGGGGCTGACAGGGAACTGTTTGGCTGGGGAAATGGCATGTGGCTGGAGCAAACAGCCTCATTTTCTCAGCTGAAGCGAGGACCCTTGATGCTCCTTGCTAAAAAGCCTTCTTGGGGCCACCATGAGCTGCTGCAGAATGCTGCCATAAAGCACTGAGCAGTCACGGAGTCAGCTGAAAGCACTCAGCGGCCTGCAAGGTCAAGCTCTAAGCACTGGCTGCTGACAGTCCTAACACTGCTGATCACCAGCACCAGACCTGCCTGGGAGGGCAGAGCCCCGGGGGTCCCTGAAACGGTCAAATAAATGCTGGCTGTTGGCTCAAGAGCCTTATCCAGCCCCAGAGGTGTCCTTCACACATGGCTCCAGTCACTCAATCCCGCTCCCGGCTTTTTCGTTCACAAATGCTGCACGACCAGTAAGACTGGATTTGATTTTCTTCGGGGGATTTTTTCCTATCCCAAAATACATCCCTCCTACCCCAGTAATACAGAAAAAATGTGGGTGTTATCTGTGTAGTTTCGGGTAATTTTGGAGACCTGAGGTTTGTCACCTTCCCAGGGATGGCAGCTCAGGCTGTCGCAGAGGACCAGACCTCCTCGGTGTGCTTTGTTCGGACACCATGGTGGGACTGGCTGTTGGAGCCCGTAAGACTCAGGCCAAAGTAGGTCTGGATCTGAAAATCAGCCTTTGAGCCAACTTAGGGCAAATGACATGATCCGAGATAAGCAAATAATTAAATAAAAAGCACATGAAAAGTTGTTTGGGCAGCAGAAGACAGAAGCCTGTCTTCCCATGGCTTGGCCTCAGCATCTGCAGATGCTCTGAGGTCAGGGGAAGCTCATGGTACCACTCTTCTTCTAGGCAAAGTATTTTACTACATCTTCACAAATTCCCAAAGACCTGATATATTTGACATCCGCTTTGTCACATGTACACATCCACATTCTCTGTACAGTGTGAGTTCAGGCGATAAACAGGGACACTAAGAGGCCTCACTGATGGACACAGGGGATAAAGAAGAAGCTACAACAAGTTCCCTGGGGGGCAAAGACCCCCGATGCCATGCAGGCACCAGCCTGGGGCCATGGAGCAGGGAGCCGTGCGGGACGGATGGTGCAGCACTGTCCCAGGCAGCACGGATCCAAACCTTCCTTTGTTCCCAAACTTGGCTGTTTCAGTTTTCTTTGCCTTTTTTTTTTTCTTTTTCTTTTTTTTCTATTTTTTTTTTAAGGTAACAATACCTCCTTTCAGGCACTGCCAAAGACCTACTCAAGCCCACTCAGATAAGAGCTGGCAGGAAAGGTAACTGCCATCAATATTTTGGTGAATGTTAACTACCTGAGGACAGACTGGGTGGGGGATCACAACAGTCGGTTGCGAGCACCTGGGCTATGTTTAAAAACACCACATTAAAAGTCATCTCCCTCTCTGGATCCCCCTGAATTCCCAGTACACACTCTCCAGCCTAAGTGGTTGTAAAAGACAGAGCTTAGCCGGTCGGGACTAAGTCGACAATCGTGCTCCACACGAAGGTATGTTTTCATGATGCTTCTTTTGCGGCCGTTTCATTTACTCCGCTAAAATATTATTCTTCAGCCAGAGTTTATTTTGGATAAGTGCGGCAAGTAGAATTTGTAGCCCTAAATTCTCAAGTGCGGGATTCAGAATTAAATGTAAAAAAAAAAAAAAAAAAGGTGGGGGGGGACATCTTTTTTTGTCGGGTTTCCCAGATAACTGCCTGCCATCACGCTCTCACCCCGCTCCGAGAAAGCAGCATTTTGTCTCTTTTCTGAAGGGAGCACCTGTTTTCATCCCTTTCTTCAAAGTCAAAAATCGTTCTGTATGTTATGAGTAGGAACCCGGGATTACGATAAAGAGTGGTTTCAGACTGACAGCAAATTAAACTGCAAGCCAAGGTATATATACACCATTCGGAGACATATTTATAATAGGTTTTTTCCTAAAACCAGAAAATATAACGATATTCTGTCATGGAGTCTGAGACTTTCTGTGTTATTATTAAGATATAGCAAACATTTCTAGGTAAAAACTGGGAGCTAGATGGTGTTATTCTCAGAATAAGCTTTTCCCACTTAGCAGCAGGATGATTTTTTTTCTCATGTTCGTGCAAAAAAAGTACGATTTTTGCCAAGCTAAATGGCCAGTGCATATTTCTAATCTGTCACAGATAGGAGAGACAGGTAGACAGACATACGCAGAAAAACCAGCACGCCCTGCCCTCCTGATTTCTGTTTTTCTATCATAGTCTGCCTTGCTGTATTAATTTTAATGTGATGAGTGTTATGCTATGTTTTCTTTTAACCGTAAGCACGCTGTTCTTGCTGCAGCCGTTCTTTCGGTTTTGGAATGCAAATAAAGCAAATGAAAATAGAAAGAAAATGGAATAAATTATCATTGTTAAATAAAAATAAAATTAAAAAAAAATAATAATAATTTCTGTTTATGGAGTAAATGGTGATTCACAGAGAAATTAACGTGGCTCCTCTGGCGAGGATCCCCAGCACGGAGCCGCGGCCGGGCTGGTCTGAATTCGGACCGGTCCTTACTCCAGCCCTGGGACAGGTACTAAAAACCAGCCTTGGATATCTGCACCTTGTGGACACCCTCACCCCGGCCCCTTTGGCAGCCCATCCCAGGAAACCCCCTGAGTTACCAACATGGGGCAAATAAGGGAGGAAACAGGCAAAGAGAAAGGGAAGGTCTCGGGGCTGTGGTTTTGCTGCGAGCATCCCGCCAGCCCTGCAAGCCCGGGTGCCTGCCCAGGCCATCCGGCTGCCGCCAAGAACAGGCACCTTAAAAATGCCTTGACATGGTTTTCCCACTGGAGAAGAAGCCCAAGAGCTGCCCGGTGCCATGTCCCTGTCTTCCTGGGAGTAGGAAAACACCATTCCACACTCAGCAGCATCCTCTGGGTTAGGAAAAGGCTCGGCACTTGCTCCCACCCTCATCCAAACCCTCATCGCTGGAGGGACAAGGGCACCTCCAACGGCAGAGCGACCAGGGCAAATGTGCCCAAAGCACCAGGAACGTGCTTTTGGGGTCTCCCGTGCCTAAAGGTGCCCACCGGGTGCAGGAAGGGATGGCGACGCGCACGAACCAGGAGCGAGAGGGCAGGGTGGCCCCGCGCGCCCTTCGCCCATGGGAGAACCACAACACTAGCTGCAAACAAGGGAAGTTGTTATCTACGTTGTTAGACGTGTCCAAAGATTTATGTGTAAAATAAAATATTTATACAGTGCTCGGGCACATGGCTATGCACTTGGCATAAAAGAGGAGCAGCGAGACGCAGATATATGTATTTTCAGTATATGTGAGCACATGCATACGTGAGCCTGTATTTAGATATATATATATAAAACAAATCCCTGTTTATTACTCAGTAGAGAAAACTGCAGTTTTTTTACATAAATAATCCCAGTGTAAATAAACTCCCCACCCTGAGCAAACTAAAAGTGATCCCATAGCAGATTTCTCTATTTTTCAAATAAATCATAGTTCCACCCGAACATGGACCTGGCAGCTAGAATTTCCAAATCACTCAGGAGCAGCAGTGGGATGGGAGCTGGAAACAACCCAAACAAACAATTTTACAAGTTCCAGAAGCCGGGCGCACCCCCCCCCCATACCCACCACCCCCTTTTTTTTTTTTTTTTTTTTTTTTTTAATTTGACGAGCGGGAGGGGTGGGCGCTGCGGCGTTCGCTGGCCCATAGGAAATCAGTGACCCAGGGACATCTGCAAGCGATTAGGACGCAGACTTCAGGTAGCTCCCAGAAACACGTGCTGTCCACATTACACCCTCCAAGTATATTTCCACAACTTTACTTCTCCAAATAAACAGTCGGGCTCTCCCTGCATTAGCAAGGAGCTGCACAAACAGGTAGAGAGAATGGCAGTTTTATTCCCCCTTCCAATTCTGATGGATTTCTTGTAAGCTGTTGCCGGGCTGTGTAATTTGAACTATTGCTTGGAAAACATAATAGGGCTGGTTTAAAATTACTGCCATTTATTTATCTGTATGTGACTATGAAACATCATGTACGATTTGCACAGCATGTTAGCTGCCACAGCTGTGCTGTAAGCGAACGGCCGCTTACAGGGGCGAGCCATACCGAACACACGGCTCAAAATAAAACTAAAAATTGTGTATATTAACCAAAAATCATCAGGATTTATAACCGGGTAGAGAGATTTCTTTTTAATTTATTATCAGGTTTTATGCCTTTCGAAGCAAACCTACTTCTTTTTAACTGCTTTGCGATGGCACACACATCCCTGCCCGAGCACGGGGACACGAGTGGTGAAGCCGCTGCATCTCTCTGGTCACGATGTAACTGGGGATGACACTAAGCACAGACGGAGCTGTGACAGCACTAGCGATGCTGGGACATTCTTCATTTACAGAAAAAAAAATAGGGAGAAGACAACACTGATCGCGCTGATCACTCATCGCTGGCGTTTGCTCTGGGGCATTTTTCCTTTTCTGGAGAGCTCGGTATTGTTATGAATGAAAACTGCATCTTTTGTCCTCATTACCAGAGCTTTACTTTTGGCTTTGATCACTTCACCCGAAGTGATTCAAACCAGATTGATTTATCTTAGTATCCCGCTGAGGACCGCTTCCAGCTCCAGCTGGCAGCTTCTGCGCAGGGACGGGCAGGGGGGGGACGGGGCTGCTGCTGAGCCTGGGCACCCCCTGAGCCCAGAGCCCCCCCAAGTGGGCATCATCCCCCCAGGGACCAGGACCAGGGCAGGATTGCTCCTCAGTGCCCCAAATCAAGGCAAACCCACAGCTGACAGCAGAGCATCAGACAGACCCGATCAGGCCAAAGGTTTTCACACAAGGTAAAGGTGGATCTTGGGCAAAACTCATCACCACGATAATTCTCCTCTTCCTCAACGCGGAGAAAAACTCAGCACTTTTGTGCATTTCCATTCCGCTTCACCCGAGCCTGATAAATTTTCCACTCACCAAAGCTTGTAAAGCCTCAAGCCAAATGCTGCGAGCAAATTAATTAATTAATTAATTAAAATATATCACTGTAATCCCCAGAAAAGAGCGTTTGTGAGGCACAAGTTTGAGCACAGTGGCTTCCAACTGGGGGAGAAAGAGCAGAAAAGAAGGGCAAGGTTATGTGTATTTACCATGACGGAGCCTGCGCCGGAGCCAAGGAGCGTTACAGCCTGTCCGGTGCTGCTCGGCACACAGAGCTGGACTCCAAAACGCAGGAGAATAAATCAGCTGCTGGCCTCGCCTGCAGGTAAACAGCCCAGCAAGCTGGGGAGCAGCTGAGCAGCCCAGGTATTAGCAATCAGCACATTAAAAAAAAAAAAAAAAAAAGTGCTTTCCCCCTCCTTTTCTCACATTTTTAGCTTTTTCCCGGGGAAAAAGTGTTTCTCTGATCCAAAAGACCACAATGCTTTCACCGCTTTCTCCGAGATTCAGCCTCATCCTGATCACCACCGGCAGGATCTGGCCCCCGGTGGCTTCGCCTTTGCTTATTTTTTAAATGGTAAATCTTGAGGCTATTAAAAGTGATGCTATTTCACCAGCCACAACAAGCGTGCAGTCATTTAATAGCTAAAACAGACAGACGTGGTCAAATTAACACTGCCACCCGGCTCCGTCCTTATAAATAATCCGAATGGTTTTACGGCGGCGCTGAGATTCTCCACTCCCGACTTTTGAAATTCTTTCACTCTATTCTATTCACCGAACTCGGCAAGACGGTATTTTTAGGCATGAATTAAAACGCCGTAAAAGCAAATATCTTCCAGGCACTTGTCCTGGAGTCTCCAGGTTCCCCGTTCCCTTACACACCAAAAAAAAAGGGGGGAAAAAAGCTGCCAGTCCCCCGGCTTTCTCTCCCATCCCCAGTTCATTATTTGTCAAGCTTAAATCAACACACGGCGTGGTCTCCTGCTCAACCTGGAGCAGCTGTACGTTATCAGGATGGGACAGATAAAGAGAACAATTTTTAAAAATGAAAACAATAACGTTAAGTACATAATTTCAAGGAATTCTTAGCTATAACTACAAAATTAATGACAATTTTGCCACCAAAACTTCAACAATTAACTACCTCTCCTTTTTTAAAAAATAAAAAAAAATAAAAAAAAATAAAAAAGGAAAGAAAACTATGCAATTATGCAATGACCTTCTGATAAGGACACGTCAAACAGCCTGAGAAACGCTCAGGATTTTGAAAACTAAGCGGGTGCTGTACCGAAGGGGCAGGAGCCGCGCTGTGCTCAGGGCAGGACGCTCAGCCGCCCCCGGGGGCTGTGGGGTCAGCTCCCAGTGGGCTCGGCCCGGTCCCAACAGCCTGGGAAGGGCCTCGATGGAGGGCCCAGCGTGTGTCCGGGGACCATCCGTGTCCCCCAGCGCGGGGTCCCGGCAGCCTTTGCAGCAGCAACGTGTGTTTGCGAGGGAAAAGCAGCGCTGGTCGCTCAGCGCACCAACAGCCGATTCGGGGAGATGCAAGAAGAACACTGAAGACCCGACCGTGACTGAAAAAAAAAAGCTGGCTGAGAAAAATGAGCTAAAACGCTAACATCTTGTGCCGCAGGTGAAAATTTTCAGCTGCGGCCAGGGGCAGGGCTGACCCTTCCCAGCTCCCAGCCACGATTTATTAGCGAGCAAAAACCCGGAGCGTGCAAAGCCTTGTGAGCTGTGGGAATGATTTTCTGCGTGGTAGGTGCAGCAAAACTCTCGTTTTTAATATCGTTATTGAGGATGTAGTGATTCTTATAGGAGGGAACATTAATGACACTGCAGTTAACCACACTGCACCCCCCAGGTGCTGTCCCAGAAAGGCAGCAGCAGTCCCGGCCAGCTTCCATGGCACGATCGCATCTGGCATCCGTGTTTTGTGCCATCGATAACGACCAATATAATCACTTTTTATACCAAAACAAAGAGGTATCAGTGCATCCTGGCTGCAGGAGCATCTTTGTTTTTAGGGAATTCTGCCAGAAGCCAAATCTTGCCGTTTTGCCCCCAGACAGAGCCGTCAGAGCGGCGGCTTTCACGGCGTGGCAAAGGCGAGCAGGAAAGCGTTTCCCCGCGCGGGAAGGCAGCGTGCCAGCGTCAAAGCGGGTCTGTCGCCGGGCCGGGGAGCTGCTCCGTGGGCAGCACGTGAGGTCAGAGGGGCCGGGTGCCATCACTGCCTGCCTCACGAGGCCAGCACCCACCAAAGATCCCTCGGCCGGGTGCTCCCGGACCGCCCGCAGCGGGACAGGAGGCACGACGGTGTCAGGAAGGAGCAAACGCACCCATGCTCATCGGGTGAGCCCCCATAAAACTCCAATAAATCACAGCATGCTGCAGCACACCAGCCCTGATGCACGTCTGTATTGCCGCACTGCATTTGTAGGGCTGGAGGGTAAAATCTCCCCAAAGACCCCACGCAGCTGCTGTCCCCTTTGCTGCTAAAACCTCATCTCGTTCGCTCTCTGCTCGGAGGCTTGCAAGGATTGTTCCCTAAAAGACAGGGGTTTGATTTAGCATGAGGAAGAAAAAACATCAAACGAGGACCAAAACCCGCAGGCTTCTTGCTAAAAATCTTTCCTGGTACCTGAGCTTGCCACTTAGGATAAAACAATGTTAATTCTTCAAAAAGAAAAGAAAACTTCCATCCTGACGTAAAAGCACCAGCAGCTTGTCACTTTAAAGGAAACTTCTAACCTTGCAAAATGACTGTGCTTAATCAACTCGTCCATATCGTCTAAATAGTCCATAGAACAGGAATTCAAAATAGTAATTCAGAAATTATAAAATTACATGCGATAACATAACTGGAAAGCTCTTTTACATTTCGCTTTTGTTTATTGTTCAAACTTGCCAAACTACTTTCTGTTGTTAAAACGGATTCTTTTGTAATGAAAAGGCAGAGTCCCTTTCAGCAGATGGACTTTCCGAATGAAAAATGTTCTAATTATTACACTTCTCATTAAATCAATTATCCTCCCAAATTGTTTTTGTGTTTATCTCTGCCAATCAGCAGTAAAGCCCTGGAACAACGTTGTCACCGTACTTTTCTCCTACAGGTACGTTTGTTCGGATTTTTGCTAGAGCAGCTCCAGCTGAGATAAGCACAATCTCCTGCCTGAGTTTTCTTTGATGTTCCTATAACAAATACATACATTAAAAGAGATTTGCTGAGCTAAATTCCGCTCGTGCACTAACCTAGAGCTGAAATTGCCAAGAGAAAATATTTCAAAGTTTTCCCCTTTAACTTTTATTATAAGTTTTCTCTTTCCGCTGCAAATAATGATACAAAACTCAGCATATCTCCTATTGGACTAGTGCACAGTTAGCAAAGTAAAGATACAGAAGGCTGTGAAAATGGTCTTCTGTGCCGCAGCCAAGCATAAGAAACCCCAAGTGCTCATGAAGAAAAATCAGCGTCTGCTCTGTCCCCCATTCTGTCAGACAAAGGCTCTGTAAATAGGACAGACACTTACCTTGCAACTCCCCCAAAGATAACTACTTCCCAAAAGTTTGCAAGCAAAAAAAATCTCAGGGAAAGATAGCAAAAGACAAGCAGGGTCTAGCGGGGAGATTGCTTGCAAATGCATTTATTCAGAGCTCCTTCCTCCACTGCCTTTTTCTTTCTTTTTTACTTTTTTTTTTTAACTTTTTTTTTTTTTTTAATTTTTTTCATATGCCATTTCCAGTACTTTTAGAAGACCCTTACAACCGTAACGGCGTAACGGTGACAATGAGGGATCCACGCCACCGCACAGCTCCTGAGCGGGACGCTGCCCTGAGAACTGTCCAAAAAGGACAAAAGGCTGCGAATTTAAGCAGCCTCAATAAAGCACCAACATCAGCACGTGAGTCGAAAAATTATGGTCTGCGGGTTTTGTACGGGAGCACGGATGGAAGCTCTTCCACTGGGGAGCCGAGCGCCCAGGGGTGGGACACAGGGAAGGAGGGCAGCTCGCCCGGCTGCCTGGGGCTGCCTTCGTGCACATCTGCTCCCCAAAAGGGGCTTCTCCCCAGAGAGCCCCTTTCCTCGAAACCCCTAAAAGACGAGCTCTGCGCTGCTCGCCGTCCGCACAGCTGCTTCTGCCAGCACCCCGTGCTCAGCCTTACGCACGTGAGAAAGCAGCACGCTAATAAAACGCAGGTACTGGGTGATTCGCTACAAAGGGCGCTATCTGTATTTATCCAGAGATAGGACCTGGAAGGCTCCCAGGGCTCGTTTGTTTGCTTTCTGCCCTTGCGTCCCGCCGAGGCGCCTCGGTCAACTGGGCAAAGCCCGGCGGGGGCACGGAGGAGGGGCCGAGCCCCTTCCCCTCGCCCAGCGGCCCCGCACGGGGTGGGGGGGGGAACGGGACGGGCCGGTGGCAGCGGGCATCCGAGGAGCCCCCGACAGCACCGGGGTTGGGGGGGTGGGGGGGGGGGTCCCGGGGGCACATCGCGCAGCACCGCGGTGCAAGGGGCACCGAGCAAAGCAGAGCGCGGCGGGCACCGGGCTCCACCGGGTGCGCCCCCCACCCAAAAAAAAAAAAAAATAATAAAAACTTTTAAATAAGCGGATTTAGGGGATTTGGGGCTCTGTACCCCCTCCCACACCCCCCCCCGCCCAGCCCCAGCAGGGGCGGCGCCCCGCAGCCCCCTCCCCGGGCGCTCCCCGCCCCCGTTCTCCCCGCGCCGTTCCTGGGCTTTTGGCGCCCCCTCCGGACGGCGCCGCGCAGCGCCCCCGGCCCGCTCCCCAAAATCCGCACCCGGCCCCTTGCGCGCTGCTCCGCACCCGGCCCCCGGCGGGGGTGGGACGGGACGCCCAGGATCCTCCCCCCGCCCCAGCACCGGGATGGGGGGGGGGGGGGCTCAGCACCCAACAAAGCCCCGAACCCGGCGGCGGGGCCGCGCAGCGCCGCGCCGGGTGCGGAGCGCTGGGCACCTCCGCGCTGCGCTGCGCGCCCCCCCCCGCCCCGAGCCGCCCGCCCGCCCTTGCGCGGCGCAGCGCAGCGCAGCGCGGAGTTGCGCGCCCCCCGGCCCCGCCCCCTCGGCGGCCTCTCAGCCAATGGCGTGCTCGCCAGCCCCCGGGGGCCGGGCTGCCATTGGCGGAGCGCTGGCGGCCCGAAATGGCCGCGCAGGGTATTTATTCCCGCGCAGCGGCGCGGGGCGCAGAAGCCGCGCTGCGGAGCCGCGCCGCGCACACCGCCGGGGCAGCGCCCGGCCCCACGCCGCGGGTCCGCTCCTCCGCCTCGCGCAGCTCGCAAAAGTTTTTCCCTCCTCTCCCTTTCCCCCCCCCTCCCCGCTCGATTTCGGACGGGTAGGGAAAGAGAAAATTATATAAGAATAAATAAATAAAAAAAAAACTTTTGCAAGCTTTTCCAGCTTTCTTCCCTCCCTCTCCCCGGCCGGGCTGCACGCTGGTGGAGACTTCGCCTCTCCTCGTTTTGCTTTTTTTTTTTTTTTTTTTTTTTTTTAAACCCTGCCCCTTAGCCAGCCGGTTCTTTTTTAATTTTTTAATTTTTTCGCCCCCTGCTCCCCCCCCTCTGCCACTTTCTCGCATGAATCTCCTAGACCCCTTCATGAAAATGACAGAAGAACAGGACAAATGTATCTCCGACGCCCCCAGCCCCACCATGTCGGATGACTCCGCCGGGTCCCCCTGCCCCTCTGGATCCGGCTCGGACACGGAGAACACCAGACCCCAAGAAAACACCTTCCCCAAGGGCGACCCGGACCTGAAGAAGGAGAGCGACGAGGACAAGTTCCCGGTGTGCATCCGAGAGGCGGTGAGCCAAGTGCTCAAGGGCTACGACTGGACCCTGGTGCCCATGCCGGTCCGCGTGAACGGATCCAGCAAAAACAAGCCCCACGTGAAGAGACCCATGAACGCCTTCATGGTGTGGGCCCAGGCGGCCCGGAGGAAGCTGGCTGACCAGTACCCGCATCTGCACAACGCGGAGCTCAGCAAGACCCTGGGCAAGCTCTGGAGGTGAGTGCGGGGCTGACCGCTCAGCTTTGGGGTGGGCTGGGGCGGGGGGAGACGCCGGAGGGAGGCTGCAGCCTGCGAAGTCTACCCTGGTTGTAATGGCAGGAGGAGGAGGTGGGAAAGGAGGGAGAGGAGGGTTTGAAGCTCGCAAAACTTGTGGAAAACTTTTGCATGCGCTGGCAACTTTGCTTGGTGGAGGGGAGGCCGGAATAGTAGGGGAGAAGCAGGGAAAGTAGCTCCCCGCGGCCGCCTCCTGGTCTTGCGAGGGGTTCCTCTGCCTGAGCAAGGCGCGGGTGCGAGGGGGGCCCCCACGGCCGGGGAGGGGGGGAGCAGGGCCTGCCTCGGCGGGCGTTCGGTCGCGCTCCCGTCCGAGGAAGCGATGGTCCTGCTGGATTGCATCAGCTTCGTGCAGGAGGAGAGGGGAGAGAGGCGATGCGGGGAGGGGGTGGCAGAAGCCGGGCGCGGGGCGAAAGCCGGCGAGGCTGCGCCAAGCCCCGGGTGGGTGGGTGCCCTGAGCGCGCATGGCCGGGTGCCCTCTGACTTCCAAAATAAGGCAGGGAGGGGAGAAAAACAGAAGGAAAGTGAGTCACCTGGCTGCCTCTGGCTGACTGCAGAAAGGAGGGGGTGGAAATCCTAAATTTGCGGCTGCTCTCGCAGCCGGAGGAGAAAGCAGTGAGCAAATCCGTCCCTGGCAGGCAGGGAAGGAGCCGTCACCCAAAGCGCCCCGGGGACGGGGTGTGCGCCCAAAGCAGGGGGGGGGCAGGCCGGGAACAGCAAGGGCCAGACCCTGCCATGGCTCCTGCACGTCTCTTTTGGCCACCGAAACAATCTGGCTGTGAGGGAAAATGGGGGTGACAACCAGCGTGCACCCCAGCCAGGGGGTTCAACACTGAGGGGGACTTTGCATCCCTGTTGGGGAGATCAGAGGGGAGGTTTAGGGATAGGACGAGCTGGTGTTAATGCCATAGTGGGGGGAGCCCCTAGAGCCCCCCACAAGCCGCAGCTGACCCCTCGCCCTGTGCCCCCCCAGGCTGCTGAACGAGAGCGAGAAGCGTCCCTTCGTGGAGGAGGCCGAGCGGCTGCGGGTGCAGCACAAGAAGGACCACCCCGACTACAAGTACCAGCCGCGGAGGAGGAAGTCGGTGAAGAACGGGCAGTCGGAGCAGGAGGAAGGCTCCGAGCAGACCCACATCTCCCCCAACGCCATCTTCAAGGCGCTGCAGGCAGACTCCCCGCAGTCGTCCTCCAGCATCAGCGAGGTGCACTCCCCCGGGGAGCACTCGGGTAGGTACCCGCGGGCCCCCGCCCCGCTCCGAGTTACGGGGCGTTAAGTCACAGCTCCTTGAGCAAGGATGCATCCCATAGCAGGCCAGGATCGGATACGGGGAGGGGGGGAAAAACATGAAACAGAGCTTTAAATGCAGGGAGAAGGGGCCAGCTGCGTGGCTGCCCACCAGCCTTGCCCGTAGCACAGGCACACAAGCGCTCGCCCGCGTGTGCCAGCCCTTGCAGACACTTCCACCCCACTCTGCCCATGAGCAATGGGAACCCATGCTTTAAAAAAAAAACAAAAAAAAAAAGTGAACAGAAAGCTGTCCCTGCTCTCGCTGCTCGTCTCTGAAGTCTTGGTTGTTTTACCCAGCAGGGTAAAATTTTACCAACAGGGCTGGTGTTTGTGGTGCCCACACCCGGAGCTGTTTGTGTTACCCCACACAGTTGCTCCCCCCAGCCAGGCGCTGCTGCCTTGCATTAATTACCCATTAATGCCGCGATCACACTAAGAGCGACACCCCCTTCACGCACATGCCCTCTCCTTCCTCCGCAGGGCAATCGCAGGGCCCCCCCACGCCCCCCACCACCCCCAAGACGGACGCGCAGCCGGGCAAGCAGGACCTGAAGCGCGAGGGCCGCCCCTTGCAAGAAGGCGGCCGGCAGCCGCCCCACATCGACTTCCGAGACGTCGACATCGGCGAGCTCAGCAGCGACGTCATCTCCAACATCGAAACCTTCGACGTCAACGAATTCGACCAGTACCTCCCCCCCAACGGCCACCCGGGGGTCCCGGCCACCCACGGCCAACCCGGCCAGGTCACCTACACCGGCAGCTACGGCATCAGCAGCTCGGCCGGCTCGCCAGCCGGCGCCGGGCACGTCTGGATGTCCAAGCAGCAGCCGCAGCCCCCGCCGCAGCCCCCCCCGCAGCCCCCGGCACAGCACGGGCTGCCGGCGCTGAGCGGCGAGCAGGGCCAGGCGCAGCAGCGGACGCACATCAAGACGGAGCAGCTGAGCCCCAGCCACTACAGCGAGCAGCAGCAGCACTCGCCGCAGCAGCTCAACTACAGCTCCTTCAACCTGCAGCACTACGGCTCCTCCTACCCCCCCATCACCCGCTCCCAGTACGACTACAGCGAGCACCAGAACTCCAGCTCCTACTACAGCCACGCCGCCGGGCAGAGCAGCAGCCTGTACTCCACCTTCACCTACATGAACCCCACGCAGCGCCCCATGTACACCCCCATTGCAGACACTTCTGGGGTCCCCTCCATCCCCCAGACCCACAGCCCGCAGCACTGGGAACAGCCCGTCTACACACAGCTCACCAGACCCTAAAGCCATTTAAAAACAAATAAATAAACGAGGAAAACAACAACAACAAAAAAAATCGCGAAAGCAGCAACAAGAGCAGAGAACTTCCGCAGACTTTTCCTGCTTTGAAATCAAAATAATAATTAAAAATTTAAAAAAAAAAAAAAAAAAAAAAAGACGCTCAAGTTCAAGGCGGCGGGGAGGAGGGAGCGCCTCGAGCCTTCTGCACTTCAGCGTCCCCCGGGGAGTGGCGAGACCACTCCGAGAGCCCGCGGTGCAGCAAGGACTGGACTTTGACTTGGCTTCGAGGGTGCAGGGTGATGAGATTTCTAGCAACCGGCTCGGTTATCCGTTCTCTGGACTTTTGTAACAAGTTTTGTTTTTTTTTTTTTAGCAGTAATTAAAAAAAGAAAAAAAAAGGGGGGGGAAAAAAGAGAGAACTCAGTCCTCTGTGAGGAATATTCTCTATTTTAAATATTTTTTAGTATGTACTGTGTATGATTCGTTACCAATTTGCGGGGATTTATACATATTTTTTAGAGATTTTTTAAATGCTCTTATTTTTCCAACAGCTAAAAATGACACTTAGTGGAGCAGTCCTAGGTTTTCTTGCAGTCAGAGGTATTTTTGTATAGAATAAGTGTCTTTTTCTCTAAAAATAAAAATAAAAAAGCAAAACTGCGTGCTTCTAACTCGGAACAAAGCTCTGTCAGCGGCCAGCGCCAGGCTTGGCGATGGTCAGCTCTGCAGCGCGGGAGACGTGAGCTGAGCCTGTGCGGGGATGAGCATGGAAGAGGCTTTATTTTTCTAACTCAAGAATAGCAAAAAAAAAAAAAGCAGCCAGGAGGAGATTTTTAACTTTATTTTTTAATAACCTTGAGCCTTAAGAAAAAAAAAATAATAAATACAGCAAAAAAAAAAAAAGCGCTACGGAGAAGCCTTAAAGCAGCCCTGTGATAATCACTGGTCCCCAGCTCTGCCCGTCCCTGCTCCCTTCACACCCCGGTGCTGATGCAGAACCCGGCCCTGGGCTCCTTGGCTTCCACGGGCTGCTCGAGGGACGTCAGAGAGACTTTAAATTATTTATTCTATGAGAAGAGCAGTTTTTAATCATGATTTTTTCTTTTTTTTTTTTAAATCTCCCTTCTATTTTAAGTCCTTTCAAAAGCGATTATGTTTGTTGGAGCATTATTTGGAAGGTAACCGTGCCTGTTAAATTATGGTCTAAACTGTAACCAGTTCTTTATTTATCTCTTTAATTCCTTTTTTATTATTATTATTATTATTCTTTTTGGAATCTGTGTCCTGGGTTTGTACAAACTTGTGCTCTTCCTTTTTTTTTTCTTTCGTCTTAAGGATAAACTGGAAAAAAAAAAAGAATTTGTACAAACTAAAGATTGCAAATGTAGCGTATCACTGAATCATTTGCCTTGTTTTCTGCCTCAGCTCTCTGGGACACACGAGCTCGTGCGAGGACGAGACCCAACGCCCCGGCGGCGCCTGCGCGGGGCGGCACCGTTTTTAGCCTTCCACCCCCCCAAAATGGCTCGAGGTGGGGACACGGACTTTGGTGAAGCTGTGGCTGAACAGTTAAGGATTGCTTTTTAAAAAAGACAGCAAACTTTTTTTTTTTTTATTTAAAAAAATTATATATTTGTTAACATTTTTTTTTTAGGGATTCAGTAGAAGAAAAAAAATCTTAAAGCACTCTTATAATATGGCATCTTTCTATTTCTGTATAAAAGCGGATCTTTTTAAAGTATTTCTGTAACTTAAAAGACCTGTCATTTAAATCATATTTTGTCTTTAGGTAAGTTTTTGTTTTGTTTTGTTCGCAAGATCCTTCTCTTCGTGAAACTTACCTTTTTTTTTTTTTGTATATTATTGTTTGCAATAAATATACGTTGTATTAAAAGTTAACTCCCCTCTCCTGGAGTCTGAGTTATTGGCAGCCTTCAAGGAGAGCCCTAGCAGGGTGTGACTTCACTGGGGGGGGCACTGGGGAGCCCCCTCTTTTACCAGCACAGACCCCGGGGTCCGATCCTGCCCCATCCCTGCTGCTCTCTCCCAGCTTTGTGCCAGCCGTGCCCGGGTGGGGGTCCCCACCTTGCACCTGTGAAGCCCCCCCCCCCTCCAAGGCAGCCTCAGCTTGGCCAAGGCGGGCTGTATTTTGCAGAAAAAGCTGAAATTCTCCCAAAACAGGATAAAGCTGATTCCAAGCACGCGTGGTCCCTAACCCCACAGCTTTTCTGGTCCAGCTGTGGGGAGCCCCTGGGGCACAGCGGGGCTGAGCCCGGCGCATCCTCTGCCCCACGGAGCGCGGTGCCAACGCGGCTGTGACAGCACCGGCTCAGGCAGGTCCCTTCCTTTCCCTCCCAGGGCACAGTTATTCACCTATGAAAAGTGGATCCTGCAAAAATGCGATAACCTGACCCAGCATTGCCCCGGGAGAGGCCGGTGAGCGTGCATCAGCCCCGTGCCCCGAGGCAAGCACATCGCGGGACAACTTGGGATCCATCCCACAGCACCCCGCTGCTCCAGGACGCACTGCAGGGCATAGCACAAGGCAGAAGCTGCGTTTGTAAATGCTGCCTGATCCAGCATCAAGGTGATTTCACCCACTGCTGCTTCTCTCCCCGCCTAAAAGCCCACCCAGTCCCCAAGGGACCCCCCCCTGGCTGCAGCCCCAGCCCAGAGCACAAAGGGCCCCGCGAGCGCATGCCCGCACTGCAAAGCTTCAGCGCCGTTGTAAAATATTTACTCTCGCTACAAGTAACACTTAAGCCAATTAACTGAAAGGGATTCATTTACTTTGTGCATTAGTTAGGGTCAGTGTCACTATTTACCTGTGCAGTCAGCCACCGCGGCTGGTGGGAACGCTCCGGTCCCAGCCGTGTCCCGCAGTGGGTTTGGGTTTCCCTGCCCTGACCGGACCTTGCCCGCTGGGAGCTTTGGCTTCTCCTCTCCTTTGGGAAGGAGAACACCTGCAGCTCCCGTGATGTGGCGAGGAACCACCCGGGAGCCCCCACGAGAGCTTGGCAGCCCCATCGGTGCTCTGGGGAGCCCGCAGCAGACAAACAGCTCAGTAACGCAGCTCACGCCTTGCTCATGCACCAGCTGTAACCCAGGAATGAGCTGGGAAACATCCCGAAAATGGGACAGCCACTGCCTGCCTGCCCAGGGACCCCAGGCAGCCTTCACGGCATGCACTGGGTGCAGCGAGAAGGGCACGGTGGGAGCAGGGCATGGTGGGGACGACCCCAAGTGCCACCGCAATGGGAAGAGCCCGAGCTGCTCGGCGGTGCCACTTCTGTCCCCGACACAGCCGTGCCCAGCTCCCCTCCGTGACACAGAGCCACCTTCCAGCTGGGAGCACCCGGGGAAATCCTCCTTGCAAGAAACCCAAAGAGCAAAGCTCGTGACCCAACCCCGGACCTATAATTCCTGCACTGTTGACTTATGGTGTGGGCTTTAAGGCCTCAGACTCAGAGAGCCGAGCTGGACCCGGCTCCCCGTGCAGTGCCGGGCTTCCTGGCCCCCACCGCAGGGCTCTGCCCCTCCGGGGGGGAACCGAAAAGAAAAAAAAAAAAAAAAAAAAGATGGAAAAGCTGCAGAGCTTCAGGCACTTTGTGCTAGAAAGCAGAGCAGAAGGAGGGGTGGGGAAAAAAAAAAATGAATTCAAGGGAACTCTGACAATGCTGCAGGGCAGGTTTGAGCCGCAGCAGATAACAGCGGGCGCAGGGACAGATGTGCAATGCTGCGCGGCGGGTTTGGGAAGCGCCAGGGGAGTGGCGGCAGCGCTGCGGGGCAGGGCAGGGTGGGGGGCACCCCCGGAGCCCCCCCCCCAGCTCCTGCAAAAAAGCCGCAGGTCTGGGGCCACATGCGAAAAGGTCTGGGGCTGCAGCGGGCAGAGCGAGGCTGAGCCGTGCGACTGGCTGCTGGCAACTCAGCGACGGGTTTTCTTATTTCGGCAGTTCAGAAAAAATATCTACGTTTTAAAGAACGGGGAAAAAAATTTCGGAGCAGCCCCTGGGAGCACGGCAGCGCAGCCCTATAACTCCCCGTTGTGCCGGGCTCCGCGCCCGGCCGGCTCCAGCCACACACAGGCTCCGCGAGGCGGCTGCCTGCAGCGGTGTCAGCTGCTCAGAAACGGCGCTTGGGTTCGCGTTTCCGCGGCCAGCTGTTCATGTTGACATCGAATTAAAGCCGGGGCTTTCTCCCAGAGAGAAGGCAAGATCGCAGCCAGCTGCGAGCCGGGATCCTGCGATCGGCCGGGGCTCCTGCCCAGCTGCAGCGCTTGGGCCGCGTAACGCAGCGATATATCACGGCCGTGCCGGGCTCGCTGCAAGTCGAGGGAGATTTGCTAGGGTTTCTCTTTCCCTTTTTCAGGGCCCGGTTCCAGGAGCCAGGCAGTTAGCTGAGGTGGAGATTTATATGTCAAAGGGAAAGGAGCGAGCTGGGCTTTCCCCCGCAGCACAGCGTTAGGGGCTCCCAGCCTCCGGGAGGGAACTGCTCCCACCCCAGGAGGTGGCTCCGGCAGGGGGATAAACGAAGCCCCCAGCCCCTGCCGACAGCAGCAAAAGCTGACTGAGATGCTTGGCTTTGCTGCTGCTAAGATAAACCCACCTGGAAAAGGTGGGGAGAGAGGAGAGCTGGGACACGAAGCATAAACGGGTCCGAGGAATCAGGGAAGACTTAAATATATATATATATATATATATATATATGTATAACAACCTTTATAGATCTCTCTAGCAGCACCCCCTGCCTCTCAGGCTGTCTCACGGATGGCGATGCGGCAGGGTCGGAGCAGTGGCTGCGCAAGAAACGGGTCCAGAGGATGCAGCCCGCACCACGCAGCGCTGCAGGACGCGGAGCCACTGCTGTCACTGCTGTCCCCTCTGTCCCGCCGCCACCCCCGGCCACGCTGCTGCTCACCCTCACCCAGGTGCTGCGCCCACCTGCAAGGACTGCTCCCACTCCCAGCCTTGCAGCAGCACCCTTGCAGGCAGCAGGACGCGGCCAGAGCAAGGGGCTGTGCAGTAGCCACTGCACCTGGGGCCACGCTAACACCACGAGAGGAAGGGCAGGAAGAGGATCCTGCAGCCCCCTGCTGCCCCCTCAGCGATGGGGAAGACAAAGCCAGCTCCTTGAAGATGTAACACCCCCCCCCCCCCCCCCCCCGAGCAGGAGAGCCCAGAGCCGCCCGGCCGTGCCGCAGCCCCCCAAATTCCCAAGAACAGCCCCACAGACACCGCAGCCGCTCGCATCGGCGTGGGCACAGACATGCCGTAAGTGCTACTGTAATATAAATAATTGATCCTAAGGTGCCCCGGGGGCTGTAAAGACCTCAGTTGTTGGCTCCTTGGGTCAGAGCCCACGTCTTTATTACGTGTTTGTACAAGGACTACTCTAATGGGGCGCTGAGCCGCAATTGGGGTCCTGAAGTGCTATTGTAATACAAATACTAATCATGCACTAGCCGTTATACAAGCAGCCCCTGCTCAGGGCTGGGCTCCAAAGGCTCATAAACCGGGCAAGGTTTCTACTGAAGTCAACAGGAGCTTGGCCCGCGCCAGAGCTGGATCCGAGCTGCTCAGCAAACCACGGCTGTCACATTCCCATTTTAATTCTGCATGTGTGTGCGTGAATGCACGCTTCTGGGCGCACATGCATGCACGCAGAGGCTGAGACCATCGGCGACGAGTAGCTTGAGCTTTGAGACGAGCTGGTTGTAAAGCCCGGGGTAGGGAGGGGAACCATTTCTCCATTAAAACAGAGCCATGTTCATAAGAGGCTCAATAAAAATCATTCGAAATAAGAAATAAAAGCAACCATACAGAAGGAAGGGAAACGAGCCTCCCAAATCACATTTCTAATTAATTACCTGCCTGGGAGCTGCTCTCAGCTTTCAGGGAGTAAAACGTTTTACAGCGAGAAAGTCTGAGGGCTCGGTCTGTGCAGCCTGCGAGCGCGGCCACCGCAGCGCCCCGGGAGCGAGACGCAATAACGGAGCTCTTCAACCCAGCACGGGGAGCTGCAGCCGGGACCGGGGCTGCCCACGCCAGACAGATGCAGCTATTCAGCCCAGGAATAAGTCAATTTTTAACAAGGTCGCAGCTCTGACTTGAGGAAAGCCACAGGCTGAAGGACGGGGGGGCCATCCCGAGACAGCCACGCGCAGACACCCACGCGGAGCCAGAGCTGCAGAGATGCGGGGAACAGCATCGGGGGACCTGGTCCCATCCCCAGCCCTCCAGATGGTGGGCGCCAGCCCCTGCAGCAGGCTTCACCCCCTTAAAAACCCCGCAGAGCCCCGATCCTGGCTCCAGTTTGCCCAGCAAGTCAGGGGGACTCTTTCAGCCCCCGACCTGGGGTTTCTGTCACTACAAAGCGAAGTTTCTCACTTGACCCAACTTCTCTCCACTGTGGTCCTCCAGCTGGGCTCAGGTAGCCCGGCCAGATCCCCTGCACACCCCGAGATGAGTCAGAGGGAAAGGAAAAAAGCCTGAAATTTGATTTTCCTTCCCCCTGTGTGGGGATTAATTACACGCGTTGTCTGGGCACAAACCAACTATCACCAAGTAAAGTCTCACTCTATAAATTTTAAACTGCTAATAATAAGGCTGGACAGGAGTTTTAAAGCTTCAGTAGACAGTTTACAATTAACCTACTCCTGTCAGCTGGAAAATCACCTTATAACGTGATTCTAGTTCACGTCTGACTCACTTTGAGTCAGAAGCTGCTTCTGAAACCCAGTAAATGCATCGCACAGCCCCACACGGAGCCCGGCACCATCAGGTGCCCCTCTGCCTGAGGGACCGAGCTTTAGCCCAGACCTGACCCCAATTTCTCCCAGTGTTTCAGCAGGTTCCTGCTGGGCACTCTCCAGCACACCCCTTGGGAGCCTCCCCAAACTTTGAAGTTCTTTTGACACATCCCAACCAAGTTTTTACCATCTGCTCTTAGGGGACAAAAATAAAATAAAATAAAATAAATAAATAAATAAAAACAGGTTCAAAACACTTCCAACATAGCGATTGCAATGCAGGTGAGAGAGAAAAAGTAAATTTTGAAGCCCTGAGACCCCGGAGTTGCATGGGGTAAGGAACCCACCGAGTGCAGGTGGTGCCCAGCACAGCAGCTCCAGTGCCTCCTGGCTCTCCAGGGGCTCTCTCCAAGCCCCCCCAAACCCGGAGCTGACCCACCAGAGCCGGAGCCACCGTGCTGGTGCCCATCTCCCGACAGCCACGCTCATGGGCATCACTGCTAGGGCGATAAATATTGCACTGCCACAGCTCGGCTGTGTCTGACAGCCCCTTCTCTTACCACTTGCAACTCTTTAAAGGCAAAAAGCTTGCTATGAACGAAGTCTGGGGTTTCTTTGGTGAAAAGTAAGTGCAGGGCATGAAGCTTTGCCCTCCAAACCAGCCTGCTCGGAGCCTACAAGCTCCTGGACAACCTTCAGTCCCTTGGCTTTGCCCAGAGCCACAAGGTGAGGCTTCGGAAAGGGCCGAGGTGGAATATCTTGGGGGAAAAAAAAATCCCCGATAGCGATTTGCTTTAGTTAGAGTAATTTGGGGGGGGGGGGGGGGGGGGGGGGGCTGGGTAGATACCCGGTCATTTTCTGTGATTAAAAGGCAAATTTTATTCCTCCAGAAACTTGGAAGCAAATGTGGCGTTGCTATGGTTTCACACCCACTGGCTGGAAATGACAATATTAGCAGGGTGACCTGGTAATTAGAAACTGTGCCCCCAGGTCAGACTGCGGAGAAAATAAAGAGAGATTACGGAGTCCTAAAGACACAGCATAATGCTGCGGGCTCCTGGGCTCCCTACCTTTTATAACCGGCCCATTTAAATGCAGATTATGACTTTCCACCTGGGGCTGCTAATCTGTCTCACAGCCAGATCAAACAATAAGGCATCTCTCCGCACTGTGGGGCCAGGGTGCTTTCGAACTCGGTCTGTCATCAGGTCTGTCAGGCTGTCTAACCCCCTTTTCTCAGGGTAAAACCCAGAGTTTTTCATTCGCAGATGATTATTTTTTCCACCCTGGATGTTTACGTCCCCCCCGGCCTCCCCCAGTCCCCAAAGATTTGGAGCAAACCAGGCTCAAGTTTTCCTCTGGGCCACGCGATGTGAAGCAGGGGGGCAATTGGGGTGGTGTAGGGCACACTGCGTGCAGGGGGGAAGGATTATGCAGCGGTACCGAAATAGCAGGAGGGGGCTTTGCAAGGAAGCAGCTTGCTCCTCTCAGCCCAGCATCCCTGTGCTGGCGCGAGGAAGACCTGCCGGCCCAGAGGTTCTCCCAGCCCAGCATGATCCTACTGGACTGAACTGGGTGAGGGAGGGCGGATGCGGGACATCCCTGTGGAGCTACCTGCCCCAGCACCTGGGCAGTCCCATCCCTCCATCCCTTCCCTGATGAGAACAGCATCAGCACCAACACCGTTTGGAGACCAAGCATCACCTGCAACGACAGAAAAGGCCAACCCCACGTCTCTGGAACAGGGATAATGGCACCAAAAGGCGGGAGTTGAAGCCAACAAAATCATGAAATGCTCAGCTAGGACCTAACAGGACAGACCGTGGAGATAATAAGGGTTCAGTCCTGATTTTTGCTGATGTCCTTCACTAATAGGAACCTCCAGAGCCCGGTGGGCCTTCAAAATTGTTATCCAGTGACAGCAGATAGAGGTCTGAGCAGGTGCCATCTGCCGAGGTGCTCAGCGCGGTGACAGTGCCAGTGCGCCCTGCCCGTGGAGACACACACCCACCCAGGACTTCTGCAGCACACAAGGAGTTAGAAAGAAACAACGCAGAAGCACGTTCCAGTTGGACATTAACATGCATCCCATTTTAAACGCCGACAGGGCAGGTAACGCCAATATCATTAAAGCCAGATGACTCCATCAGCACCGACAGAGAGGGAAAGGTTTAAGCTCCTTAGCCGGTCGCACCTGGCTCTTTAATGCTCTTCGCTTTCACTAAGTGAGAGAGCATTTTAATGAGGGCTAATAACAGCCCTACACACTTAGCAGCTTCCATCTGAGAGCCCGGCACGCATCTGCACACAAGAGCAGGTGTCAAGTGCGTGGCCATCGGCCTCCTTCCGCAGCTCTGCGCAGAGCCTGGGCTTTGTGGTCCTGGAAACCCAAGCTCAGACAGCTCCATCCATGGCCATTTCCAAACGTTTCGCGTTCCAGAGCCACCTCAACCTGCCCAGAGTAGGGGAGAAAACTACTTGTGTCTGGTGCTTGCGGATCAGAGACCCAACTTGAGCCAACACAAGTCACTGCAGATTATCAGCACCGCAGAAGCGACTGAAGCCTGTCACTGGAGCGTCTCTTACCACGGAGAAAAAGACCAAATAAAAAGCCCAAATTGAGCCTTATTAGCTTCATACTCGCCTTCCTCAACCCCTCTGCTGCCTCCCAGCCCCTTTCCTCACCCCCATTCCTCCTCCTTTCCCAAACTGTCATGGTTTATTTTGCTTGGGTGGATTTTCTTTTTCTTTTCTCCCCCCTGCCCCTTGCAAACAGACAGTTTTCCCATGGAGATCCAGCACGCTCTGTGCCTATTAGCATCCTTGCGCATAATTAGAGCCCAACGCATTGTCATGCAAAGCAGCCTCGGATGACAACACTTCAGCCCGGACGACACAGAAATGCGGCGAGGAAGTTTCTCACACTGGTTTTAGCCAAGGCAAACCGGACTGTGCACGGGTTTGAGATTTTAATTAATTGATGGGTGCTGGGCTGCCCTCAGGGCTGCGCGAGGAGAGCGCCCCAGCCACCCATGTGCTCCCCAGCCCAGCCACAGGCTCCGCATCTCTCTATGATATTTTCTGCTCATTATAATAAATTAAGAACCCCACCCTGAACAGCACAGAATTATTCCTGCCAGGCACAAAGGATGGCAGGGCTAAATCAGCATCTCTCTCTGCTAGGTTCCTCCTCCCTGTAGGAGCAGGGCTCTCCCTTGGCCGTGTTGGGCACCGAGCCCCACACACTGCGGAAAACCTGCTGTGATGCTTATGTTGGCATCAAAAAGCACTGCAAAAAGCTCTCAAGTCAGTCCCCATGGCTGCGGGGATGCAGACAGATGCCACTGGGCCCTGGGCTGAACAAGGAGATGCCAGCACCAGGAGAAAGCCTCCGGCACGATGGAAGCCCGGCCTCACCTTCCAGGTGCGCGCAGAGGAGGGCGAGCACCGGCGGCACCCAGGGGAGGCAGGGCAGCCCCGCAGCACAGCTGCTCCAGAGCACATTTACATTCCAAGCACTCACAGCAAAGGCCAAAACAGAGCGACACGGAGTTTTCAGAGAGGAAAATCCCATATTGGTGCAGGAAAGCAATGGGATGCAGGGCAGCAATTGGATTTTGGAGAGGGAGACTATGAGCTCCTGGCACGGGGCTCAGCTCCTGGTGCTTTGGTGCCAAGGCTCGCTCAGGGGCTCCTCAGCACAAGCACAGCAGAGCCACGTTTTCCCCAGGGTCAGAAATGCTGTAAGTTACCAGGAGCAGGTTTTTGAATACCTTCAGTAAAAGGAAAGCATCCTTATCTACCTACCCCACCGAGAACAGCCGCATTCACCACATCAGAGCAAGATCAGCTCAAAAGGGAACCTAAAGGTAAAGCCAAAAGCAGACTTTACCAAATACCCACGTCTCATTTTCAGAAGGGATTTAACTTCCCGACGGGCAAAGTCCCATTCACTTGCAGTGGGATTTACACACCGTGTGCAGCAGTTAGCTTTGCAAAGAGTTTAAGAGCCTCCAGTTGGAGGATTTTGCTCCAGGGGAGAAAACGTAGGCCCGTTTTATCACCTCCCTAAACATTCCCTGCAAACACTGCCCGGTGTTCCCTGCACACACACAACACGCCTGCTCCCTTCCGCCCCACGCCTTGCTGAGCAGGGCTGTGCTTTTCAGCACTTTGCAGGCAAAAGGGAGCTGCCTGCGGCTGCTGGGTTTTTCAGTTTTGCCTTGCCAGGTTTGCTTTCAGCTGGAGGGCCCTGCTCCACGCGTCCTGCAGCGAGCTCAGCCCGGGGCAGGCAGTGGGGGCACTGCACCCACACCACCGAGCTCTGCCTTCATCGCTCCTGCCTCCCCAGCACGGTTTTGGCAGGTCTTGCACACACCCATTGCCCTCCTCAAGCAGCAGCAGGAGCTGCTGGGAGGCAGAGGCGCAGATAAATACATCTCCGATGGGGTTTCCGTCTGCTTCCCTCAAATCTAAGCAGCAGCCTACAGTCAGAGCCACCAAAAAGTGAAAAAACGGCGGGGTTCAGAGAAGTTCTGGGCAGCACAGCCCGGCAGGTGGAACATGTTGAAGCCACCCGGGATGCTTCTGGAGGGTCAGAGCTCCACGGGCAGCAGCAACCTGGAGCAGCGCCCTGCAAGCCCTCCCTTCCCTGCACCCAGCTCCTCCGCGCCTCCCCCAGTTGGCGTGGGAGGCTCCGAGGTCTCCCCGTCCTTTTGCATCCCCCGGCATGCTTCGCCAGCATTTTCTGTAACAGTTTCAAGAACACATTTGATAAAGAAATTTCAGAGAAAACCTATGGGAAACGGGGGCTGCAGGGAAGAACAGCATCTGCTCTGAGCCACTTTTGGTTATTTTTGCCGTTCTTTGCCCTCTCTGACGCTAATCCCTGCTCAGTGAAGGACAGGTCTGCAAACATCATGCGTATGCCATGGGAGGCTTCCCAGCACCCAGGACCATGCTCTGCTTGAGCCCCCCAGAGCATTCCTTCAGCTGCCCACGACTCCCAGAGCCTCACAGGCATCACTGAGTCAGGATCCTGTGGCAGCAGGTTGACTCACACTGTTTGTGGTCTCCGGGAGGTATCTGGGAAGTTTCGGAGGTGCCCTGGGTTTAATCATTAACCTCTGAGCTCTGTTTTTTGGTTTCGCCTTGGGAATTCACCCTCCCTCACATCAGAGCCTGAAGCAGCGGCGTTTAAAAAGCAGTTTCCAAAGCAGCCAGGCATGAGTAGGCAGGAGGAGAGGGATGGCCCCGTCCCTATTTCCGGAGGATGCCATCACCCTGGGGCTGCAAGGCCCGGCCCCAGAGAGCTGAGCTGGTCAGAGAAATAGTGACTTCAGCCCTTAATCTGCCCACGCAGACCACGCCATACGTCAGTGGGTTGTTAAAGGATCTGACGCTCATTAGCAGTCCCCCAGGGCCGTGTGTGCCCCTGCAGCCTCCCTCCACGTTATCCTCCCTGCAGGGGAGCAGAGGGGAAAGCCGCAGGGAAGGACCCGACCTCCAAGCCGGTGGCAGAGGCTGCTACAAACCCAAGTGCCCCCCTGCATCCTCCCTGCTCCCACGCACCCTAAAATGTCAGAGCTCGGCCGAGGGGATGCTGCAACGAGTTTAAAACTGAGGGACTGGTGAATGCTGCGGTAGAGCCACGAGCAGAGCCTGTTGGGCACGGTGGGGGGAACAGCAGTGGAGGAACCACGGCAGCACCAAACGGAGCCAGACCCGCTCTGAAGGCAGCAGAGTTTTGCTCAGGCATCCCCAGGGGCTCTGCTCCCCGCTCGGAGGCAGCTGCCGAAATCCCCCCGCGCCGCACAGCACCGGCGGATGCTCGGGGCCGGGGAGGTCAGGCGCGGCTCCTGGCTGCAGCTCCCCGGCGTGTTTGCTTTGCCTGCCCCTGGACCCTACCATGGAGAGGCACCAGAGCCGGCAGCGGGGCTGACCCCACCGCTGACCCATAACCAGCCCGGCCAAGCCCCTGATTGCAACCTTCTGGAGGGCGCAGGCGGTTAATGCGAGCCTCCTGGGCAGCGAGGACGCCAAAAGGAGCTGCCAGCAGCACTCCCCGCCTGCTCTGGGGGGTTTGGTTGACGAGAGCCTCCTGCGCCACCAGCAAGGGCAGAGCGGAGGGCAGCCAGGTCCGAATCCCACTGCATTTTCTAGATGTGAATTCAGCAAACGTGGCAGCTCACCCCACGGGGAAGCAAAGGGCCGGGGAAGGACGAGGGGGATGATGCACAGAGTGGGACCAGCCCACGTGGCCCAGAGCAAAGCCAGGTTTGCTGCCCCTTCCTGCTCCTGCTGCAGGGGAAGCGTCCTGGAAGCGCCTGCATCTCCCCGGGACACTTCCCGGTTCCCTGCCAGAAGGGATCACTGATCCCTTTCACAACTCCTGTTATTTTAGCAGCTCTTTGCCTGCACGATCTTTGTTTTTCTTCCTGCAAAATCTCTTGCCTGGGAAATGATTTTGCAGCAGGACGAGGGCTGTGGGGTGGATCACACGTGGCCATCCCACTGCAGGACAGGAAGGGGTCGGGAGATCAGGTAGAACAACGCAAAGTCCTCACACCCCCTCCTCAGCTTCTCCCTTCTCCATTCTTTTTGGAAAGAAGAAAAAATACCCAGATAGATTAAATACTCGCTAAAGTTAAACCTGCAGCACACTAACTTCCAGCAGTTTGGAAAAGGACAACACTTTGTTTAAACTTTCTCCTAATTCATATTTTATACGGGCCTCTCATAATCCATACTCCATCCATCTTCCTTCTTATTTGTTTTCTCTTTCTCCCTCCTTTTTTTCCTTTTAACCTGTTTAATCCTTTTAAGTTCAAGGATTTGAAAAGTAAATACTATAAAAGATGAAAGGTGCATTGGAGGAAATCAACTTTGATAAGAGGCTTTTATGGCTTGTAAACCTTATTCCGGCCCTTTGGCTTAAAAGGCAACACTAACTTTAAGAGCCTTATGCAAGCCTCACGTTGAGCTTAAAAAAAAAAATGTATACCAGCCTTGCAGTGATGGGCACCTGGCTCAAGCCTCAAAAGAAGTGCACTGAAAGCTGCAGGTAACGTCGGACAACCAACAGCAGGACAACTCCAGGCTTGGAACGACACGGTTTGCAAGAATTCAAGTAGCATTCAGAGCAGCGCTCTCCCAGTTAAATAATAAGAATAATAATAATAAATATTAAGTTCAGAAGGACAGCCCAAAATAAAGTGCTGCTGCGATGCTCTAAACCACTGCATCCTCCACCCAGCCCTCCGGAGCAAGGCAGCCAGCAAGCGGCACGTCTCCGCCAGCTCGGCGCTGCGGGACCCTGCCCGGCTCCAAGCAGCACGGGCAGCGTTACACAGCCCCTGCACCACTTCACGGCACGTTTTGGTGTCCTGCACCAGCAGGACCCGGGTGCAATTAGGTCAGCACTTGGCAGAGCTGCTCCCGGCCGGGGCGGAAACACGGAGAGCACGGATTGCGTAAGACGAATGTTTGGAGACGGAGATGTGTTGTTTGACAGGGTAAACACGAGCCTGCATCACTGGGTTGAACGCGAGCCATCGGACCGGGAGGAAAACATCTGAGCAGAGGGGCGAAAGCTCAGGACAACGCCTCTGAGCGGGGGCTGTGCCCATGCAGGCACCCAGCGCTCAGCAGGAGCCACCGGCCCCCTCTCCACTGCCAGCAGTGCCACCACCCCTGGGCGTTGGGGGGGCTGCAAAGAGGAGCCCCCTTCCTGCAGCCCCCGGAGGTGGCCAGCCACCTCTCAAGGCAAAAGGCCAACCCCAGGCTCTGCTTTACAATTGCTCCCCTCTCCATTTGCAAGGAAATGACAGGGGAAACTGCTCGCTCTGCAGAGGGTCCTGGCTGCCCCTCGCTGCTCAGAGCTGAGCAATTACACCACGAGAGCGAGCGGCTGCAATCACCACCACCTGTAACACTGGTTATAGAGACAGGCTTGGCGCTAATTAGCATCACGTGGGAGGTTCATGCTCAGCATTATTATGAGGGAAATTAGCTGTGATCCAGAAGAGGAATATCCACCGGGAGACCGAGGCTGGCTCCTCGGGACACCGCTCTTCCTACAGGGCAGGAGGTTCGGCCGCGTCTGAGCATCGCGGCACCGGAGGACAGTCAGCCCATTAAGCAAGGGAGAGGAACTCGCTCGGCATCACCTTATATTCTTTCAGATATATATGGCCAGATACTCTCTTTTTGTGGCTTGAAAGATTTGAATTGTGCCAGTGGCATTTACAAAGATTCCCGTGGATTTCCACGGTCTCCAGAGCAGGTCAGCACTGAGCGCTGCTCATGAGACACTGCGACCGAGTCCGTGCCACTGCTGAAGAAAGGCTGATGGGTCCTGGATTTGGCAGCTGGACACGGGGCTGGAGGTGCAGGAAGGTGGCCGAAGGTGGCCTGGGTTTTGCTCTGTCTCAGTGTCACCCCCTCTCCTTCTTTGTCACCTTTGCCCCCCAGTTACAAGAGAGCAGGTTTCCTGCCCAACCGAGGGGCCGGAGGGGAAGGCTGTCCCCATCGCCCCGTGCCACACATGGCGGCATGCTCTTGGTTGTGTGCAGGGACACACGGGCACCTTCCTCACACTGCCTCTGTGCACCTTGCGTCCCATCTCAGCTCAAGGCAAGCAATTATTGTTAACACTACAATCAAAGTCCCCTCCCACAGACATATGCTGCTTCTGCATTTCCCCAGAGCCAGAGAGGAGTTTGTTGATCCTCTCCTCTGAAGTTTTAGCCTGAACTCGTGTCAGGAACTACAACGAGAGAAGAAGGAAATAAGGAAACTGCCCCGCCACCCTAATGTTTTCCAACAGGCTCTGGGTCAGGACCTGCATGTGTTTTTGCCCACCCTGGGTGAAGTGGAGGAGGAGGGAGGAAAAAGAACTTGAATTCACTCTTGAAGGCTGCTCCACAAACACAGTTGTGGGATCTTTGTTACGGGACTTTCAAAACCTCTTCAGTACCCATAGGACAACATCTGGGCAACTCAAGTGATGCCAGGAAGATGGGACATTCCCCTCTGCCTTCCCGCAGCCATTAGCAGAGGGGCTCCAAGCTCCTCTTTGGTGCACGAGATCATTTGCTTTGTTAACGACAGCAGCAGCGAGGAGGCAAGCAGTGCTGCCATCTCACCGGGTTCAGTTTACTTGGTCTTGCCCAAGGAGGATACGTGCAGCTCAAGGAGCACTCGCGCTTAGGAAAAGCTGTGTTTCTGAAGGTCATTTCTTCACTTGTTTGCAATTTCTTCTCTGGGGAAATATCGGGGCTGTCCCTGCATCTGTAGCAATGCCAACAGGCTCCCTGATGCTGGCATCCCCCCAGGGGATGGTTGAAGGCAGTGGACCCCTCCTCACGCTACTATCTCAATCCAAATCCAACAAGAGTTCACATCATTTTTAGGGGCTAATCAGAAAGAAATTGAAATATCAATCACTGAAACAACCCCCAATATGCTCTCATGTAGAAGTAACAGTAATTAAACTATGGGCATAAAAAGCTCAAGACTCAAAAACTAAAAGCAAAAAAAGGTGTTTATTTCCCTCTTTTTATTTTTTAAACTGAAAAGCAAAAATGTTTGTAAACACTGTAATCAGGTATTTGATATCTGCAGCAGTTTTCACAACTGAAATACGCTCCCAGCATCTCTAACACACCAGAAACTGCTCTCTCTACCAACCTTATACCTCCCACAGATTTGCAGACCCATGAAGCACCTCATCAGCATGCTGGACCAAAGCAGCACAGTGGGCTAGAAATTACGACAGTGAAATCAGCTCAGCTTTTTTCCATTATCCAGGCTAAAAAAATGTCAGTAAATAATCATAATGAAAAATAAACAGGGGAAAAGAGCTAAGGATTTTTTCATAGCCATATGTATCAGAGTTATCTTGGGAAAGGCTCTCTCTCTCTCGACCCAGATGTCAGGCGGTACACCAAGAATCCTTACCAGACCCAGTCTCAGTTTTCAAGGTCTTTTTCTGAGCGAACCAGCGAAGTTATTGTCTCACAGCAGTCCTAAGGGACACCCGATCTCTGGCTAAATTTTCAACCTGGGAAGCAGCTCAGGTGAGTTGGGAGCCGAAGCTCAGAGCCATGCTCAGGCTGGTGAGGAGGAGGAGGAGGAAGAGAAGACCGGGCACAGCTTGTGTTGTCCCGATGCCATCTCCAGCAGGAGGAGCGGGACGGGGCGCTGACGCTCGCTGCGTCCCTCTTCCAGCCAGATGTAGAAACCCCAAGAGCAATCAAGCCGCACGAAAATGAGGTGGGAGAAAAGCAGCCTCCACTCGAGGGATACAAAACCTCAAGCAATTAATATGAAAGAACGCTGTGGCCCACACGATGTCTTTGCACCGCAAATGTCATCCTACAGGGACACCAGCCAGCTCCGCGATGGTCCCCCCCCTTCCCACTCCGCCACGGCAGCGAACCAGCACCAAACAACTAATGTGACACAGGAGAAGGAGAGGCAAACCCAGCAGCTGTTTTGTTAAGCAGCCCCACACTGCAAATGCAATTTGCTAACAATCATTACAACGTGCCTGCAACATTTGGCCACCAGACTTGCTCCTTATTTGTTTTTAGAGGACGAATGATTGCTCAACAGCTGTTGTGTAGGCCTGGTTAGCCTAAAAAAAAAAAAAGAAAAAAGAAAAAAAAAACCACCCTACCCTAAGCACATCTCCAGGGAGACCAAGTGTTTTTTCCACTTATTTATACAACAGTAGCACCAAGCTCAGGCCCTTGGCATACCGGCCCCACGTGGAGGGAGAGGTGCCACCCTGCCCCGCAGGAATGCGGGCTGCAGGAGGAGGAAGGTCAGGCCCCAAACCAGTGGGGCCAAAGCGAGGGACGAGGTGAGGAGCTCAAGGGCTCAGGAACGGCAGCACAGGCCCCGTAGTCCCCAGAGCTGAGTCGTGGAAGGGACCCAGCAGCAGGGAGATGCACTACAGGTTGCATCAGGGGCAGGCAAGGCTCCCTTCGCCTTCACAAGCCCTTAAAATGTCTTGTTTCTGGTACTGGGGAGGGAGATCTCATTTATGGTGATTTTTCTTATACTCAAAGCAGTTGACATGCCTTCACTAGTAAAAAATAAATGAATAAAAATCGGAGACACGCAGCTGCCTACACACATGCCTCCCAAGGGTCTTCGTGCCCCACCAAGCAAGCCCTCAGCTCCAGCCCAGGCAGCAATGCAACACTGGTTTCAGGAACCATTTCACCCACCAAATCAATGCCTTTGTGGGCAGGAAAATACCAGAAATGGCTCTCTGGGTTTATGGTTTTCCACTGTGGGAAGAGAGGATGACACAACAACGAGCATCACCACTCCTCAGCAAGAACACCACATCGCAGGAGCGTCACCCTGGTCAATAAACACCAAGTGATGGACTCGATGCCTGCAGAGTTAGTGCTGAGGGTACCAAATCGCTCTGCCCTGGACATGGGGAAGGGTCCTTTACGCTCTTGGAACGCTCCTGCAAGCGCTGCCACCGTCACGGTGGTGTCTGACCCCGTCCTTCCCCTGCTCGCCCTTTGGGACAGGGCAGGTTTGCTCACCTGGCGCCGCTCCTCTCCCAAAAACCAGCGCAGTGGCACCGACACCACGCAGCAATGCGGCCCCACACTCCCCCACTTCTGAGATCTGAAAGACAGCGCGTGCCAAGGTACCGCGCATCAGGGTTAACCCGCGCTCTGGCAAAGAAATGCTGCCTGCATCGTACAAGAAAAACTTCAAAGATCATACGAAGGAAATAACGAGCCTTTTCTCCTAAATTAAAATCCTTTTCTTCCCCTTTCCAACACAGCAGGACTTATGCTATCCCCAAATTAGATAAATTTAAAAAAAAAAAAAGCTTTCATGTCAAAAAAAATATCTATTTATGTAGGCATCTCAAGCAACCTTTAAAATGTACTTTTAATCAGCAGAGGTTTACAAAGCCTGAAGTTACGCCCAAATTTTCTTCATATAGGTGCACTGCTGCCAAATCAGCAGAGGGAACACCACTGTGATTTTTTACGGTACATCCTAGAGGAGGGAGCCTCCGTAAGGCTACACGGGCTCTCAGCGGGACATAACGCAGACCACGGCTTCAAGTGGAGAGAAAGACAGGGGTGAGGAGAAAGCAACCCCATATTGTGGCAATCTTCTCTTCCCAGTCATTAATTGTATCCTGCTGGCACAGCCTTCTCGCAGTCTGGTCCTAAAGCATGTCAGACACACTTCCCTCCTCCCAGCACTTGTTACCGAGGCTTTAACCTCTTCAGGCCTGGGTCCCGAAGAAGCCTGCTGAGGAAAGGAGCAGGGGAAGAGGTCCAGGGGAGCTGAGCTCAGAGGTCAGCCGCCAGCACGAACCTCGAGTGCTCAACTTCCTTCTTCTGCAGAAAAACGGGGAGGGGAAGGGGGCAGATGCCTTTGCCGGGATGAACATCGGTGGGAACCCACTCCTGCTTCTCAGCTTTGGGAGGATATGGTCCCGGCTGGAGGTCGTCTAAGATGAAAGAGCATTTGACATTTTCAGAGCAAAGGGTCCTATTTTTATTTTATTTTTGAGGGCCACATGCAGTCAACCGCCTTTAATGGTGCTAGAAACAGATGGGCCACCGTTTTCTTTGCTCATATGGGGTGTCGGATATAAAAATGCCATTGACAAATGAGGAACAGAAGCTTTCCCTTTCTCCTGTACTGCTTCTGCTCCCTCCTTGCTCCTGGAGCCTGGCACTGAACAAGGAAAGTGGCCAGAGCGGGCAGCAGCTGCCGAAGCCCAGGTCATCTCCAAGGGAAGAACGATGCCATGGAGGAGTCAGGAAGCTGGAAATGAAGAAAAGCTGGGTTTAATTCCCAGTGTTGAGAGTTTTGTGATGTGCAGACTCCCCGGACCAGATTTATCCCAGCTTGTGTTGCTTCAGCGCAGCTGCTCCCGGTTCCCTGAATCATCCGTGGGGAGAGGTCAGCGCAGGGAAGGGGCGTGGAGGGAGGTCCCTGTCCCAGCGGCTTCTCCATCGCGTGCTTCTCTCCCCAGAGGTCTCCAAGGAGCTGAGAAGGCAGAGATTGCCGCCTACAAGAACAGCTTTTTTTTCCAGGCTACCTGCAGCCATCACCGTTAAAAGGGACTGATGACTTCGCCCTGCTCAGCGTCGGACTGCTGAGCGAAACCAGGAAAAGAAGCAGGTCAGCGCGGTTCTTCCGGGCAGGAATCACTCTGCCAGGTCCTCAAATGAAGAAACGTTTCTCGTTTTCAACAAGAGATCAACATGAAAGAAAATAAAAGCTTTCTGCTTTTTTCATTTTGGGTGGATTATTTTTCTCCTATTAATTTTCTATTTTTGTCTCAGTAAAGGAGAAGCAGCATAAGGTAAGCCACAAGTATGGGAAACAATGGAGAAGAAAACATTTTCATAGCTGAGAAATCAGAAAACACAAATCCAAACTCTTATTTTTTCACAAAAAGTAGATGAGTTTCAGGAAAAAAAGGAGCAAGCTTTGGCTGAAAATTTCCAACCAGGGCAATTAAAACACCCTGCAAGCTTTTTCCTCGGGGGACATGCCGAGGCCAGCATCCCGCTGTGACACCTCCGAGCTGCAGCCCTGCAGGAGGGCGGCGCGAACAGCCCGGCTCCACATGGACGAGGCGTGTTATCGTGGTTGGAAGTGTGCGAGATCTCTCCTCTCCCCTCCCTCCTCTCGGAGCACGGTGATTTTGCCATCTCCGTGCAACGCGTGCAGCCAAAGCAAACACAGATTCCTGGAGCCGGCTCTCGGGCGAGCAGCTGCGCGAGGCTGGCAGCCCACCTCCTCGGGGACCCTCCTTCGCTGCCGTCATCCCCTGCTGGCCACGCGTGCGTGAGCAGAAGGCTCTCCCAGCCCTGTCCGTGTGGTCGGGAGCTGGGCTTTCGCTTGCACATAAAGCCACCAGCCAGGCCCACGTTTCCACAGCTGGAATTGCAAGCTCACCTCCCAGAGCATCAGTATTTCAGGGTAAGATG
Organism: Cygnus olor; assembly: GCF_009769625.2. NCBI lineage: Eukaryota > Metazoa > Chordata > Aves > Anseriformes > Anatidae > Cygnus > Cygnus olor. The sequence goes on from NC_049186.1 coordinate 11,439,557, forward strand.
CTCGTACCAAACCATCCCCAGACTTCTGGCCGTGCCAGCTGCTGCCCCATCGTTTCCCCATGGGCACTGGAAGCTGCTTTTTTCACCCTATGCTTCCAAATGGGTGTCCCAGGCTGTTTGCCCCTGGCAGAGTGCCCAACTTGCAGCATTTGGGGCTGGGATTACTGCCGTGCTCCCAACACCAGCCAGGCTGTAGGTCTCGCTATATGCGGAACAGCCCCAGCAAAGGACACAACAGCCAAACAAGAAATAGGTTAAAAAATCCTCAGTGGCTTCTGAGGGAGCCACGCTCACAGAGACAAACCAGTCCCTTCTACTGTGCAAAACACACTGATTTTCACCCAAAAAGCAAGGTGCGTACCAGAGCACTTCCAGTTTCTAATCCTGCTCTGACAGCACCTGCAGGAAACGCTCCATCAAAATGAGCACTCCTCAGAAACAGAAAGACTCTGGTCCAAGAGCTATTTGTATTCTCCCCAGAATATTTTGACAAACACCGTTTTCATTATCTCTGACACGTCCTCCCGCAGATGGGGCACTGCGAGAGCAGACCCACCCCTGGTTTGACGAGGAATTTGAGGAACAGCAGTGTTTTGGCAGAAAGAGAAAGCCCAAAGGGATGGAGAGCCAGGATGGCACCAGGGCAGGTAACACCCAGGGCTCTTTGAGATCCTGAAAAGCAGCGCCGAGCCAGGCAGCCCGCACCAGGCTTGGCACAGGGGCATGGGAGTAGCTTGGCTCAGGTAGAAAGCAGCTCTCCTGGGACTGCACCTAGGGAGCAATTTCACGCCAGTTCCCTATTGGAAACACCCAAAACTGAAGAAATGCGATTGCATGGGACCTTCTTTAATACTCCCTGCTTCGAAATATGCCGCAGAAGGAAGTCCTTCCCTTGCTTGCTCCGCTGCGCAGATACGATACGCCATGAAGTACTCATTTTCTGCAGAACCTCCTGCACCTCGGTGCCCTTCCCCAGCACGTGGACCCCACCAGCTCCGTGGATGAGGGGCTGCCCCACCAGGACTGAGACCCCCAGCAATGCTCTGTGCGCTCTCAAACCACTGCCTGGCCTGGGCATTTTCTCCTGGGTGTTTTCTCCTCTGCCAATGGCACCGGTGTTTGTTCTCCAGGCCAGAACTTGCTCTCCTGGCCACCTGATTCAGCTGGACCCAACCCACCACCAAGGGCCCACTCAAGCAGCTCCTGCCAGGCTCAGAGATGGCAGCGTCTGGGTGGGCGAGCGGCACAACCCCGAAAAAGGCCAGCAAGCGACCAGCAGACCCGTGCTACCACCGTACAGCCGTTCAACGAGTCCACGGCCAAGCGTGCTGCGTCGCGGTGGTTTGGAGACGCGGACCCACGACCACCAGGGAGCACGGAAAGCGACCTGCCAAAATACCACACGCTGGAAAAGCTCGGCGGTTTCGGTTGCCTCGACTGACGCTTTGCCAAGGACACCCTCTTCTCCCTTCCCTCTGCGGTATTGCGCGCTGAGCTCCAGGTCTGAAAGCCAAACTGGAACGGCCTCAGCTTGCCTGCTTTGGGGTTGACTGCACAGCTCAGTTTTCCCGACCTCCTCACAGCTCTGCTGAGCAGCCTCCCTGGATTCCCGTAAAGGTTTTGGCCAGCCTGGGCTGAATTAAGGGTTTACAGCAAAGTCTGAATGTGGGTGCTGAGGCTCCGAGCTGGCCACAGCTTTATTCTCAACCAGTTCTGGTGGCTCTCAGAGTTGGAAGACCAAAAAGAAAAAGAAAAAAAGGGGGCTTGTGAAGCCAAGCAGGGAGAGATGAGTCATGGCTCTTTGGGAATGCTGGGAATGATGGGGCAGGGAGGAAGAAAAACGGGGACAGGAAAAATATACAGCTTAGTGGAAGGTCACACCTTCAGCCAAAAATTGACATATGCTGACAGAGAAATACCAAAAATCCGTAACGCATTAAATCCTTTTCAGCAACACGCTTTGGGGAATAACAACCGCTCAGGAGCTGGGGGCTGAGCGAGGTGTTAATCCTGCCTCAGCCCGGAGCCCGCGGCACTGACACCGGTGAGGCTGGGGCACTCCAGCTCCCACGCCTCGCTGGGCAGGTGCACCCAGGGGTGGGCCTCCCTGCAGGACACCCCTCGCTTTGGGACAAGAGGGGACCCAGGGGCAGTGTCTGACCCCATCCCACGGGCACACACACGCCTGGCAGGGCGTGAAAATAATGGTAGAAGGTAACAGCAGCCATGGGGCCAGAGCTGCCCTGCCAGCATCACGGGGGAGGAGGAGGGATGACAGCCAGGCACTCACCAGCACCCTCCTCTGCAAGCATACAACAAAGGGCTAAATGCTGCCAAACCTGAGCCCCTGCCTAATCGGTGCAAGGATTTTTGTCCTGCAGCCCTGCCGGGTGCCGTCCCCGCACCACGCCGGGGATGCTCCAGCAGGGTCCTGCTCCCGCACCCGTCCCTGGAGCCGCAGCGCTGCCCCTGCCCTTCCTTCCCTTCCTCCCCTCCGAAATCAGCCCCGCGGCTTCTCCCCGCGGCGGGAGGCCATGGCCCATTAGACAAGGCCTGATTGCTCCTCCTCACCTCCCCCGTGACACAATCGAGTGCGCATACAAGGCAGAACAAAACAGTGACAATTGGTGACAAATGGACTGCACAGCATCCCGTGGCCCCGTCGCCAGGGAGACCCCGGCCAAGCATGGGCGGCCGCAGGACGCGGCGATTTGGGGACGGTGGAGGGGACACAGGTGCCGGGGAGGTGGCAGGGAGCGATGTGCTAATTGCAGCCCCCAGGGGAAGGGCTACGGAGGGTGCTGAGCCCGCTGGGAGCCGAGCACCGTGCCCCAGAGCAGGCAGGGAGGACATCGGCTCGCAGGACCTCGCCAGCTCTGCCCCTCGAGGGCCGTCCCCTTTAATAAGGGTAATTTTCCAGCAGGATTTTTCCCAGGTCGGAGCGGTGGTTTGACAACAAACAGAGAGGGAAAGGGGTTTAACCATTGCTAGCGCTGGCCCAGCAAACATCACCACGCACGTTTCCAATCCAAACAACACAGCTCTGTGCAGGACATTGGATCACAAGCCCCATTTCGCCAGGGAAGGGAAGGAGCCGAGGCCAAGAGAGGGAGAATGACGCCTGCTCTCAAGCTCTTTGCTGGCAGAGCCAGAAATCTCTTCCGGGAACATCTTGGAATGACTCAATGCCTTTTACTTTCAATACAAGTGATGTAAATGCCCTGCAGCCAGCGTGGAAACACTTCACACTCACCCGGGGCTGCAGACATTCTCCAACACTCAGAGTACCAACACAACTGGACACGCTTTCTGAAACCCAGCCTCTCTCCCCCCTATGTTGCCCCGGGTTGGGCTTGTTTCATTATTTTTCCCCACGAATACCTGCAGCAGACAGCAGCAAAAGCCACGCAGCAGCAATAACCCCCTAGAAAGTGCTTTTGCTTCTTGCTCCCGCTGCCTCCAACAGAGCCGTACACCTGTAGCTCTATTCTCTAGCTGCAGTTGCTCTCAGGAGAGACGCCAGAGGGGAAGACGAGCATCCTTGCACAGGCTACGTGCTTTTTGGCTACGCTTCCCCCCCGGGCACCCCTCCCCATCCCTCTGCGCCGTGCAGGTGGGCAAGAAAGAGTTAAGGCTGCAGCTGCCAGCCCGCAGTGCGGAGTTATGCTCAAACTGTTCCCACTGCTGCATGAAGTCAGCTGTCATTAGGGAACAAAGGCGCCCCGAGCAGCTCGAGTTGTGTCACACTCGGGAGGCGCGGAGACTGCTCCCTGATTAGGATTTCTAAATCAGTCCCATCGAGGCCCGGCGAATAAAGCCGCAGAACAATGAGCGGGGCACATTCACACAAGCAGCAGCCCCCTCCGTCCCCCCCGCCCTCCCCACCCCCTTGCACACTTCTCCTCCCGCCCGGCCCCGCAACGCTTCTCCTGCACACCCCGATGAGGACCAAGGCCCCCCTGGTCCATAGGTGGTGGGCACATCACCCTCTGCTCCAGAGCCCGGCTCCCAGCCCTGCTCACCCTCCGGTCTGGGGAGCCTTTAGGTGCCCGTGGCTGAGCACCTCCTCGCCGCAGAGCTTTTGTCTTGGGAGCCACCAACACCCTGCCCCGAGGTGCCCACTCCGGGGCAACACGGCGAGGCTGGAAGGAGGCAACCCCGGTACCACCCCGATTTGGCACTGCTCCGTCCCACCAGGGGAGCAGCCAGCCCGGTGGGTGCCCAAAGCACCGTCCCCCCCGGCCTCCCCTCGGCCGCTGACCATGGTAGTGGTGCCCACCGTGGACGCTTGCTGTCCCCCACAGACACATCGTGCCCCAGCACTGCCATGAGCTTGCCGGGATGGCTGCTTGTGCAAGCAGATCAGTTTCTCCATATAAATAAGGTATTTTCCATGCTATGCAGCAGACTTGCAGCAAGACCTAACTACCTGCAAGGCCAGGTCACCGCATTCAGCCCCAGGATGTTGCGCTGCTGCCCCTCTGGGCCGGGGGTGCTGACACTTGCAAAGCCCCACACACCGCCCCAGAGTATCACCCATGCCCCCAACCCCATTCTTGTCCCACAGATTTTTTTCCTTTTCCTCTAACCAACCCTTTACACATGCAGAAACCAACTGGAGGCTGCAGACCTGGTTGCTAAACTCATCCCACCCGAGGCGGACTTTCTACACGAGCACGCAAAGTTCTCACACTGCGGGCGGGCAGGAGGTGTTGGTTTGGCTGGTGGGGTCTGCAAAACAGTTTTCTTGGAAAAAGCAGGAATGTCAGCACAAAATGACGCAGCACGACTCAAAAAACCTGAAGGGAAACCAAGACAGTTGCGAATTTGGGACATTAAATACACAGAGGCAGGAATTAAATGGTAATAAATGCTATTCTTGGCTCCAGCTCCGACTTTGGCTTTGTCGATTAAGAGCACTTTGCCTCAATTCTTCCCGTACAGAAAGAGGAGGGGACCTGTGAGTGGTTACTTCCACCAGTGCGAGTCCTCAACACCAGGGCTCCCACAGGCAACAACAACGATGACCGGGGTGTCCTCCCAGCAGGTCCAAGCTAGGATGGGAGGGACACCCAGGGGTCTGCACCAGGGTGAGGTTTGGGGCCAGGCTGCGCAGGGCACGGCAGGTGGGAAGGCAGCCGAACCCAAACCCTACAGCTGCCCCTAGGCTGTGCCATCAACACAGACCCAAATCCATCTCCCCGAGCCCACAGCTCTTCCTTGGGGAGCTCCCACCGTCTTCATGCAGCACACTTCCATCGCACAGAGCCAGACCAACGTCTCCTTCATCCCCTCTTTCGGGCTTGCCAAAACCCGTGGGGATGGGAGGAGGGGAGATGGGAAAAGGGTCGGGAATTCGCTTCGCTGCCCTGCCCCGAGGTTGGATCTTCGAGAGCAGAGAGAAAAGCCCACGGAGGACAGTGGGAGGCCGGTGGCCAGCAGGTGCAATGAACAAATATCCCGGCAGCAATCAATACGGACAGGGGGGCAGGGAAGGAATATAGATATCGGGCATCCCGCCCCCGGCCCCCAGCAGTACACGCACGCAGACACACACACACACACTAATCCGGTGGATTTGGCCGTCATATGACATGCCCAGTCAGTCCGAGGGAGGGGATTTAAGGCACGCCTCTCCTTTCACGCCAGGAAAGGATTTTCATCTCTCGAGAGCACAATGAGGGGGGAAGGAAGAAAAAAAAAAAAAATAGGAAAAAAAAAAAAAAGCCAATCAAGCGGGGATCAGCTGTGGGCTGGGCTGCTGCAGGTCTGCTTGTCCCAGAGGGGGGTGCGGGGAGACATATTGGGCCGTGTGGGAAACCCACAGGCTCAGCTTCTCACACATTGTTCTCCTCCCCGGCTCCCCCCCACCCCCAGCCAAAGCCGTTAATGCCACAAAAGATACTTTGCCCATTGTGCCGCGGACAGCTGAGAGGATAGAGTTAGCCTTACACAGCTTTCCTGCCTCCCTCTCCCGCTGGAGAGGGGAAGAGGGGACAGAGCAATCAAAATGGAGAGTTTGATGCTCACCATACAAAGGAATTAAATCCACTTAGGCCCCTTTCTCGCTAATCTAGGACTGTGGGGGGTTAAATATGGTTACATTTTCATTAGGTACTAATAGCAAAAGGGCAGCTAATGGTAGCACAGACCACCGAATTGTCATGCAGATGGCTCCCAAAAGGGCTACCCAGCGTCACCGCGCCCGGCCGCGCTGCAAAGGCATGCTCGGAGTGGGAAATTGTGTCACTCGGCATTGTTGGGGGCTGAATTCCATCAATGGGAAAGTCATGTTTCCTCGGCGGAAAGGAAACAAGTTAAAGGGCTCGGGGAGGGGCGGAGGTGGGGAGGGAGGGCGGCAGCGTGCCCGGCCCCGCACCTGGCTCTGCAGGAGCCCTGCGCGGCATGGATGCAACGGCACGGCACGATGAGTGCCGGTGGGAATGGGCCATGGGGTTTAGGTGGGCCCTGAGTGCCTTGCGCACAGTGAACGTGATGGCCATAAGCTGTTAGCTCTGTAACACCAGTCCCTGCTGCCCGGGTGCGGAAGGATGCTCTGTCCCCTTTCGGACAAGACTCTGGGTGCAGGTGGCAGCACCACTCATCAGCCACAGTGGACTTGGTCAGGGTGATGGGACCAAAATGCCATTTTCACCATCTTTTTAATCACTTCGTTTCCATCCAGCTCAGCCTGGTAGGGTCTCTTTCTTTTTTTTTTTTTTTCCCTCAGCCTGCCTGGGATCATCCCTGTGAGGGCAGCTTGCCCTTTTCATCCCCTCCTCAGCCATCCCTGGATAGCTGTTCTTCTCCCCCTTTACCACCCTCGAAGGATGGGCTGCAAAGGACCGGGCTCAGCTGAGCACTGGTGCAGGAGGAGTGCCTGGCTCCTACATGCATGCTGGGGGTGTCTCCTGAGCAAGCAGCTTCCCCAGCAAAGGGCAGGTGCTGTGGCCTGCATGATGGGCGTCATCCTTTTGGGAGCCCCATGCGACTGCCTGCACCCACAGGTGCAGTCTTCCAAACCTTCACCTTGCAGCAAGGCCAGACCATACGCCCCTTGCGGTTTCAGATGTTGTCTCTGTTAAAGAGACATCATCCCTCAAAGACAGCAGCTCCAAGTGGGTCCCAGACCACTCAGGACCACACTGACCACAGAGGAAAATCGCTCCTTTGGGTGCCTCAGCTATGCTGAGAGAGAGAAGTCAGACCTATGTTGCCCTTGTACAGAGTCCCAACTTACTTGGTGCTGGCTCACTAACATAATATGGCCAGAAAATATCTGCCTGGGATATGTTTTATAGGGTGAGAGCACTCCAGGATTTTTTCAGGGCCTTAGAAGAGAGACCCACAACCCATACAAGTCAGCAAAGCTACGTCCTTTCCCCCAAACCAACTGGCACGAAGGTAAAATCCATCACTCGGGAACATGCAGCAGCCGCAGCGAAAGCCAAGTTAAACAAGAACAAGGTCAGCATCGAGATGGCGCAGCCAATAACAGTAAAGAGGAGGAAATTGGTTATGCAGCCGAGAGTACAGCCACCTCCAGCGCAGGGCCCCGCCAGCCAGCCCAGCATCCTGAGCCCCAGAGACCTCGCTTTGCATCCCCATGTGGCAGCCCTGGGACTTCACCTGCCCTGTAAGGCACCAGCAGAAGCCACTTGCCTGATGCAACCAGCTCTGCACAGTACCTGTGCTGTCACGGGCTCGTATCGACCAAGGACAGACAAATTATCCATCTGCATAATACTCAAGTGCAAATTTCCTAACAAAGTCCGACACCACGTTTATCTCGCCTGACTGCCAACGACCAAATTTGAGCCAAATCCCCTGCAAACGTTGCTGAGTTTTGCAAGCTTCAAGTCCTTGGAGAGTCACATTTTCATGCTTCTCTCTGTAACCTTGAGAGTCGGAGCTTGAGGGTTTTTTTTATGAAAGCTGAGATTCTCAATGTTCTGGAGACAAAGCTTTCAAGGAGAAAACAGAAAGTGAGAGCAGGGGAATCCACGAACACTGCCTTTCTGGCAGATTCTCTGATGTCCAGTGGGGTTGAGCTGAAGTGAGGCTGCAACCTTCCCTTCAGCAAGAGTTCGGACAGGGCCTTCTCTTTACCATCACCTACGCACGCATGACTTGGTGGAACTGGATGTATTTGATACCTCTGACATACTGGCAAATTTAGCTGACGCTGTCCAAAGAGATTTAAAAGTTTTCGATGGAGAGACAGACGGATGGACAGCATGTCTCAGACGCCGTTTCCCCAGGAAAGCCCTCTATGGAATAGCGTATTGTGCAACAACCACGATAACATCTTGACAGCTTACACCGATATTTCTCTGGTTTTTTGGAGAGCTGTGGTGTTGCAATCCAGGCTCAGGGTTAAGAGCTGGAGTTCTGGAAAGCTCATCTCTAGGAGAAGCGTGATGGAGAGGCGTCACGTCCAACGGGCGCCCGGGGCAGGAGGGGCAGGAGCCTCTGCTGGACCCCCTCCAGCGGCTTACGCAGCTGATGAGCTGTGCTGGCCCCAAATGTTTTTTGTTTCCCAGCAAAGTTGTACTAGAAGCACAACAGCAAAATAAAATACAACAACATTCAAAGGTTAACGCGTGTTATTTTTCGCTATTGCGCCTCAGGACCTCCCTGCACTAATGTTAGCGACTGCTACGCTTTGTTCAACCTGACAGACCAAACAGAGGGAGGGGGCAGGAATCGAAAGCAGTTCCCGCTGCAGATCAGATTTAAGTGGAAGCTGCTTTCGGAAACCTGGCCACGTCCAGAAATTACAACCGGTCTCGGCAATTACGAGAAGTAAAACATTAAAAAGCATGAGACAAAGTGCATTTGCATGCTAAAAGCTCCGCCAGCGGTGCCGAGAGACCGCGTCCAACAACAAAGCAGAACGCTTCCCCCTCCAAAAAAATATATTAACCCTGGTGTCACATCACCCTCCCCATCTGCACCCCAAAGACCACGGGGTGCAGCCACAGCCCCCCTGCAGCAACCATGAGGGCTCTGGTCCTGGGACAGACACCCAAACCTCCCGGCTGAGCAAAGCTGCAAGAGTTAAGCCTTGCTCAGCCATCCCCATCGCAGCACAGCCCGGGGGGGTTGCCGGGAAGTTTCTCTGAACGGGGTGGATTTGCTGGAAAGCGGTGTTCCAGCAAATGTGTTCCAGTTCCGCAATTGTTGTCGCAGTAACAGGTCTGGGTTTGATTCAGAGGTTGCAGGTGGACAAGACACCTGAAGGCCACGAGAAGGAAACTCCTGCCATCTGCTCCGAAAGTGCAAACAGAACCTTTGGATGGTGACTGGGAGGGAGGGAGCGCGAGAGGCAGCATGCTGCTGCCTCCACGAGTAGGATTTTACCCAAAAACACTTCTTCATGCTGAGCACATGAGCTGACAGGAGGATCAGAGTAGAAGTCTTGGACAGATAAACTGCAGCCCCCCAATAGAGCTGTCCAACCCCCTAACCAGGGGTAGCTAGAGAGCAGGGTTCTCCTTGAGGATTGTCCACAGAAACCAGAAGTCCACCCCACAGAGTCACTGTGAGCCCGTCAGCACCTGCACCTGGACTTCCCCTGCCCCTCTCCTCATCCTCAGGAGCTGCCCTCCTGGTTCTGGTGCCCACCACCATCTCAGGAGGCGTTTTTGCCACACCATCATCAAACGTTCCCTCCCCAGTGCTAAATCCGGTCCCAGGCATGTCCCCACCACCATTTCCCCATTACAATCTCATTAGCTGTCCTCATCCAGCAATACCACCGGCCCTCAATACCCTAATCCTGCCCTGCTGTGCTGGTGGTGCTCCTCTCTTTTTTTTGGAAAAAAAAAATCAAGGATCTCAGGTTTCATAGCAGAAGTCAGTGTCTAGCTGAGAGTGCAAAGAGATGTTCCTTCACTCCATTAAAATCCATCACAGAGTCACGCATGTTACATTGAAGGTAGTATTTTGGTCTGAACCTGGTGCTGGCCACCATGAGGGAGAAGATGACAGACTTGTGACATTCGTGTCAGCACGGCTGATGGCACGACAATAGGCTGGTTGAGCCAATGGTTTGTCAGGTAATTTAGCGTAACGATGCAGTAAGTCACTCTCCAAGTGGTGAAGGATTCGCCATTGAGTTAAGTCAATAGTCACGCTACCGGTCCTCACCCCAGGACACCACAGTGGTGAGGAGGTGCCTCCTTGCTCACTCCTCTCCCTCCCAGGGCCCGGTCACAGGATACAACACAACATTCTCAAAAACAGGCAGCTGCTTCAAATGATGCATGCAGAAAGCTCTTAGCACAGGGATTTCTTCCTATTCCCACTTCTAGAACCTCGGTTTCAGCTGCAAAATTGTTTGATAGAGATGCAGTGGGAATGAACTGGGGAGACAACCCTCCAGGGACCAGCCTGGAAGACCGACAACAGGCCTGCAACGTCTTCTGGGGCTGGAACAAGCCGGAGCCACAAAGAAGGGGAAGCAATATGTAACAACGTACACTCACATTACATACATACAAATAGATTTCTCTCACTTAAATAAGGACATTTCTGGACTCGATGCAAAAGGAGGGCTTTCCCAGGGAAAGGCTCATTAGAAGTCCTCACCACTCCAGTACCTTTCCCCTCGTTTCAAATAATAATAATAAAAAAAAAAAAAAGCAGGGCATGTTCTTTTTGAAGGTTGTTTTCTTTCATCCCTTCTCCACCCCCTGTTGATCTCTCCGGCGTTTGTGGCTGGCCTGTTACCTCCGGCTGAGAGAGCAGGCCGCGAGCCAGGCGCGGCCCCAGCCGCGCTCCTGGAGGGCCTCCACCATGGGCCTCCTCCCACAGCCTCCGGCCTGCCTCACCCCTCGGGGACAGCGGAGCCCCTGCCAGGAAAGGGGGTCTGGGGACCCCAGCCCACCCCAATGGGGAGTAGAGGTGCTGGGACAGCTTCCCCCCAGTGAAGGTTTTGTGGGGACAGAAGTTTCTGGCCAGGGAACGAAAAGGAGGAGTACTGGGGGGGCTTCTTTTTGCCGTTTTTGTTGTTTTTCAGGCAGTTGTTGGTTGTCTGTAAGGCACAGGTTGCCCCATCACAAGCTAAGCTCTCTGACCCTCAGGGGTGAGAAGTGAGCAGTGCTGGATGCTTAACGCGGTTGTTGAAATCTGTCAACACACAGGCACCAAGTCTTCACCTGCTCGTAGGGCTGAGTTTTTGCCCAGCTGAGCTTATCTGACAGCAGATAACATCACAGGGCACCTCCCAGAGCCGGGCACCAGCAGGACAGGTTGCAGGAGGATTTACAGCAGGCAACGGGATCCATCCACCCCACAGCACCATCAGCCGCCCTTGACCCAGTCCGCCTCCAGCACCGAGGCGGCCGTGCCCCTGCTCTGGGTGACCACATCCAGCCCTGCCCCAGGGACCAGAGGCTGGTGGGGAAGTAACACCTCATCTTCACCAGGGTTCCCCACGTCAAGTCCCAGCACCAGCCCAGAGAGGGCAACCTTCATTTGCATCGCAGCAACAGCAGCCGCTCAGCCGGGCTGGGAACCTCGAAGGAAACTCTGTAAAAATGCACAGGAATTAATTCCGCCCTGCACGGGAGCAGGCAAAGCTCCTGCTCCAAACTCATTTTGTCCTTGATGCGTTTTTACTGTTCTGAACAAGGCGGGGAGCCCAGGAGCCCGGACAAGAGAACGGCAATCCCTGCCCCCAGAGCGCCTATAAACCACAGAGACAAGATGTAACACGAGGAGGAAGCAGGCTGGAGGCAGGAGGGGATACCATAAAAATAGGATGGTCTGGAGATCCTTTGTTGGGGGTGTAAATCATGGCTGATCTCCCCACAGATCTCAGCAGTACAGAGGAAGTCCTCTCCCAGCGCAGCCGAACCAAACCCACCTCCTTTGACTCGTGTTGGAGCAGCAAAGCCTGCATCCAGCCAAACTGGCATAAATGAGGGAAGAAGTGTGCCTGACCCCGGGGGAAACAAACAGATGGGGCTGGAGGCAAAGGGACTTGGCCACACCTGGCCAGTGACGAGCTCCCCAGCTCCCAAAGGACCCTTCCTCTCCTCCAGGAGGGACCTGGGACCTGCCACGAGGAACATGGGGAGCTCAAGGCAGGCTGCTACTGACCAGGAGGGGTAAAGTCCTCTGCACACCACTGAGGCTTAAATAAACCCAACTGCTCCCCAGAAAAATGAACCCCACATCCCCACCCCACATCCTTACCTCTCCCTCCCACCCCACTCACAAGTCTGCAACAGCAAAGATGGGATTTTTTTTTTTTTTCCAAAAAGGAAAGAGAAAGGTTGGGGGGAAGAGGCATCCCATTTCAAATAAACAAACAAAATTTACTGCCGGACACATCTCTAAACCCTCAGCCCGGGCCAGCAAACTGCAGCTGCGATGTAATAAGCACATAAATAAAGTTTACAGCTAAACTGGCCTGACCCAGTATTGCCCCGAGGTGCAGAAGCAGTATCTTGTCATTAGTATGCAGAACACATCGCCTTAATGTCTGCTCATTTGTTCTCAGCCCACTCGGCTCTATAAATCTCCACAAAAGGGCAAGGCAGGGCTGCGGGGGAGAGGGGGGAGCGCGGCCCGGCCAGGGGGATGGGAACAGCCCCCGGTCCCGCATCCCGGCCGGCCGAGAGCATGGGCGATGGGGGCTCTACCTGCATTTATTGCTCCTTCAAGTGTTATAGCCTGCTCGAGGAAGAGGAGCAGCAGCTGGGAAGCACAGGCACTTGCCCACTGAAGCAGAGGGAAATGAAATATCCCTGATATTTCTGTAACAGCAGAGGGCCGAGGGCTACCTGCGTGGCAGAACACCTTGCCAGGTGCTTACAGTGACCTCAGACTGAGCACAAACACAGCAGGGGCATGTAAAAAAATAATTTAGCAGTATTTTTCCTTTTTTTTTTTTTTCCATTGCTTTAAATGATCACCCACCCTTTATACCCCTTTATACAGTGTGGCCTCTCACCACCAAACCACCCCTTGCAATCCCATCCCTAACAGTACTTTTGTAGGTCTACAAAAGCACCGCCCAGACCTCTGGGCTGCACACAGGGGTTTTGGCATGGGTGACAAGGAAACGTTATGGTCTGGGGAGAACTCCTGCAATTATGGTGGCATCAGGCAGGATCAGCAGCACACCAACAGCATCCCCAGCACCCAAACACCGTTGTGATCGCCCTGCACTGCAGCCTTGCATCTCCAGGGCAGGTTGTGGTGGGATGAAAACAAGCTCTCTGATATGCTGTCCCACACAGCCCTGCTAGAAAGCAGCTTCACTGCACAGAAAACTATTTTCTGTACAGGGAAATATTACTGATCCTTCTCTGTCATCAGTCTTGTTGGGCTCTCCCCGACTTGTCTGAAGAAAGCGAAACATGATTTATTGTCTGACAAAAAAAGAGAGAGAGGAGCAGTGCAAAGCAGCCACACAGCAGATCAAGCACCTGGGGAGCAGAAAAGGAGGTACCTGGGATGGAAGGTGCCAAAGGGAAACAGCAGTTCACATCGATCAGCAGAGTCTGATGGCCCAAGAAACAGAATTTAATTAGGCTACAAAAATCAGGAAAATTGGTGCATGAGGCACAGGGTCCCCTCTGAAGCCTCTCACAGGGACAGCAATTTCCCCTCCATAGCCTACTGCAAAGGCAGCCAGGAGATGAGAAAGCTTTGGGCTTCCAGCTGGCACCTGTTAACACCCACACTGCAGCTGTGCCAGGTCTTCACCTCTTTCTGCAAAAAGCACTGGTTTCTGCTCTGAGAACACAAGTTACTCTTGATCTAAGCTTTCCAAAGGACAGCTCTACATGCTTGTACAGTACAGTGCAAAGAGGTCAGAGCTCTTCAGAGATAACACAATATAAGCGAGCATCTATGCGATTCAGCACCTTCAGCAGCTTTCAGATGTTTTCAAGCAGAAAAAAAAAAAAAAAAAAAAAGTATTACCAAAGTATGATTTTGCTTTTAGAGTTACACCAAAAAAAATCACTTCTTTGCAAGCAAAGCAACTTCCCCTCCTGGCTGGCACTTCAGCCTGGGACTGGCAGCAGGGAAGCTCAGCATGATGTTAGGAAATAAAAAAGCAGCTTAAGAGACCAGAGCCGAGGCTGGGCTGGCTCCAGCACTGACCTGCTCCAGCCCCATTGGGGCATCTCCTCACCAGGCCTGTGCAAGCAGGAGGTTACCTTGCAGACAAGCAGAAAGGTGAGGCTGCAGCCAAAAAGCAGTTGGCAAAAGGTAGGGAGGAGACTCAAAGTACACACACATCTCAAGCGTGTTACCAAATGTAAAACCAAGCACACGCTCCCTGGTATTTTTCTGCATGCTAGAAGCTAGAAAGCCTGAACTTCCGAATTTTCCTAGTACGTACCAAGAAAGCCATAAAGTTACACGCTCCCCAAGATTCCAAGTATTTAATTTTCATTACTTTTTAAATAATGCAATTTGCAGACACACCAAGTTCAGACTTTCTGGAATTCCGTCGACATTTGGACGTACACAAGATGTGGTGTTTCAGCAGCATGCAGGCACCTCAGCTCTGCAACAGCCTCCAAAATAAGAAGGAAATAATACATCACCTAGAATAGGGGATTTAAGGGCAGAGACCAAAATTAAGGGTAATGTTTGAACTGAAACTCAAGGCTATAGATGGTTTGCAAATCTAAGCCCAGATGTTGTAATTGAGTCACCTGGCTGCATTGCACGCATACAGTGCCTTTAGATTTTCTTTTTAAGGAGCTGAATCAGCAGATCCCATCAGTTCCCACAGCCTTTGCTGCAGGTTAGCAAGAGCAGCTCGAATTCAGCACAGCCTTTACCCAGTGTCATTCTGGATTGGGGTGGAGGGGTGAAGCCTGAGAACATTTCTGATGTCAGAAGCAATCAGGAGATGCGAGGAGGTTCCACACAGACGCAAAACTGGTGATGAAACGACTAGGTGTTTTGCATCTCGTTACACTGGGGGACTTCACTTTGTAACCGTGCAGCCCATTGGTGTTAAACACATTCTTGTACCTGAGCGTAAGATTGTATTTAAACATGGCAAGATCCATTAAATCTGCCCTGGTGGCGAGGCAGGTGACCTCCCTTACCTCAGGTGGGAAACCAGCACATCCGGCCTCTGATGCATCTCTCAGATATGCCAACTTGTTAGGTGATAATTGACACGCAATAAATCTGGTTTTTAACTCAGTTAATTACACCAGCATTGCGCTCATGAGTAATATGATAGCATTTAAGGTGTGGCGCATTTTCCATTACAGAGCCCTGGCTGCATGAATTCCATGAGAAAAGTTTTCTCCTGGATGCAGCTCTGCAGCAGGCAGCCCCGCTCCAGCCTGAGCTTTTAACCCCAAAGCACCCCCCAAAACTTCACGCTGCAGCCTCTTCTGCAGAGCAGCCCTCGGGGCTGCACCGACACACGCCGGCAGCACTGCTGTCGGTGACCCTGGGCTAATTTCATACCACTCCCAGCCTTCCCCGTTCTGTAACACCATGGCACTTGCATCAGTGTCAGCAATACCGGATGGATTGAAGGGTATTATGCCTAAAAAAACAAGGAAGGAAATATTGCAACCGAGCCAAAGACCTAAGAAAAACCAAGTCTGAGGAACTGAGCACTCAGGTTCCCAGCTGGAAATTGTTCTGAAAGCGTGGTTCAGTTCAGTGCAGCAGCAAAGCTAAAGTTTGTGGCAAACGAAAACACAAAGCCCCAACAGGAGGAAGAGCTCTAGGAAAGGACAAAGCGGCTTATGAGAACACCTCTGTGACACAACAGCAAGCTCAAAACACAACATCTGTAATCCAGACCTCACACAGCTCTTTGGTGTATTCTCAGCAGAGCAGAGCCCATTGAAACAAGCTTCTCTGCCGAAAAAGCTGCTTTTCCAAAATACCCTTTTGCAGGCAGGTAGTTTCAGTGGAACCTGCATCAAGGCTCGGTGCAGAAAAGCTTTTTTTCTCAACAAGCTAGTGGAAAAAAAAAATGCCCATGCCCCACAAAAGTCCTTGAGGCAGAAGTATTCAGCTAGGATAGGAGAGGACAACTGCACTGGGGCTTCAAACCCATGGTCACTCATGTCCTTAACTGCCCTGGAGCTTCTGATGGACAAGGAAGGCTTCGCATGGTTATATGGGCTCTGCACGGGGAAGGAGAGGAAAGCAAAGACCACACTCAGCTCCCTGACCCAGCCCAAGGTCCACAAGAGGGAAACGCCTGCACACCAGCTCTGTGATCCAGACACAGCCAGAATCAAGGTAGGAACTTCTTCCCCAGAGAACCCCAAAAAGCTCTGCCCCATAGGGCCTCCGACACAGCCCAGCCACACGTGGAAAGCCTCAGCTTTCAGCCCAGCCTTCAAACATTTCAGCATCCCACCTGCTGGGAGCTCTGCAGGTAGGAACACAAGGCAACCAGCAGCTTTTTTTTTTTTTTTTTCTTTCCTCTTCATCACATTTGAACCCTCCACCTCCAGGACAAGGCTGCACAGCTGCTCCCGTGCACAGATTTAGTCGGGGCTGCCTGAAGCCATACCCCTATTCTCCTACAAAGAGGGACCCGATGCATTACTACCCAGCCTCACAGCAATTTCAACCACACTGCTTTCAAGCTGACACATTTCTGTCAAAGAGACAGAAAATAGACAAAAAAATTCCCTGCAGATTCTCATCTTCCTTCTGTAGCCTCCTCAAGCCATTGTTTTGCAGTACAAGTATTTCAGCTCTCACTGTACCAGGGAACAGGATTAGACAGGTCACCGTGGAATCAGATTACAGACTTTTACCTTTTTAACTTCTCTTCTCAGCACGTAGGCTCGAGAACTGACACCCGGCGAGGGAGCAGGCAAGGGACAGGCATGGGTGGAGGTGGCCGCCAAACGTCAGTGATTCAGAGCGATTTGCCAAGTCATTGGAAGTTCTCACGATTCCAGGACCTAAAACAAAGAATTGGATGGGCTAAAATTAAAGGGTGCAGAAGCTAAGAATTTTACCCAGCCCATACAGGCAACAGAGGGAGTAGAGTATGAGAAAGCATCCTGTTAGAACTTTGTCCTAAAGGGCTTTATTTCCCATGCGGTTCAGAATTGCATTCACCCTCCTGGCTCCCCAGGAAGATGTCCCAGGCTGGTCTGGGAGACATCAAGAAGACAGGACAGGTAAAGAGCCCATTCCAAAGGGTAATCACTCCAGTAAAAGCCCACGTCAAACTTGTTATGTCTGTTTCTAACTTAGACCTATTAAAGCTCATTACAAACTTTTCTGATAGCTCAAGATAACTTACACTCACTTTCCCTATTGCAAACGGAACAGGGCTGCCTGTCCCCACACCTCCTGCCCAGGAGCATCATACAAATTAGATAACAGATGCTCGAAACATCTTTATTATTATTCAAAACATCTATTAAAACTGAACCTTGTCTCTCTAGTTAGCAGTACGTCTACTATGTATTCACTGTAGTTAGCATTACTCCTACTATACATTCACTATTAATACAAACAGTATTTGGCTTTGAGCGTAACATTTTTCCCCCCATGAAGCACAGAAGTTGCTGAATTTATTGTTATAATTAGACTCAAAACACAAGGAGCACAAAGAGACAAAATGACTTGCCCAAATTTACATGAGGCAGCCCTGGCAGAGAACAAACTCCTTTTCCCAGTAGATCAGTGCCCTAATCAATGAACCATTCTTCCTCCATTAATCTCCCAAATGACATGAAAAAATATTAATTACCAAATTAATTAGTTTGTGTTTTTTTCCTTGTTCACCAATTACGTGTACATTCATTAACTTTGTTCCCTACCACCTCGTTACTTCAAGTCGTAGGAATGCCCAGGTGTTAAGAGAACCTGTGCAGACCTGAACTGCCTCAAGTCCAGACGCTGCCGCGGCGCATGGGACACGCGGGTCCTTAGCTGGACCCAGAACACAAATCCCATCTCATCCTGCACCCGTACCAGGCAGCACAACGTGTCCATGAGGTCTGCCAAGCTGTGGTGGAGCACCAAGAAGTCTCCAGCCAGCCTGGGACCCAAAGGCCAACAAGGATGTGGTGTGAAATGCAATGTCCATGAAATGCCCAAGGCTCATGGTCACAAACCACAGAGACTCTGGCTTTTAGAAGAAAAGGCAAATTTCTTTGCTTTTTCTGGCAAATCCCAAGAAGCCAAGATGCGAAATTAAATAACCCTGTGTCTCCGCTGCAGGGTATTGCTCATGAGGAATGTCACAGCATTCAGGGGGTGCCTTGCTTCACAGCCCTCTGTCCATCTCCCAGGGGCTACGTGCCCAAGGGGAAGCACTGCTCACTTCCAAGGCTTCCGAGCAAAACCAGGGCAGATTTCCCTCAAATAACACCGGCCTCTGATGTCAATTTGGGGTCTAATCCCCAAGGATTCTCCCCATGTTGCATGATTTGGTCTCAAAACTCCTGAAGAAGGCTCAGACATAGGATTTTAGATTAGACATCTCCATTCGACCAATTTGTCTCTCCCAGTCACAGGGATAATGAAGACAAACTGGTGCAAGCTGCACACCAAGAAATAGAGATGCTGAGTTTGTTCCTCTGTTGAGGGAGCCGTGCACTAAAAACACATTTCTTTAATGGCATTCTTATAGTTTGTACAATATACTAAATTTGTGATGGTTTCATCACACAAACAGCAGAAGCCTCCAGTATTAATTTCCATAGCCACACGGCCATTTCATGTCTTGTGGCCCTTTTAAGGGTCCTCTCCTACACAGTGCAGCCTCCCCAGTTTAGCCACAGGCTGCCTCCTCCCCACCCCTCCAACAGACACACACAAGCAGACAGAAACAAGAGAAAACAAGAATTTTAACCAAAAGCCAGAGCAGGCAGGTCTCTGTTGTCCCAGATGAACCTCAAATGGAGGACATCAGCACACCAAGGGCTGGAGCCACCTGCTGCAGGTCCTCTGCTGGGGACCTCGTGGTGCTGAGCCAGCCCCAGCCCACCCCAGCCAGCTCTGCCACCAGCCCAGTCTCTGCAGGGCTCCAGCGCCGCTTCAGACATTTTGGCATATCCCAAAACGGCCCAGAACATCTTCGTTAATAAAGCTTCTGAGATAAAGACTAACGCAATCCCTTTCACAGGCTTCTGCTGGGTAATTACAAGCCTATCACTTCTGAGTTAATTACACACAGCTAGAGATGTTATTACGTGCAGATGGAAAAACACATCCTACCTGAAACAAGTTCCTTCTGCCCTTAGCTGGCTGATAGATAAATATTTCCAGCGAAGAGGAAAGCTGGGAAATCTCCGTTCAAACGGTGAGCGTGCTGTTGTGCAACGCTGCTCCCTTCGGAAAAGGGAGCTGGGACCCAAAACGCCTCGGGGGGGAAAGGAGCCCACGAACTGGGGGTCGTGGTGGCTGCACCATTCACACCTCCAGGGAAGGCAGCAGGGCTGAGCCAAGAGCTGAGGGAGAGGAACCCACGTCCTCAGGAGCTCCAGGAGCATCATTTGCTCCAGAGCCTCGCAGATGGGTCACCGGGGAGCCCCAGGCGGGCACCTGCAGGCAGTTGGGGGCAAAAGGTGATTTTCTCCTAGCAGTAACGGGGAGGGATAATATGCCTAGGGAGCGACTGAACAGTAGCAAGCTTTGGCTCCTTATAAACTTAGCTTCATTTTCAGCTGATACCCAAACAATCCCACTCCTTGTTTTGTGGGGGGCAGTTTCTGAAGGCGGAACGTTTCCAGACAGCACATTTAGGACATGCACTGTGGAAGCCCACACAAAGGCATGAGGAAGATAATTTCCCCCTCCCCCCACAACTGCTGCTCTATTTTAAGCAGAGAATTTTGGAAAAGAAAACACATGAAGAAACACTGTCAAGCTGCACCGATTAATAAATGCCAAACAGATGCACACCATCCTCTGCAGGATGATGTATGCGACAGGCCAGGGCAAACCCCAGCAAATGCATTTCCGAGCTCACCGCCTGAGGGCTCAAACAGGTAGCGACAGAGAGGGGGGGAAAAAAAATCACAATTATAAAAAGAAACTCTTGGGGAAAACACTGAAAACAAGCAGGCGAGAAAAGTGACAGTCGGGTTCAACAACGGAGGTGGTGAAAGGAGCTGGAGACAAACAGCCGCCGGCAGTGCACCGTGTTCCTGGAGGGGTGGCAGCCCGGATAACGGTGCAGCCCAGGGGCAGTTTGGCTGTGGGGACCCACAGGCAGACGCCTGGGGGTGGTTTCCTACAGCTGCCACGGCCAGGGGGGCTCCGCTGTGCGCCCACCACGGGAGCGCACACAGAACTGCGCACGGAGCAGCGGCTCGGCTCTTGTTAACAACTCCGAGATGGAGAGAATTCGCCCTCCCCCTCCTCACAAGCTAATCCGGTATTTAATTAAACTCCAGGTTAAAAAAAAAAAAAAAAAAAACACGTGTTATTTTCCAGTGTGAACTTTGCTGATGGCTGTTTCCAGCCCTGGGTCTCCCTCTGCTTCCTGAAGCTGGGAGCGTTCACATATCAAACACCTTCTTGGAAAGGTGCATCACCTCATCTCCTGCCACTCACCCCATTTAGGCACTGCTTCTGGACTGAGTCAATACTCGAAATATTTGCCATCAATGTGTCAGGCATGTAAATTAGTATTTAAGTCCTGATGCTTGTACCCAATTAAAGGCTTCTTAATCTCCTGATGCTCAGCCAGGAACGACGCTGCCAAGGAGGAGCCATTCCCAGCCTGCACTTCACTCCTGGTCCCTGCTACACAAAAAGCCACCCTTTTTGAGAGATTCTCACTAAAACCAGCACCGCTCCCTGCCCGGAGCCCCGGCAGCCCCTGCCCTTCCAGCTGATCCAGTGGAGCGCCCGTGCAGCTGCTCAGGCACATTTTTGCCATTGCGCACCCACCCCTGCGACCAGGCAGGAGGAATGCAGCGCAGTCAGTCCTGTTTGCTTGTGAAAACGTCTGCCTTCGCTATCAAGCACAGAACTGGAACCATTTTCAAGACATTTGCTGACCCTCCACACCCACTTTGCAGTATGTGAGGCCGGTAATTATTTACCCAGCAAAATATTAAATAAGGAGAGGGAAAAAGCTTTCAGGACAAGCAAAACTACTTATCATTTCCTTCAATCGAGGGTTGGGTTTTGGAGAGTCATTTGCCTACAGGTGACTGACAGCAGCGTTTTATGATGAAATGCCATTTGCAAAAACATCTTGCCTAAAAATGGTTCCACCAGAGCAAATAAATTCCATCAGCTAATCTGACGCTGCCACCCACAAAACCTATTGCTCATGGATACAGATGTATGACTCCAAGATGCGGTACCAGCAGTGGGTGAACTGATTTAACTGATACCCCTGATAGATTCTGCACCTTTGGAATGGCAACACCGAACACCAATTTCATTGCAAGCTGTCCTTTGAGAGCCAGGGATCACACCATGAATTACAAGGCGCAGGCGAGCACTGTGGTCAATTCTCAGTCTCAAGCATCTTCGCATGCCCAGGCCACCACCCTCAGGGTGCTGCTGCCTCTGGGCACGTGCTCCTCCCTCGGGTGCTTGCACTGGGCAAGTGTCGTGCATGAGGCAAGAAAGAACATGTTTCTTTGTGATGCATTAGGACTCCAAAAAGCACTTCCTTGGAGAAAGCCTTTTTTCAAACTGCTCAAGACAACAACAATGCAAATGCACAGAAGGGTTTCCTCATTTCCATAGCGAGGAATTAACATTAAGCGCATTTTGCACCCTGTTCTTGCAGAAGCAGGGCACTATTCCCTTTCTGCACAACTGGAAACCGAGCTACAACGAGATGAAGCAACGGGCCTGAGGTTTCCAAAGACCATCAGTAGCAAAGTGAAAACTGGGAGTCTCTGCATTCCAGTGCTATCTCCAGTTAGCACTATTAAAGTGTAGCAAGGCATCATATTTTTAAGACAGAAGCCTGAGAACGTTACAAAACTTAGATTAGCTGTAGAAAGCAGCACACAAGGATATCCTTGAAGCTAATGAGCCCATCGGCACACTCAGATTAAAGTTTCCTAAGGGGGTTATTTGAGAATTCTCAAATAACAGCAGGTCATTGAAACACCCTCTCGCCCAGCTGAAGTGGCCTATAAGCTCAGTCTTACTACACCCAGCATTCAATACATTTCATGTAGTCCTCTGCTTTGCTCTCCAAAAGGCCCCCTGAATATTCAGAAAACCCTCATTGAAAATGAGCATACAAGCACAGGAATAAATACAACCCCTTCAGCCCAGAGTCTCTCCAAAGAGCTGCCAGAATTTGAGGAGTCTCTCTCACTAAGGAGGGGATTCACCCCTTCACCTACTGCCTTATTCCCTTGGAATTTGATGGAGAGAGCTGGAGGCTTATATCCCATCCTAAAATAAAGGTCTAAGGCTGATGGGTTGTGTTGTTCAGTTAGATCAGACTTCATTTCTGGATGGCTAAATAGCCGTGCTAAGTTTCACTTGAGTTACAGACAAGCAGCTTTATGCACAAAGCTCCAGATGCTGCTCTACCAACCCCAGCAACATGCTCAGCAAATGCAAGAGCCACCCGTTGCCATTGCAAGGCCCCATTGCGGGTGGTGGTGGTCTCCAGCCCAAGCCAGGTCCCTTGCCCTCCTCGCCCTGTGGTCACCCTGCCCTCCTGCTCCATCCAAGGGCAGCTACCTGGAAAACACTGGTTTTACATAGCCTTTTCTCCATCCCCTTTCAGACTAAAACCAGACTCCCAGAAGACTCCCGAATGATCCAGTTCAGGTCAAAGTGTGGTTTCTGTGACCTTCCATCACTTTGGGCCTTTGAGGAGCTTCCCGTGCTCCTGCCCCTGGGTTAGCTCATGCATGCTGCTCTGTCCCTGTGAGACTCTCAGGCCACAGATCCACATCGGGATTGGGAGCAGATGTAAGTCAGAAAAAGTCAAAAAAAAAAAACACACAAGTTAGAGATTTCAGAGATTTACAGAAGCATAAGGGAGGGAAGCTAATTAAACCAGCTCAGGTGTTCCCTGCACCTCAGGCTAGTGTCAGGAAAAAAAACCCACATGTGCACACACAGAGGTAGGCAATAGCCCATAATATGCACCTCAGTGCTTCTCGGAGGCTTTTACCTAAGCGTTGCCACAGCGATGTGTACATAAGTCTGTCCTTGCTCTGAACCGCAGTCAGCAGCCTGACACGGCGCCCAGCGGTGGGTGGACAGGTACCTGTCAGAGCAGATGGGGTTTGCTCGGGGCGAAACCCAAATGCTGCTCTGGCTGCAGAGCTGGGTCCTGCTGGCAGCCCCTTCCCTGGGGGGAGAACTGGAAACCCCGAGAAGAACGAGCCCAGGGGGGCACCAGAAGGCTCTGCGCAGACCCAAACCCACCTGCGCTTGGGAGGAAGAGGAGGAGGAGGTGGCCGGTGCTAGGAGTGTGTGAGAACGTGCAAGGGCAGAGCAGGAATGTTTTATTGCAGAAATATTTTATTTCAGCTTCCAGGATTCAGCTCCCACAGCCCAGTAGTGGAGCCCCATGGTTAACCTCCCCCCCACCCTGCAACCCTGGAAGGAAATCTGTAAACGTGCTGAAAACCTCCAAGGTTCACTGGGTTTACTGGAGGAAAACCTCCCAGCTCCACTGGGCTGTCCGTTCCTTGTTCTACGTGCAAGTTCCACGTGGCTCCTGCTGCTGCTGCTTTCACTCAACACGGCCGAGGGTGCCATGCCACAAGTGGGGACAGCAGCAAGCTCCTGCGTGCCTTCCCTTCCCAACACAACGGGACCAATACTCAAGGGATTCGCATCACTCTGAGAAGCTTACAGAGCGCTGGAAGGCATTACCAGAGCAGAGACAGCCTGAGAAATCTGCTCGCTGTGGACCACGAGCCGTGTCCCCAGCACCCAGCCGGAGCAGACCCTTTTGGCAATCACCCCGCAGCATCATCCCCGCCGTGCTGCAGGAGGCAGACTGAGGGACCCAGCAGGGCCAGGCTCCAAACTCCAGCATTTTCCGAAGCAGTTTTGTTGAAACTGGCAATTTAATTAGCAAAAATCCACGGGTATAATTTAGGAAGAAACATTATTTCCGAGTGAATGAGAAAAATATTTTAATTACAGTAGTTAACAGGTTATGCCTATGCCAAAATGCTCCCCTGGGACGGCCGCGCATGTTTTCCCTGCACACCAAGCGAGGGAGAGCGGAAGAGGGAAGCACGAGGGGAGGACTGCAGAGAGGAAGACAAGCAGCAAGGAAAGGTTTTCGTAAAAGCTCAAACGTCCCAAGCCCCCCGTCAGTCACCAGCTGACATGAAACGATGGACCAGATAAGCCAGATAACCATCGTGCTTCGTTCACCGCCCAACAGTTGGCAAAAACCAAGGGGCAGGAAGCTTTCTCCTTTGAAGGCAGCTGCTGGGAGGGGGTGATATTTGTTTTCTCTGCACGGCTCAACAGAAATATGACTTTCCTCATCAATTCCGCAGACAGCAGTTAGTGTTTGCTCTTGAGTCAAGTTTCTTTCCTGCTACGGTCTCTGTAAAGCACCCAGGTCCCTCTCCCCCTCGGAAACCCATCAGGTCTGCTCGGTGACCGCAAGCCCCACTGCCCCCAGACAGCACCATAAAAATAGCAGCAGTTTTACTGAAATGGCCTGATATGCAAAGTAGCCATAGCTGGCAGGTGAATCACTGATCCACACCATCTAAGGACAGGTTCTCAGGTCTTTATTATTCCTGAATCACATCTGCTGATCCACACCAACAGGTTCTTCACACCTACTATTATTAGTGAACAGCCAAAGGAAGAACAGCTTCAGCTGCCTTAGAAGAATATTTCCTCCTCTTTTCAGCTTTTACAAGGAAGGGTCCAGTGGCAGACTCCCTAACAAGTCATTGCATCTGTTGGGATTTAAGGTTTCAGCTACTCAAAGTAATTAAGAGGTTAAAAAATGGAGAAAGAAAAAGAGGACTAAAATAAAACTGGACTCATTGTTTACTTCCCCATGTTGGTTTTTAGATGCTATCAAGCTCCTAACCAGGAACTCAAACAGCAGGGACTCGCTTTGATAAAACATATCCTTCCTCCCTACTGCAGGCATTGGGGTAGGAGCTCCTGCGGGCTCGCGGTCCCATCCCTCGGCATTCCCCAGATCAGGAGACTGGGATTTTCCAGTCACACAGACACCAAACACCCCTTTGGGCTCACAAATCCCAGGACCAACCCACAGGACCTGGAAAATTGTTGGTGCCTGGATCACTCTGAGATAATTCCCTTCCCTCCTCATGAGCAACTAAAACACCAGGGCTCGAATAAAACACATGCTGAGCCAGTGCAAAGAAGGATGGATGCAGGAGGGTGGCTGGAGCCCCGAGTTTTCAATACATTTGGTCAAAGTAGTTTCAGAACATGCAAAAGTAAACTTTTCAGCAAGTCAAGTACCCCCTCAGCCCTTACTTAATCGCAATGAGCTAGTAACAGCCTATAAAAATTTCTAGCTCCATTTCTTTGCAGGAAGCAATAGAGTGGTTTCTGCTGGGCATCCACCGCCTGGGGAAATAACAGCAGCGAGCCACGATGGGAGGAGGTGTTCCAGGGATCTCCGCGGACCTCATCGACCCAAGGTGGTCGCTCCATCCGCTGGCAGGGCCGGCTGTGAGGCAGCATCCACAGCAGCCCCCAGCCCTCGCCTCCCTCCCGACAGGAGGCCCACCTTCAGCTCCTCGCCACGCCGCAACCTGCTGAGATGATGGATGCCATCAACGCGCGGGGTGAGCGCTGGCTGCACGCTAAGCCACCTGTGTCATCTGTCAGTCCTCAAGAAGACACTGTTAACCACAGCTTCAAATTTCCTGAAACTGGAGATAATTGTTGGTTTTGGCCGGGCTCTGAAATGTGCCCAGAGCACCAGGCTCAAAGGCTCCTTGGGAGCATGTGATTTAATAGGAGACGAGAAACCCTGACTCCAGCAAGGCTCCAGGCTGGAGGGAGGCTCCAATATACTTCAACAAGCCACGTTATTGCTTTTTAATATTCCTCCTAAACCACCTCTGCTTCAAACGCCAGACCTAAAGCACTGGTTAAGGACTGGGAGCTGTGATTAAAGCAAAACCATTCCTGCTGCTTGCAAAGCCACACATCTCCCTGTGCGCACAGGCCTGGGGGGCTGTCACCAGCTGTCACCCCTCCAGGGAAGTGCTGAGGTCTGGAAACCAGCAGACATTTGGGGCAACAGCCTCAGGAATGGGAGCAGGGTACAGCTTCAATGCCCTTGGACGCTGATTTGACAAAACCTCCCCAAAGTGGAAGCTTTCACTTCCCAGGCAGAGCCCAGGTGCCCTAAGGATGGGAACTGAACTGGGTTGCCTGAGTTTGGGGGTGTGTTTTCCTCCAGGTAGGAATAGAAAAAGGTTTTGCCTTTTTATATATATATATATATATATTTTTTTTTTAAGTACACGCCAAGGCCTCTAGCAACCACATAGCCAGCTCCACGTGGAACACACAGGGCAGCAAATAAGATGCTGATGCAGGTTGCACACTCCTGAGCTCAGAGCTGCCAGGATCAGGGGCTGCTTCAAGCAGAGTAAATGCGAGCACTGCTCAGGACTTAACTTCTCACCCTGTATTCCCCGGGCAGCGTGGCTTTGTTTTCAGCCAGAGCCCTGCAGCCCCCAGCCATGCTCAACTGAAGTGAGGATGTCATGGGGCTCCCTCCGCTTCCACCTCTTCTCTAGCTGGCCCTTTGGCGAAGCAGTGACCCCAAGCCTCCCTCTTTTTCACTGCTGGCCAAACAGCCGCAGCCTCGAGATGTTCCTTCTCGCATTGTGCGCCTCATCCAAAGACAATATTTAGATTGCACTTTGCCCGGGCAGGCTGCACGTACCCCAGCAAGGTCTGCTGCACACCTCGGACACCGGGGGAAGGAGGGACTTTGTGTGCCACCACAGGTCACCCTTTGCTGCTCCAGCCCCGGGAAGGTGGCACAGGACCACCAGCACGTCCCCTCCGCTGCTCAGACCCACCGATGGAGCCGGGGACCCCTTGGAACTGTGCTCAGCAGCCCCGGAGAGCGAAGGAGTTAAAGCAGGCTCATTGCTGAGGGATTTCTCCGTAATCTGTACACATGTCATGGGGATCAGGGCTGTGGGTGGTAGTGCTAGTCTGTGGCAGTTGTTCAGGCCCATGGCTCAGCACCTGACTCGCTCCGAAAGCCCTCTTATCCAAGCAGTTTTCAAATTTAATTAAGAGGGACCTATGACAGGCTTAACTCCGCCGCCGTGCCAGGCCGAAAGCTCTTTCAGGAGCTCTGCACAAAGGCCGGAGGGAGCGGTGTCACAGCAGAGGGACCGCAGCGCCTGCGCAGGGACACAGGGCAGGGGGGGTTGCAGAGTTTCACCCAAAACCACCAAGTAACAGCTGGGGGGGGGGGGGAAGTGAAGGTGATGCTGGGAGCAAGAGGTCAGATTCTTTTCTGCAGAGGTAATGGTGGAACCAAGAGGAAATGCAGGTTAATAAAAAACGGGCTCCGCTGGTTAAAGTTTGCCTGAGTGTGCAGAGTACCCGCAGCCCCCACCCCGCAGGGGGAGCAGAGCAAGGAGCACCTGCGGGGGGCTCAGGCAGGGGACAGGCCCTCCTGGCGAGGAAATTGCCAGCTATCGCAGTTCAGATGCGCCAGCCCTAAAGGGTGGAGAACGTGCTGCCAACGCAGGCACCGGGGAGCTCCGACACCTGCAGAGCAGAGAACTCGGCAGCGCGGGGCTTGCTCAGAGCTGCCACCCCCGTCGGGAAGGCAGCAGCAGATCGTGCTGCCTCCTGTCCCCAGATCCTGCCCTGTCCCCAGTTCTGCCACAAAACCCACCACAAGGAACCCAGCAGACAAATTTTAACTCCCTTCCAAAAACAGGTATTGCCTTCAATAAAAAGCATCCACCGTGGGTGCTAAGGCAATCCGAGTACATCAATGGGTGCTAATTTTAATGGGTTTCCTAGGACAATCTCAGTCCCAGGAACATCAGCCCCATTTATTCAGGGCACAGACCACCAGTTTGACAGCGTAATGGTGAGGACATCAGGGCAGTGCTCCACAAGGCACACCCCAGCTAATACAAGCAAGCTGTCAAGGGATTCCTTTCCAAAAACTAGTCCCAGCCAAGGCGAAGCCCCTCACACAGGGGGCTGTCTCCAGGGGCCCTACAGCTCTGCTCGTCCCCAACCACCGTGTGCTCCCAGCCCCGTCCCACCACCGAGCCTTCACATCACCACCAGCCTTAATCCTGCTCTTAAATGTCTTGGGTGGAAGTTGTTAAGTGTGAACACAATTACCTGGCTGGCAGCAGCTATATGCCCTGACTCGAAATTTGGAGCACCATTTCGAGGCTGGGACTGAAGGGTTTGGATTCCCCCACCCCCACCCCTTCCTATTTTTGGCTACTCAGCGAACTCACTGAGAGCAGGAAATTAGGAATAGAAACAGTCTCAGTATCAATACTTCGCTGAGTCTGTTTACCATGGGCTATTTGCACTAGATAATCGCTCAGAAGTGTCTCACCTCCTCAGCTCTTCAAGAGCCAAATGATGTAATGGAAGTGGCATCCGGAGCAGGAGCCAATGTGAACCAACATAACCCGTGCCCAGCAGGAAATCGTTCAGAAGCACCAACAGACACACCAAACAAAACTTTTCCCCAATGCTGCCCATCGCCAGGGCACAAACGGGGATCACCAGGAAAGCTCTGGGGATTTGGGGGAATTGTACCTCAGTTGTACCCTCGTGGGGCTCCTCGCTTCCCGTGAGAAGGGCCCGGAGCATCCCTGCACCCAGAGGCACAGGGCAGCGAGCGGAGACCAAACCACCCAAGGAGCACAACAGCCCAAGGAGTCTGATCCTGCCCAGCAGCTACCTCCAAACTGCAACAGACCCAGAGCATCTCCCCCAGGGTCCCCACATCGATTAGCATTTACTCCCACAGGAGGGGGCCACAGAAGCAAAGAACAATGCGGCCCTCACTGCTAGGAGCCACCGGGGTGCTGAGCTGCAGGCACACAAGCACAGAGAGCAGCAGAGGGCTGCTGGGGGGCTTCTGCCAGGGCCACTCACACCCCTGGCAGGGCACCCCAAGTGCTCCCACGTTCCTGCGCTCTAGGAGCTGCTCTGGCATCATGCTGCCAGCAGCAAGCCCTGCCTGCACTATGAGATTTGTTAATCCAGGCGAGCAGCAGGACAGAGCACAACTGCCTCATGCTCAGCAACCACAGCCGTGCCCACCCACGACCCCAGCCTCTCCCACCACCTCTCATCCACCCGCACATGTCCAAATGTTTCCTGCGGGTGCTCTCAGGGCCAGGCAGCTGTTGCCCAGCCAGGGACAGCTGTTGGAAGGAGCCCCCAAATCCCCCCCCATGTCCCCAAGGGACTGCAGCAGGACACAGAGCAGCCAGGGGAGCGCACACAGGGAAGGGGACCCCAGGAGCTGAGGACAATTTAGGTGTCAGTGTTGCCTCCAGCTCCTTTCAGCTCCGTGGGCATGCCCTAAAACGTGTGCAGGGGGACCACAGAGACAGGCCTACACGATCTGCCTTTGGCAGCCCTCAAAAAGAAACATCTTGCCATTTCATCCTGCTATTTAAAAAAAATAAAAGCAAAGCGCGAAGGGGTATATCACATGATTAAATATCCACAGCAGCTAAGAGAAAGAGGCGGACAGGAACACAGGAACCCAGAAGAAAAAAACTGCTTTTTATTATTAAACTATTATCTCAAATTTCTAATAAGCAGGTTGGAGTTTAAATTACAAGATCTCTAACAAAGTCAGGATCCAAACAGTTCAGGAGCCCTCAGATAACAATCACCTTCCACCAGATCGGTTTCAAGTCATTTCTTTGCAGAGACAAAGCTCCCTTTCAGAGCAGCGAAGAGGGACCTCGGGGTTTTATTACCCACGGAGCTGCGGCCCTGAGGATGCAGTGGCAGGGATGGAAACAGGTCCTGCTTTCCAGCGGGGCACCTGAGCAGCAGCAGGGCAGGAGGGGTGGGACAGCGAGGCCACCACGGTGCTGCACTGGGGACAGGACACAAGGGGCTTGGGGACAGTCCAGCTCCAGGAGATGCACCCTAAAGCCCGGCTAAATGCAGCCTGGCAAAGCCTCCTGGATTTGGGAAAAGAGAAGGGAGCAGGGACCCCTCTGCCTCACAGCCACGGGATGATATCAGAGCAAAGCTCCGTGGGGGAAAGCCACTGAAGGGAACCGAAGGAGCAGCTCCATCCCCGCAGCAGCAGCCGCATTTGGATGATCTGAGGGAGGCAGCCAGAGCCAAACGATGTGCCACGGCTTGTTAGGGGCTGGCTTAAGCCTTGAAGCATACCTTTTACTGGTAATCTTGCAGGAAGGATATACCAAGCCTCTGATAAATTTGAGCAGAGCTTTTACTTAAAGGGAAGAGACATTTGATACTCCTTTGGGAAGGTAAAACCAGCCTAGGAGGAAACCTTTTGCCAGGTGATAACGGAGTTCACGGACCAAACAGCAGTGCCATCTCAATTTCAAGGACCACAAATCACTGGATCCAGCATCCTCCTTGATGCCTTCTTCAGAAGTATCCTAAACTGGAAAAGCCAGGGTTAGAACAATCCCTTTAGGACAGGAGTTCCCAGAAGGGTTAGAGGACCTGCAGACTGTTCCCTGGTTTCTCCTAGTTCCCACACCCAGTACCTCTGAGTTCTGTGTGCAAGGCTTATACAGAGATCCAGGGTGCCTTTGAAATACAGATACCCCAAACCCAAGGGGTTTGAAGACACCAAATACATTTTCAAATCAGGCCCATTGGAAACGTCACCAGAGGAGCCTTCAGGAGCTCCTTGCCCAGGTCCCACCAGCTGCTGGCAGTGCCTCTGTGCTCCCTTCCCACTGCCTGAAGAGGCAGCCACACTGGAACTAATTGGGATTAATTGAGCAGGTGCAGTAGCACACTGCATCACACCATGACAACCAGCTTGGCTGGAGCTGGCTGGTGGTCCCCATCACAGACACATGGCTCAGGGCTTGCATCCCCAGGGACCAGCCGGCTGGCACAGAGCTTGCAGGAGACTGCAAGCAGAGCCATACCACCCAGCACACCCTCAGTACAGGGAAGGATCTGCCCCCAAATCCTGTCCCTTCCATCACGCTCACCAGCCTGCTCCCTTCCCCAGCCACGAAGCATGGGCCCTCCTCCCCACACTGCCTTTCCCCAAGGGTCTTCCCCTCTCTCCCACCTCTCCCCCCTTGCTCAGTATTGAGGCCAATAATTACTGCTGAATAGCTTTCCCCATTCCCATGCCCACCAGCCTCCCTCCTGGCCCCAGCCAAAGCAGAGAAGGAAGGATTAGCCAGAAGCACAGAGCAGCCAGAGGCAGGGGCAAGGGGGCAAGCAGGGCTTCGCCAGCTCTGTGAGAGCAAGTGAGAGCCCAAAGGATCAATCACAGCTTGATGCACAAGCACAGATGCTGCAGGGAAGCCACCAGGAGCTTTCCCCATCCTCTGCCCATGTGCTGTGGCCCCACGTGCCTGGATGCTGGCAGATGGGCCAGGAAGGCAAAGGGAAGAGGTGCCCTGCACTGGAGAGTATCAGCTTCTTACACCAGCCTGCCTACAAATCAGCACAGAAATTTCTGCTGCTTGACACCAGCAGAGGGTTGGATGCAGGAAACTAAACTGGGGGTGATGCTGGAGCATGGGGGCCTGAGACACAGCCCCCCAAGGCCAGCCTGTTCCTCCGTGGAGAAGCAATTGTGTTGGAGACCTGCGGCATCACTAACTGCTCCCCCATCTGCACAAAGCTGACAGCACTTCCACCGATGGTACACAGCAAAGCCAATATCTTCCAAGCCCTCCTCTGTGCTGGGACACAAACCAGGAGACTGAATTTTCTTCTCTGCACTTGAACTCCGAAGAGCAACACGTCCTGGGCTACACCTGGAGATGGATGCTCCTCACACAGCACACCTTAATTTCACCACACCACCCCGAAAAAACCACCCATCCTATCCATCCCACTGCGATGCTGGAGGCACACAAAAAAACAGGGTAAATGCCCCAAATCAGGCACTCAAAACCATCCCAAGGAGACAACCACCATCGGTTGGAGGTGATGCACACAGGACCTCGCTCTGGCTGCAGCTGGCAGGCGAGAGCAGCTCTTCCACCAGCAGCCCAGGAGGCTGGAGGAAGGCCATTTCACTCCTGCTCTGCCAGCAGCCTATATATCACCCTGAAAGACTTCCCCTGCACCTTGCCAGCCCTGCCTCCCTCCAAGATTCCTCTAATTAATTCAGGAGAAAATTAATTACAGCGGGATTTTCAGAAGCACAGCATCTAATGATCGACTCCCTCTGCTCTAAACCAGATAATCTCGGGCTCCTATTTGCTCTGCCAAACCTCGCTCCCTCCGCCTCCCCCTTCCCACCCGAACACAATACCGCCATCTAAATTAGGCAGGGAAAGAGTCGCTTGGCAAAAGCGAATCAGAGCACTAAGGTCAGGCCCTGAAAAACAACAAAACTGCCTAAAGAAACCCCAGCATTAATCCTGTCATGCTTCCGCCAAAGATTCCCCTTTTCAAGTGTTTTCTTCCTGGTAAACAAAGTTCTCTCCATTGGGCTGTGAATTTCAGGACACGGTTGCTTAGTAATACCGGGCTGCAAACCAGGAGCTTCGCCCTCCCCCTTCACACTTCCCAACCCTTGGAGGAGAGCAGAGGGTTTATTAAAAAAATTAAAAGGCTACAAGAAATCGGAACACAGGACAGAGCTGATTTAAGCCGTTATCACTTGTGCTTCAGGTGGACTCTGCTCCCGGTAATTTGGATTCACATGCAGCAGAGATGCTCCCCATGCACTTTCAGCTCCAAGGCCTTACAGACCTTGTCCCATCCTGCGCCTCCCTCCTCCAGAGCAGCATTGGGTTTGAGCAAACCCCCAGCACTCAGCATGCCCCCCCCGCCCTCCCTCTGTGCTTGCCACTGCCCTGCACTCTTGCTGCAAGTGCATCACTGGTGCAGTGTCACCTGCACGCTGTTTTCCAGCCCAGGCTCAAGGTTTCCCCTCCATAAATGCCGCCCAAGCAGCAGGAGCTGCCGCCTGCCTGCCTGGCGCCCAGCAAGGGATGCAGCGACCGCAGGCTGCACCCTGGGTGTCCAACCCACCTCCAAAGAGCGAGGGCTTGAAGAGGAAAGCTGAGGCATCCAGGGCTTCTCTGGACAGCCTGTTCCAGTGCCTCAGCACCTGTGTAGTGAAGAATTTCTTCCCAATTTATAATCTAAATCCACTCTTTCTTAGTTTAAAACCATTTCTGTCCTATCACTATGTTCCACGACAAAGCTGGAGGTGCTGGAGCCATCCCCCCACATCCCCTGCTCCTCATGAGGAAGGCAGAGCGCACAAGTGAGAGTCACCAAGGGCACTGCACCGCCACGCACAGCCCCAGCGCAACCACAGGGGAGTAGAGGCTTGGAAAAAATCCCCTTGCTTGCCCTACTTAAATCTCAGGGACCATTTCAGCAGTGCTCAGAGCCCCGGAGGACACATCGATGTTTGTGGTACCCGGGCCAAGAGCAGAGAGGCCCCTGCATGCCGCGGGCTCCCGGCAGCACCCGCGAGGACCAGCACAGGCGCCACGTCCCAAACAGCTGCTGGCAGCCTGCTTGTAGGCAAACAATAATCCTCAGCTCGGCCTTAAACGGGTCAGGAGCCTTTCAGTCCACGGCCTGGCACCACCTCAGCTTCTGAAGCCCAGATCCCTCTGCCATGAATAGGAGCTCGGCGCCTAAGTCCATCTGGCCCCCACTTCACAGCATCGTCCGAGACGCCCAGTCTGGGCAGCTCTGGTGGTGCTCCCGGCCCTCCTGGAGATCGCACAGCTGCTTCCAGTCATCCTCGAGTCCTGCAAAGCACTGTGACCATGCCACGATCCCAGGCCCCCGCAAGCTCCCTGTCCCTGCGCTTTGGCAGGCACCAGCCCGAGTCTGGCAAAGAGACTGGGAGCTGTTCAGAGCATCTCCCTCCCCTTGGGCAGCCTGGAGGAGCCTTTCTGCTGAAGGTTTGCTCCAGCTCCTCACTAATTACATTAGCCTCTCTCAGCCATTATATAATAAATGGAAAATGCATTTGCCTGGGTGTCAGAAGAGGGGACTGCCAGGAGCCAGTGCCTGCGCAAGGCAAAGCTGCGCCCCCAGCTTCCCACGAAGGGTAAGACCCCACCAGCACCAAAGATGCCTTCCCCCCCCCCCCCATCTGTTCACTAACAGGTGGCTGCCTCGTAGCACGGACAAGATTTCAGGAGATCAAAAGCAAGCTTTCACTTATTTCAGCCTCTTAAAACACCATTTAAAATTTGACCACATGTTACTTTGCCCGGGGTAAGGAGACTACTTTCTCCCCAAAGCTGGGGGGCACTCAGCTTCTTTGCAAGGATATTCAAAGCATCCTCTGTGCTCACCTCCCTTCCTCACAGCTCTCACCAGCCCAGCAGCAGCAGGGGCAGAAGCTGAAACACACATAAGCAGCCTGGGCTCAGCAGGGCTTTAGCACTTCAGCATTGTTCTGACTTAGCCCTGGCTGTGGAGCCACCCGCCCTGCACCGGTGCTTGGATGGAAAAATAGCCAAGGAAAAAACTAACAAAGTTTTAGTGTGAAAACCAACCATGGATGTATACAAAGCTGCTGGTAAAGTCACTTGAAATTTGGGGAGATAACTTTTCATCAAAAAGATAAAGGAACTGACTCTTGCAATACCCAGCTTTTCACCAAAACTGCTCTTAAGCCAAGATTTTGGTACAAAAAACAAAAAGCAAGTATTTTTAGATTATATCAGGGAAAAACATCTCTCCCCTGTAAACATATGCAGCATTAACAGT
Organism: Cygnus olor; assembly: GCF_009769625.2. NCBI lineage: Eukaryota > Metazoa > Chordata > Aves > Anseriformes > Anatidae > Cygnus > Cygnus olor. The sequence goes on from NC_049186.1 coordinate 11,474,405, forward strand.
GCCACCACAGGCAGCAGGGTGCAGACCCCCACCCTGCTCTCCCCACCTGCCTCAAGCTCTGCACTGGTGCAAAACCTCTCCCCTGCCACAGGAAAGCAGCAACAATCGCCTTCAGGAGATGGAAACAGCCAGGGCAGGCACAAGGAGGTTAAGCAGTTGGTGCCAGAGATGCAGCCACAGGACTGCCAGCCCTGCATTTTGTCTTTACACCCCCAAAGAGCCCCTCTGCTGCCCGTAGAGCTCCCTGGCACCAGCCTCTTGAGAGACGCCCCAAACCCGAGAAGCAAACACGGACTGCAGAGCAGAGCAGGGAGGAGATAAAGCCCTGATTGTGCATCCTTCCCCCGGCCAAAACAGCGCTGGGTCGCCTGCGTCATCCTCCAGACAGCAGCACCCACAAGGCCGAGATCTATTTTCTGTTTGTTTTCCCAATTTCTCAGCAGCAAAGCAGGCCAGTTGGAAAGAAAAGTAGTAAAAAACAGAGGGGAGGAGAAGGGGGGTGGGAATTAACTCTTTGCAATCAGGTTGTCCATCTTCAGGATATTTTAATCCTGCCAAAGTAAGGTCAAAGTTAAACATTGGGGTAAAGGGCTTGGTTTTGCCCTTGGAAGCAGCTCGCAGCCTGCAGCAGGTGGTACTCATGGGGACCTCACGCTTCCAACCGCCTCACCCCCAAAACCTCTGCTCTGGGATTTCTTTTGTAATGTTTTAATGTTTGGTTTGTTTTTTTTTTTTAAAAAAAAAAAAACCTCTCCTTCCAGTGCGACAGCAGCCAGCTCCTCGACAGGCATCATCTCATCCCCAGGCTGGTGGAAGACCTCAAGTCCTTTGCTGAAGGAGATGCAGGCAGATTTTGGGCTGCCCAGAGGGGAATCGCATCAGCTGCGCTGCTCAAGGCAGTGATGGGAGCTTGGGCTTCCGGGTGAGCATCCCTACAGGGCTGAGCACCAGCATACCACATCAGATAGAGCCGAGCCCAGCTTGGCCCCCATCACCCCCCCATGCATCACCGTGGCAATGCCGCACCCCACCAAGGGAGAGGGACAGCAGATTCCCCAGGGACATCACTGGGGCAGCCAATGGGCAGCGGTGGAGGTGATGTTATGGCCTTGCCCCCGGCCCCACGGTGGGGTGACCCTCCCATAGCCCACCCCATGACTTCCCCCATCACCCCCCAGGATCCCCATGGATGGCACCAGTGGGACAACGCTTAGGGACAGGGGGGTGGCTGTGTGACACCCACACATGCTTTCAGCAAAAAGGGGAAGACCCACAAGCAAGGCATCCTATCACCCACTGCAAAGGCCAGGGGCTGGGGGCATTTTTGGGGTGCAAACTTATCAAAAGCCCCCAACTGCATCTCCAAACACCATGGTTATGCAGCACCAGTCTGTTCACGCAGCCACAGGTCCTGCTGCAAGTCTACATCAAATGGGCATCACCAGCCCAAGCTGGGCAGGGGCTGACACTGAACCGATCCCAGGGCTTGGGGTTTTTAACCCAAACTCTGAGCATCCCGGGTCAGCTCCAGGCTGGGAGCATGACAGGAAGGCAGTGGTCACGCTGCAGAGAGCCCAGGCTGCAGCCTGGTGACAGCATCAGCACGGAAAGTCCCAGTGACACCGAGCTGCAGGCAGGGTCTGCACTGAGGCTTCGGGACTCGGATTTCTTGCTAATGAAATCACTACTAAATAAAAAGTAGATAGAGGGGGGAAAAGGAGGGGGAGCAGGGGGCAGTCAGCATGGATGTCAGCACTGGGAGCACACAGGGAAGCGGATTAACGTGACAGCAGTGTACAGAGGTCTGGGCTGAGCCTCTCGGGCACATCCCAGTGTCCCCTCTCCGGTCCCCCACCTGGCACGGGAACAGCGTGACTCAACGGGTGACTCACCCGTCTCAACCCAAGCCAGTGATGAAGCATTTTGTTCAGTCGAGGTCTGGAGATTAACCCAAGCTCCCCAGCAGCCGTGTGCGCAGGCTCAGGACCCCGCTGCACCCCCAGCCCAGGAGCAACCCCCACGGCCCCGGTGGCCCTGGCGCGGTGCCGGTGGCAGCTGGGCACATCGAGTCACGTGTGGCCCGCGCCTTGCTGGGGCTCACCTGCTCAAACACCCGGGCACGTCATTCCCCACAAGGTGCTGTTGCCAAAACGGAGGCTCAGCCACTCCCAAGAGACGGGAGGAAAAGCTGGCTGGCAGCAGAGGATGGGGAGGGAGAGGCGCAGGGGTCCTGCTCCTGCCACGCAGCCCCTGGGGACAGGAAGGTGGCACCTGGAGCAGTCCCACACAGGGCATGTGCCATATCCAGCTGTGGAAGAATGACTGCCAGAAGGAAGATGCATGAGCAAAGAGCTCCAGGGGTTCAGAGGGGGGTGCGCTGCAGCAGGGAAAGAGGCCAGTGACAAACCCAGCATCATTTCACAGAAATGCCGCAGTCATCAGCGCTCAAGCATCACAGGCATTTTATCACCCCAAGGCAGCTCCAGGCAGGTTTCTCCCTGTCACTCCCACTGTTCATCTGACTCTCAGGCAGGGCAGCAGAGCATGGGCAAGCCTGCTCGCTCCCCTCTGCCTCACGGGGGGCAGTTTTTGTCCACCCCGGCCATGAGATGCCAGCAGTGCCCTGCTGAAACAGCTCTCCTCAGCTTCTTGTCAAAGACAGATGTTCCCACATTTCCCTGAGCTCTACAATTTCCAGGCTAAAAGCTACAATGGGTCAAGAAGGACCCGATGCCCAACACTAAGGATCAGCCCCAAACTGAGTATGTATTGTTGGCAGCAACCAGGGAGGGAAAAAAAATCCATTTAGAGGCAGGAATACAGCTTCGGGAGGCAATGCTCCAAGCCGCGCCATCCTCAGCTCCTCCCTGCTGCAGCAGCACAGGTCAGGTAACTCACTGCCTGCAATGTAATCCTGGCCTCGTCAGTCAGCTGAGACAGAAGTCATGGTTACCACAGCTTGGTCTGTTTGTTTAGCACCCTGCAGTCACAAGAAACAGCAGGTTTTCTCAGGGAGCACCCGTCTATCCCAGCTGCACCCCACTGCCTTTCGTCCTGGGGGTGGTCCCCGAGGACAGGAGCCTGGCCACCCAGGCACCCCTGCTCCCCAGACAAGACCCAGGGATCTTTTTCAGCACATCTCACCTGCTGCTCCTTCACACATGGTTTTGCCACAAATGCTAATTTAATTTGGATTACTGGGGGCTTGATGACACTGGTACCAGCAGCCCAGTGCCATCAGGTCAGTCACAAAACACAGGGGTATCACAGATATCAGGATAATCTAATAGACCTGGCTGTCCGCCAAGAGGAGATGAGCTTCTCTACAGCAAAGACGAAGGGGCCAGAGCACCTCCAGGCTTCTGGTGTGCTCATGAAGGTTTGCCAAGGACAGCCTATGGATGCATTTTTTGGAAGAAGCCCCACAAGCCATCACGTCTGCACACAAAGGACCTGCACCACCCCAAAGCACTGACAGAGCAAACCTGGGTGCTGCTACGCAATGCAGCACAGGCAGATTTGTTTGCTGTCCAGGCAGCAGGCAAGGCTGGGCTCAGGGAAGCTGCAGAGCTACCCCAAACAGGCATCAGCACCGCAAGAAGCCCCAGCCCAGCGTCTCATTCCTCCGCTCCTAGGCTGCGGCCAGACCCTCTGCCCCTGCTCCATCCAGCACCGAGCAGGTTTCTCCATCTGTGCTTGGGCAGCAAGCAACAAAAACCGTTTTCAGAACCAGCTTGTTCTGAAAACACAGCATTCCTCAGAGCTACAGAGGAGAGCCCGACACGAGGACTCCCCCCAGTTAAAGCAGGCCAAGAGCCTGCTGCTCCTGCTGCCAGCGCCAGCACCTCCCCTTGGCTCTCTCCCCCAGCTGCCATTCAGAAAAGCCCCGGGAGGAAGAGGATTTGTCAGCCTGTTCCTGCCCAACAGGTTCGCTCTCCTGTCCCACGTTGTTACTGTTCCCATGCAACCCCCCCGCAGGCATCTTGGGGCACGTCCGGAAACGATTACGATCAGCTACAATAATGTTCGAGCGGCTCCAGAGCCCGGCCGATGCAGAAAACACCCCGTTCCTTCGTTTTATGAATGAGCAAACCCGTATGCTTTCTATAAATGTCAAGATAAATTACCTGTGGGCATTCCCCTCTCAGCACAAACAACCGCTGCAGCTTTGAATGGAGACATCAACCTGAATTACTTTGTCCTGAGGAGCTGGGGGGGGGTATCAAGGGAGTGGGCAATAATCATGCCCGGATCTCCCAAGGTTTAGCCCCCCGATGCCACCCGCCAGGCCAGCAGCCTTCTCTGCTGCTCACGGGGCTGTTTTTTGCTCCGGGAGGGAAGGGCAGGGTCTCCAGCTGCAGCAGCACCATCAGGGGGAGACCGGCAGCCAAGAAAGCAGCAAAAGCTTTGAGGGGAGCAGCCCGTGGCTTCCTTGCTCCCCAGGCTCAGCGGCTGTCAGATTTCTCCCCCATGGTGAGCATTTCAGGGGGATCTGGGAGGGATGCCTCGTCCCCACACCATCACCCCCTGCTCCACCATCATTTCCCCCCCCCCCCCCCCCGAGCTCAGGTTTGTTTTCCAAAACACATCTGGAGCAGCAGCAGCTCCCTTCAGTAAACACGATTCACCTCCTTTCGGCGTTGATAAGGCACATCTAAAAATATACGTGGAGATAGTGATCTGAGACACAGGTGTCGGCCTTTCTGGCGCAGCAGAACAGGGCCTGAAGAGCAGGGAAATAACCAAGCGATGTGCTCAACAGCATGAGCCCAGGTTTTTGAGTTAGGAGCAGGGCATGGAAAGAAAATCAGATGTCACAGCGCTCCTTTGCAGAAGGGTCTGCCAGCAGCAGGCTGCTCGTAGCCAACAGACAGCACCAAGCATGTGTCAAAGCCTCTTGGCCAGAGGGAAGGAAGAGCTAGGAAGAATTTGGGGGGCACGTAGAAACCCCCTGGGTCTCATGGCAGGACTCGCTCACACCAGTCCAGCAGCACATTAACGGTGACACCCGCTTTGCAGGGACAGCACAGGGCAGGGGTGACAGCAGATGCTGCTTCCCATACACAGTCCTGGGACAGGAGCATTGTGCAGGGCTGGGTTTGGAAGCTCAGAGCACATCATCTCAGCCAGGGTTACCCAGGGATCACAACAGCAGCACCGGGTCCCCCCCGAAACAACCCAGGGACAGGGAGCTGGGAAGAACACCAGCAACCCCCCCCGCCTCCAGCTCCAGCGGCTTCCTTCAGGCCCTAACTTGTCAGACAGGCTAACTTCGGCGCTGTAGCTTATCCAAACATCTTCATCTCTTTCATAAATTCAATCCCTCCTTATCAGCCGTCGGGAGGAAACGCAGGAGCTTTAGCAGCTGAAGCGCAGGGCAGAGCGCAGCTCGCTCAACACCCCCCCCCCCCCCGCTCCCCGAGGGTCACCGGCAGTTCAGCCGCTGCGGATTCATTCACATGTTCTCAATCACGTACTGGGAAATCAGGCTGGAGGTGAGAGCTTTCTTTGCACTAACAGGAGGGCCGAGGCAGTAGGAGGGGGTGGGTTCTGCAAATATTAATTTCAGTTCTCCACTGCCAGTTCCCATGACTAACACGAGGCCATCGAGAACTAGCAGCTCTTCTCAGAGCTTCAGCTCCTAGAGCAATAAACGCCCTCGGCTTTACAGTTTGCTTTTTAAAAAGTGACATTTCTGTAGCAACAGGCTGCCAGGAAGATTTTTTTTCCCCTGGGTGACTGGAACACACCCCAGAGGGCTAACATTTGAAGGCAAATCAGAAACTCAGACCTCCTCTAAAAGGAATTGCTCTGGTGTTGTGCACCCGTCACGTGTATATTAAAGCACATGGAGGTGGAGTACTCCAGAAACCGCTGCTGCAGCTGAGCGAGCACACGAACACCAGCAGCAATGCTATTTGCAAAGGGTGCACGTTAAGCAGGGAGCTCACGAGGGTTTGACTGCCTGCAGCAGAGCTAACACTCACACCCTGCTGCAGGAGGTGTGCCATCCACCAGGCGAGGCTGCCCACTGCAAACCTTCATTAACAACAGCACCAATTTGCATTTTGGCAATTCACTTTTTTTTTCCCCACAATTTTGGCAACCCACTGAAGAGAGCAGGCAGGGAGAAAGGCCCCTCCAGCAGGCAAAAATCCCCGTTTCTGCCAAAACCGCCTGATAAAGCAGGCAGCCCGCTGGGACAGGGCAGGGGGACTCCCACCCCTGTCCTGCCCATATTTGACAAGGCATTAACAACCGACAGCAGCATGTGGGCAGGTGCATTTCCCACACTCACACACCCTGGCCAAGCTCACCTCAACACACAGCTTTCCAGGATGAGACCAGAGACACAACACAAGTTGCTGGAGGCCAAGGAGGTGCCTGGGGCAGAGGAACCATCAGCACGGGTGGTTTCCTTGCCCAAGCACTTGACCTCAGGACCTCCCTTGGGCAGCTCTGCCCTCAGCAGCATCTACTCCTTGCTCCCATTTGCACATGAAAACTGCTCTCCACTTAAACCTTAACACTCGCCTGTATGGAGCTTTGGAACAAGCAGCTGCGAAGGGAAAAGATCACATTTTCAGGCTGCCCAAGGGCATCATCCTTGGGCACAACAGCAAGGTCTGCCCAAGGAGGAGCTGAGCCCTCTGCTAGGGCAGGCCAGGCTTGTTGGTAAACTGTGCTGGGTGGAAACACAGCTGGGAGTTAATTAAACAGGAGGCTGCAGATGAAACCAGCCTGTTCCTTCCTACAGGAGGCTCTAACAGGGCATGGAAAGATCTCTCTGGGGAACAGGGAGCAAACATCACCTGAGGCAGCTCAAACTGTACAGAAGGATACCTCAGAACAGCGGAGCTGGGCTGGATTAGATGGCCAGATAGGTTTTTCCCTAGATTTAATCTTTGTAATTCATTGTCATTCCCATAATTACGTTCCATGTTTTTAATTAAGTAAACCACAATATCATTTCAAGGAGACACCCGAACACAAAGGGCTGGCTGGCTCTCAGCAGAGCTGGGATGTGGTTTCCAGCTCCCAGGTGCATGGTGATGCTGGAGAAACAAACCACTGAAGACCTGGCAGGTAATTTTTCCAAGGGGGCTTTTCCTCATTGCCCACGTACTCCAGCCCACAAGCTCCTCTCAAATCAGCCTTTGGGGGCTGAGCACAACCCAGTCGAAGAGGACCTTCAGCATCTCCTCGCATTACCAAGGTGAGCTCCAAGACATTGCCAGACGCAGGACAACATGCACATGGCAGAAGGGCCCTGCAGGACCCTGAGCCCTGATTCCTGTCTTTACGCCCATATCACACCTTGAAAACTCCTGGAACTCGAGGCACTTCAGCAACTTCTGCTAATAAAGCTTCAACACTGGCTCTTGCAGAGGAAGAGCCTGAACAGCAGCTGCCTTTCTACTAGGTGTTCCTAGCAGCAGTGCTAGAGGAAAGGAGGTGAGGAAGGCCATGTTCCCTTCTCATAGCACCAGGGAAAAGCAGAAGAGAAAAAAACCAGCAATTCAGCCTACTGGGAGCTAACATATAGCATTAGCAAAAGCCCATGGGATCCACCAGGGCAGAAAATCCTCCAGAGCTTCTTGCTACACAAATTGCTCTACCATGCCTATTTTTCCTGTACCTACATTTCCTTTGATTAGCAGTTTATGGCACTCTGTGTAACTGACTGCTCAGAGAAGTAACCTTCAGCATCACTCCGAAGCAGCCGAGGGACTTGCTGCAAAGCCAGAGCCACGCCAACACTAACAATAACGCACAGTACCACCACGCTTGCCCTGCCACCAGCAGCTGGTGGCTTATCCATCACTTTACGCCACGGAAAGAAGCACCAAGGGGACAGCAAGACCCATCTGTAGCATTTCAACAAGCATCAATGTGCTGACCCAACGCTCCCCTGCCTGCAGGACCAATGACAAATCCAGCCGCCTCTCCCAGAAGGGGGAATACAACAGCTTCCTTCTCTCTGAAGTCAGATCAGTGTGAAATGGAAGAAATAGGGGCCAAGGGGAATTGCAAAAGAAATCTTGACACGGTGATGGATCTCTGAATAGTTTCCTCCAAAAGCATCGCTCCCATTAAACTGATGAACTCCACACCAGAGTTAAGGTTCTTTTTTCAGTCTTTGTTTTTAATCACCCTCACTTAATGACCACCAAAAAAGTTAATTAGCCACACAGCTATAAGGAAGAAGTTTGCAGGTCAAAGAGGGAAACGAGGCTGGCAGCCACCAAGAGCACCAGGATGGACACAGCAAGGAAGGAAACCGAGCAGAGCTCCGGGCTCCTCCATCAGCCAGGAGTGATGGGGGACATGTCCCCAGCCCAGGGATCCAGCAGCAGCATCCTGGCCCCAAAAGGCAGATGGACACCCATAAACATCTACATCCCAGCCAGCACAATCCCACTATCAGCTCCCCAAAGAGCCACCCAGCCCTCGCACCTCTCACCCCAAACCCCTATCAGAGGGGCATCGGGTCTGCAAAGTCCCTGCTTTCCTTTAAAAAGGGGGCAGAGGGGCAAGTCCAGAAACATTTCTTCATTCTTCAGGAATGATTAATTATCTGCCTTGGCAGAGTGTAAAATACCTCACTAGCGCTGTAGGCTGGGCTGAGTTATTGAGTGAGAGCACTCTGAAAGCTCCCCCCCCCCTAGGACTACAGAGCAAGGGCTGCAAGCTGACATTAAAGCACACGCTGCTGAAAGGTAAGAGGCACAACACGCCTTTTGTAGGGAAAAGGGTTTGGGGACTCACCCTGCAATGAGAGGCCACTTTCTTAAAATGAAAGCACTCCGTAATAGTCCACAATTAAAGCAGATGGTGGCTGTGTCAGCAGAAACACCTTGCTTGAAGCTGGGCTAGGTCCTACACGAGTCCCCCCAGGCACGGAGCAGCCCCAGCCCGCACCCAGGGATGCTCCTGCACCAGCCACAGTCCCACAGAGAGCAGAGGACATATCCCACAGCGTGACACTCAAAGGGAGGTGTCAGGTAAGGCTGCTACCCCAGGAGGACATAAGCAAGCATTTATTGAAGCAGAAATGCAAAGCCTCACTTTGAGAAATCACACTTGATTTGGGTCGTGGTGCTTCCTCCACCGCAGTGCTTTCCAAGCAAGATGTGGCTCAACCAGTCAAAAAGATGAGAAAAGCAATATTCCTTCCCCAAAATCACTTACAGGGGCCTGGCAGCGCTGCCCACCACCCTCACCCCAACATTTCTCCAAATGCCACTGCAGGACTTGCACAGACAGGTGGCTGTTGTCATTTTGCCATCCCTGGAGGTGCAGAACTCTTGGGTAACAGCATGCAGCTCTTCCTCCTTGAAAGCTGAAATTCGACAGCAGGAGAGTTGGCTTTTCCCCCCCCCCCCCCGACCTGACTTGCTGCAGCAAGCTTCTTTTCCAGTCACTCAGGAAAGGAGCTGTTCTAGTCTTGAGGAAATAAGTGTTAAGGATTAAAAATGAGCTGGGCAAATTAGGCAAGAGATGCCCCCCACATCCCCAGGGCAGAACTTGCCCAGGAACACTGCTCCATTATGCGCACTGAGACTCTCCAGGACAGAAACACGGCCACACGGAGAGGGGAATACACCCAGCACGGAGCGATCCCAAGCACAGCACGCACCGGTAACAGAACACCCTGGTGCCTGAGCAAACCCCAGCCCTAGAAGAAGCCACTGCCCCTGCCAGCACCACATGGGCCAAGCAGATGCAGGGCTCCAGAGCTGTCAAACCATCACCTTTCACCAGATCCTTCGGCAGGATTTATAGTTCCCTCCCACGCACTCCTGCCCTTATCCAAAAGCTTCTTGCCAGCCTCCTGCTCTGCAGAATCTGGCCCTGGCCTCTCCTCCACCCCCGGCTGGGTGCGTCCTCCCCATCTGCCTTGCCAAAGCCCCAGACAGGGTGGGAGGTGACATTTCCACCCCGTCCTGCTGCTCCCAGCCTCCCGCAGCCCCAGGAGGCTCCAAGGGGAGGAGGTGTGGGAATATGGGGGCAGAGCAGCATGGCCAGAGGACCAACCGTTAACCCCTGGTGTCCTGAAGGATGCCATGCCACCAAGAAGCACCTCCTCATGCACTGGCAGGAGGGGAAGCCCAGTGCTCCTTGAATTTGGGTAGGTGAAGGCTGGAATTCATCAGCCAGATAGCCAGCAGGTCATCATATGGTGCTGATAAAAAGGTTGCAATTAATTACCACATCCCCGAGATCTTGTATTCTCTCCACCAGACCAGAACATCCTATGTTAAGTGGAAAGCCGGGACCACTCCCCCTTGTACAGCACCACTGGTAGCCCACAGACCACCCCAGGCAAATGGCTCCCTCCCCAGCCCAGCCATGTGGGGGTGTTCACCACCTCTTCCCAGCTACCTACACTTTCGGCTTGATCCAAAACCTACCCCGCTTTGTCACTGACATGCCTTGAACCACCCAAAGACATCTACGGTCACACAGGAGAAGGAAAGGAGACCTGCAGATGAGTTAACTCCGCACCACGGCATCCCTAGAAGGTACCAGCTCACCGGCAGGTGCCAGAGCCCAGGGCAGTTTTTCCCCAGGAGCCGTGACCTTGCTCAGTGCCTGAGGACACCAGAGCAGGAGGAAGCTGGATGACAACTGCACTGAAAGCCCAAGGCAATCTGCTAAGCTTCAGGACAAAGGACACCAAAGGGCAAGCTTGTGAGGAGCTGCGCTGCAGCACCCTGCTCAGGCCACACAGCAGGGAGCATCAGCACCCAAACGAGGGGGCCTTTCCTTACAGGTGCAGAGCAGCCTGCAGGAGCCAGGACCCATTTATGTCCCACCTTTAGGATGTTTGGATCCAAGTTTTTTTTTTTTTCCCCCATGCAAATCATTTGCTAGAAGCAGCTCTTTCATTTGAGCTTCCTAACATGTCATCACCTCCACACCGTGCAGCTGCTTCTGACCAGCACCGAGCTCTCCTGCCTCCCTGGGACACCAGATAAGTCCCCTGCAGCCAAACCACCTCCTTGCCTGCACCCTGCTGCCTCCGAAGCAGCGACCCAAGGGAGAGCAGAGCACTGCAGAGCAGCTCCATGCAGCCACAGACCGAGGTCCCCGTCCCTCGCCAGGAGCCAGCCCGCGCCTGGCTCTGCCCTAAAAGCCCATCATGTGCAGCAGGCGCTCGTGCCAGCAGCAGCCGCTGCGCCACCTCCCAGCTCCAAATCAGATTAAACCCACCAAGCCGCTGGGGCCATGCAGGTTGTGTCAGGGTAATTAAATCAGATTTGCTCCCCCCACCGCCTTCTCCCCTTTCCCAAAAGGAATTCTAATGACTGGGGAGAGCTAGGCAGGGGGAAGGGTCGCTAGCATCACACAGGACTGCTGACAGGAGAGAAATCAGGAAATGCAATGCTTAATTCTCCACTTCTAATAATCCTCCACAGGCACTAAAAACACCCAGCTGGGTCCAGGACTTGTGGCACCATGCACCCACAGCAGCAGCTGCGATTGCCAAGCTGGGGATTCACCCCAGGTCTGGTGCCTACAGAGCCCTGAGCACCAGGGGCTTCGCTTTGGGACACAGGGTAATGCATGTTGGCAGAGGAAGGCTGCAGAGCAAAAGCAGGGGTCCCAGTTTGAGTACCCCATCCTCTTATTTCTACCCCTCCAAGAGCAGCGGTGCAGCTCCTGCACAGCTCGAGGCTGCGCAGCCCAGCAGCACAGAGCACTTCTCAAGCCTTACGCAGCCAATTCACACCCAGCTCAAATTGCTCAAGACCAAAGGCAATTACAGGTTTGGGTTTGTTGTTTTCTGATGGCGGGTTAGATGGATCGCGTTCCAGAAACCACCGGCACTGCTTTTCCAAAGCAAACCGTGGTACAGGGCAGGAGAGCTGGAAGGGCAGACCCTGGCGAGGACACCTCCCAGGCATGGCCCCAAACCCCCTGCACTGAGCTGCTTCTGCAGCAACAGCAGCCCCAAACCAGGCTGACAGCACTGCCATATGACCATATTTTCATTTTTTTTTTCTTTCCTGGGCTGAGACAAAGCCCTCCAGGACCTCCAAGAGCCACAACCTTGCTGCCCAGCTTCTCTCCAGCAGAGCCCTGGGCTTGCTGTTGCACCTCGTCGTGGACAGAGCCGAGGCCAACAGCTCCTGCAGAAGGGAGACGACACATTGCAGGAGCAGCAAGACCAGCCCTGCCCCATCCCAAAACCTCCTGGATGGGTCAGAAAACCCCAGTCCTGCTGCAAACTGAGAGCTCGGTCTCTTCCTTCCCTCTGACCACGCTCAGAGCCTCAAGGGTCATCTTGGTCCCGCACCTCCAGCTCCTTCAGGCTCAAGCTCTTTGGAGACCAGGCTGCAGAGGGCAGTTGCTGGGCTCGGAGGAAGAACAAAGCATGCTCTGAATCGCCAGGTTTGCCTGCGGAGGTGGTGGTTGGAAGTCACGCTACTAACATTTAAATATCCATTTGGCTGTATTTTTAGCCTACAATGAGGCTACGACTGGGAGATGTGTTTGGTTTTCTCATTGTTCTTTGAGCACACGCACCCAAACACAACACAAACCAGTCGTCACCATTACCACCACAGGAGCAATTCTCCCCTCACATTCCTCCACGCATTTCCACACCGCGGCACACACCCACATCCCCAGGAGAGGGAAGCCAGCCTTCCAATTACAGCAATTAACATTATGTATATTAATAAATGAGTCTGGTTTTCCCAACAGGGTAACCTGCAGGGGCTTGTTGGCAGAGCTGGGAGGCCCTTTTTGCAGCAGGGGGTGGTGGATCACTGACATTTTGGGATGAGGTCATGGGGGGGGGTTCCAGGAGGACCCCAGCACGCATCCTGCCCTGGTGCGGGGAGAGGTGGGGGGATGGGACCACCATGTCCTCACCTGCCCCAGAGCATCAGCTCCTGCAGAGCCATGAACAAGCAAGCTGGGGAGGTGATGCTTGCTTTCCAACAGCCCAGTGCTTGTAGGAACCATGCCTGCACCTCGCCACCTGCACCCCCATAGCTGAACCAGGTCCCCCCTGCACCCCCATGCGCTTCCAGCGCACCCCGTTGGCTCAGGCAGGGAGGGAGACGGGCAACGCTGCAACACCACCACCCAAACCAGCAGGACACACGCCTCCAATTCTCCCTCCTCCTGGGGCCAGGACCAGCACCTCTTCCACTCCAGCTTCTTCCTTTCTTCCCAGCCTGGGAGGCTTTTTTTAATGCACAGGGTGGATGCAGGTCTAAAGGAGCTGCTTGCTCCAAGTCCTGCCCTTCCTCATGGCCTTTCCAAATTCTTCACAGCCTGTTTTCCTTCTCCAATTGAGAAAGGAAACGTGCAGCGAGCAAGACTAGACACAGGGAGAGGAAACGGTGGTTTACCCCAGCATCCAAGACAAATTATGCCGCTCGTTACGCAAGCCACCTATTCCCATCACCAGTTGCACGCAGACGATGGGGTAATTTCACCTTCCCTCGAGCACAAACGAGCTGTCACACCACAGCCCCACAGGCAGCCTCTTCGCCCAGCACCAAGCTTGCAAACCTCTACCCTCCCTCGGGGAATTAAGAGAGGAGTTTAAGAGGGTATCTCAAATTCATCCTAAAGTTTTCATGCAGTCTCCCCCTCCCCTTTCTGCCTGCCAGCACCCAGCCAGGATTGTCCCATCTGGTCCCTGGGGCCACCACGGCTCTGCCCACGCCGCTCCCCCCTCGCTGCGTTTCCATCTCTTGCTGCTCCCCACAGCGCAGACGATAATATCGCATTTTATATGGAAAGCACTAAAATGGGATCGCACCTTTTAAAAAGATATTTCCACCTCACTGCCTACAGCCAGGCTTTGCCTTTCCCTCCCCCCTCGACCTCACTATCAGGCCTCTAAGCCTGTTTAATTGAAAAAATGTGATTTCGGCTAATTGACAGCAGATGAGTTACACTGCAAGAAAGCACAGGAACATTTGATCAATTTGATTTATGGCAGCAGAGAACCGACCTTCCCAGGTCCCTGCATCCCACTTCCAGCCCTACTGCCAAAACAGTTCAGCTGGCAAAAAAAGTAATTAGTGTTTAATTTCTTAATTTTTTTTTTTACCTTCCTTTTAATTGCTCTACATAAAACCATCCTAGAATTTTACAGCCTCCAAACCTACGTCCTGGTCCAGTCCTTCTTTGCTGGTTTTAATTAGGGCAAGGCATGGCTGGCATGTTAATTTAAAGAGGAGGGGACCCTCAGACCATGCTCCAGGAAGGTTTTGCCATTACAAGCACCCAGCAGGTATCGACCTGCAGTGTGAGCAGGGACCCCCAGCATGCAGGAACAGCCTGCCCGACCTGAAGGCTCCTGCGCCCTGTCCTGATGGGAAGGTTTGACTTCTGTTCGCCAGAAGCAAGCAGAGGGAGGTATTTCCAGCAGGAGAATTTCCTCTCCTTGAAGGCAACAGAAACACGAAGGCTTGGCGGGGTGGGGGGGGGGGTGGGGGAAAAGGAGCTTAGCTTGGAGAATTTGCTACCAAGCAGCTTTGGGGCTAATCGACATTCCTGCGGGATTGGGGCTGGAGGCACCCCGATGCTGCTGCTGCCTCCACAGAAGGGATTTGTTGGGATGCATGGCAGCATGCACCGAGTCCCCACGTGAACCTTGCAAGGGGCGCTCCCAAAGCATCCCCACCCCAACCAGGGGGACTCGCAGTGATGCTGCCAGGCCGCATCCTCAGCAGGTACCAGGGGGAGGGCAGGGCTGCAGTCCCCTGGAGCATCCTGGAGGGGATTCTCAGCTGTATCCCAGTTTGCACCCTCCGCTTTAGCCCACGGGGCCAGCTCCAAAGCCCGCACACGGTACTTAAGGCTCTAAAACCCAGTAGGGTTACACTAAAAATATGACTGGGGAGAATCTCCCTAGAAAAGCATGTTAGGATTAAAATAAATGAGAGACATCCCCACAGCAATGCTGCAACCTGCCCATACTGATTATTTTCAGAGGTGATGGGGGAGAGAATGTTGCAAGTGCCACCAAATCGCACTGGGAGGTGAGTGGGAGCACAGCACCCTTCCCCTTCCCTGCTCAGCCCTTTTGGCTGGCCTCAGCCAGGGCAGGGACCTTTTGCAGCCCAGGTCGCAGCCCACACCACCTCCTAACTTGACAAACATATTATTACGGGTTTCAAGAAAGCCATGGGCAAGGCAGAGGTGAGAGATGCGCCCAAGGGACAGCTAAAAAGCAAGCTTGTCCCTGGCAGGACACCAGCCCAGGCCGTCGCTCTCGAGGGACCAGGCACCTCCCCAGAGAAATTCCTGTGCAGAAGATAGGAGAGATGCAGGAAGCCTGGGTGGACAAGGGAGAAGGGGAAGAAATAGCTGAAAAATACCCAATGTGATAGGAAGGAGACACATTTGCCTCCATTTCCTAAGCTTGGTCCTGCTTAGAAAGTCTTGGGATTCCTGGAAAGGATTTTTCCAGGGGAAAACAGAGGATTAGGCCCTTAATGAACAGACAGCGGGCTTGGATTTGCTCAGCTGTGTTGTCTGAAGAACAAAAAACAATAATCAGCTATTTCATTCCCGGGTTCAGCCCTCTTCGCACGCTAAATCCCTTGGCAACATCCCATCGACGCGATAGCTGAGGCATGCAACCCCAGCCCTGCTTATCTGCGGCTTACGCAGACCTCAGTCAAGTGCAGGAGCCCGGAGCACCACGCAATGACCCGAGAGGTTCAACCTCAGCCACCCGCCCCGACACCACCTCCTAGCACAGCAGAAGGAGCTCGGGCTCCCTGCATCAAGCTGCAGCTGCACAGCCCCAGCACATGCACACAGCTCAGCCTCTGCAGAGAGCAGGTAACTGGTACCAAAATAAGGGACACCTGCAGGGAGGCTCTGAGAACAGCTCAGAAAGCTGGGGGATTGTCAGGAGGGCAAAAATCACACCCCCAGGTGCTGAGCCTTGCTCAAGGGTGTGCCTTGCTACAGCAAGGATTAAACAAGCCAGAGAAACTCTCTGCACCCCAACCCAAAAAGACATCTTGCAGAGACCAAAGGCACTGCTCCATGGAAAACCTTTGCAGGTAGGACTTGCCTCAAAGTTACTTGGCAATAATAAATATTCTTATTAATCACAATCATCTGCATAACATGGCCACAGGGAGCTCTGTAGGCACCCAGCATACCTGGTGCTGAGCATGCACAGATGAGAGCCTCTGTCTCAAAGAGCTTTTACCTTGCCCCACAGTTCTCCCACCTGGTCTTGAAAGACCCAAGAGCTTAAAAAAAGAATTCAAAAGCCTTCTTCACCCTTCTCACGTGCCATAAAAATTACCATGCAACTTTTTGTTGTTTTGTCTTATTAACTAAAAGCCTGAAATTGTAAGTTAAACCCAACTTTTTAAGCTTTTACACAAGAGTGGCAAGGGGACACAAGACCCCGTCCCAACCCAGCTGGCCAAGTACAACAGAACTTTCCCTCTGAGGATGGGAGGAGAAAATTCCAGCATGGCAAGACCGATGCCCCCAGACTCGCATACAAATCCCACCTTTCGGATAGCTCCAGACCAA
Organism: Cygnus olor; assembly: GCF_009769625.2. Taxonomy (NCBI): domain Eukaryota; kingdom Metazoa; phylum Chordata; class Aves; order Anseriformes; family Anatidae; genus Cygnus; species Cygnus olor. Next base: position 11,490,941 of record NC_049186.1, read on the forward strand.
GCTTAACCCACTTTGTGCCTCCTGGTGCACTCACCGCTGCCTTTTCTTCCAGCAGCAGCAAGACGCCGAAGCTAACCACATTCCTTTTCCTCTTACAGGGGAGCTAACAGCAAAACCCAGCGTTTTAGGAAAAATAAAAAATAAAAAAATAACAAGTTCAACCAACTCACCAGCCAGAAGACCCCAGAGAGCAGCAGCTTCTCCAAAAGCAAGCCCCAAAAACCGCAGCAGCTGCTCCGTGCTCAATTTAAAGGGCAAAGCCCCGCTCCCCCCCCCCCAGTCACCAACAAGGTGCACCTGAGCAGGGCAGGGGCTGCAAAATGCACCCAAGGGAGAAGTGGTTTGGGTTCTCCCCAGCTGTGCCGGCTGATGGAGAGCACCGGTGCCTCCGTGGGGGTGCAGTATGGGCAATGCTGGGTTTGTTCGCTTGGTTTGTTCCTTTAAAAGCTGAAATTGTCCGCCCTTGTTCATGAAACAAATGGTCGTGTGGGAGAGACTGGAGGAGCCTGGAGGAAGAAGTCCCAAATAACACATGGGAGGAAAGACAGGAGAAATTCTGCCCTGGCCCCAGATGAGTTAATATAAAGGCTCCCCTTTACTAGGCTTCAGATCTGGCCATTAAAGCTTCATTTTCTGATAGGGAGGTAACACACGTGCCTTCCTTAACACATAAAAGAAAATAGTTTTATAGGTGAAAGGTGGGAAAACGCATCTCCAGCAAAGCCCAGCCGCCCTGCCCTGTCCCACTGGCACCCACTGGAAGCCCCCAGGCTCTCAGCCGGGAGCAGCACAGCACCCAGCACAGCCCCACCGGCCGCATCCTGCACACGCCTGCAGCCCCAGCCCGGCCCCGGGCTGTGCAAACCCCACGGGTGCAGCCTCCAAACCCGCGTGCCGTCAGCACCGGCACCGGAGCAGGGCCTGGAAATTCCCCCGAGCCAGCCAGCGGCTCGAGCAGATGGGTTTTACGAGGCCCGGAGGAAAACTCACAGCTCGAAGAGCATCTCGAAGTGCCTGTAAACACGCACCAGATGCTGCAGGGACAGCTGAAGCGGGGCAGAGATAGGGATGGGAATGGAAAACTGCAAATGGGGGGAGCGGGGGCAGCCTCCCCTCCTCCAACCTGCAATGGCTCGTGGCTTCTAACCTTGTATTTATTCAAACCAAAGCAAACAGCATTGACCACACACTGCCCCCGAGCCTTCTGCATCCCCGTTGGACTCTGCTCCTGCTTTTTCCAAGGAGAAGGATGAAGAGCTTCCCAGCTGGGGCAGGAGAGTGTCATTTGGGAAAATAAGCACAGGGGGCAGCTGCCGGCTCCGGGCTGGACCTACAGATCCGGCCACCAGCAGAAAGCTGCCCCAGGGCACGCAGCAGATCTGTAGGAGCTCGCCCGAGCAGGGAGGTGCTCAGGTGGGGGCCGGGGAGGCTGGAGCACAGCAAACCCAGGCAGCGCAGCACCCTCCTGCCATCACTGCCGGCTTCCGGTGGCGAGCCCTGCAGGCTAGTGGCTGTACTTCCAAAAAGGTAAAAAAAATAACACGAAGGAAATATCTTTCAGCTTCCTTTGGAGCACATTGCTGTTGCAGGGAGGCAGAGGAGTTAACATCCATCACCGCTGGGCAAAGGGCGGTGGAGAAGGATGTCTTTAACCACGCACGATTCTGCCCAGAGGCACTGGGGCATGATGCCACACGGGTTTGGGGGCTCCCCACTCCTTGCCCACCGGTGTGAGCCCCCGCTGGAGAACCCACACGGGGGCAGGACCACTGCACCCCTATGGCACAGACCCCAGCGGCCTCATGCTGCTCGAGGCCGGCCGGCAGCATCCCTCCCACCTGCACGTGCTGGTGCTGAGCACACCCAGGGACCCCAGCAGGCGCTCAGCCCCTCGCAGGATCAGGCCTGAGCGAAAAGGAGACAGAAACATTTCAAAAGAGCCCCCTTGAGCAGGGCTGGCTCAGCGCAGCGCACGCCCTTATCAGCGCCCATAGGCGCCGGGCGCTGCAGCACACAAAAGGCAAAAGGCAGCCCCTGGGCCGAGCCAGCTCGCCAGAATATTTGCGTTTGGTAAAGCAAGCTAATAAATCCCCACGGGTTTATCCATGCTTCCAGTTTGTATTTATTCGCACGGATGACAGGCGGGTTTTCCTGCTGGTTACACAGGTAAATAGCACTACAGCTCCCACACCCTTCCCCTTTTTAACGGCCTGGCTCTCTGTTTGCTCGCCGTCTCTAAACAAGCTGGAATTACACGACTGACCGACACCGAAGGCAAACAGCCTTTGAAGTCAATATTAGTTATGAGCTCGGAAAGGTCCGTGCCCGGGCGCTGAGCCCCCCCCAGCACCCGCGCCCATCGGCAGCTCCGCACGGGCTGGGATCAACAGAGGAGCAGCCTTGGAGGGGAAGAGCCTTGACAAAGGATCCCAAAAGCGGATTTCCCCCAGCAGTGATGCAAATGATTTGCATCCCACTGCAGGGAAATGCAGTCACACGCGGTGGCTGTCCCCTGGGCACGGCTCTTTTTGGCCAGGGGTGTCGTGAGCATCGGCCACGGCATCCCCGGGGTGCACAGGGTCGGGGGTTTCTCTGCCTTCCCCGGGGGAATTCAGCCTCCTTGCCCCTCAGCTCTGCCATACGGACGTCGCGGTGATTCACACACAGCTTACAGCAGGGTTTGATCCCCGGCGAGGCCAGATGCAGGAAATCCTGCTCGTGGCAATGTGATGCCAGCCGGCATCGCTTCTGGCGCACTCCCTGCACTGGGGCAACCACGGGTGCTGTCTCCTCAGACAGCCCAGGCTCTTTTTAGCAGGCGAGGAACATTACAAACCCCCAGCAAGCTGTGACAACGGCTCTCGGAGCTAGCACAAGAATCCAGGTTTGCCCCATGGATGGGAACCCCCCCCAAGTCTGCCCTGGGCTGTTTCTGCTCACTGCTGCCTGGGGCACAGCCTTGTCTCCCTGGGAGGAGAAACTTCCAGGGGCAGAGCATCAGACCAAGGGCTGAGCGCCGCCTCGGCCACCCGCCACTCCTGGGTGCGCTCTCCTGCACCTCCGGGGACGTTTCATTGACGCAAATGGATTTGCCATCGCCATTTACCCATCATCACCAAACCAAACGCCAAGCGAAGTTCCCTACGTCTCTGCCCTTTGCTGTTCTCTCATCCAAGGGCATCACGCAGTTCTTAAAGCTCCCCGAGGTGTTTCAGAGCTGGGTGCTGGTTTCAGAGGACCCAAGGCTCTGTGTTTCTGCCCAGGTTTCTGCCCCTTTGTCCAGCGGGCACCTGGGGTGCAGAGGAAGGCAGAGACCCCCCCCAGCTACAGCAGCCAGCTCGAGGTCGGCACCACGAGGAAAATCTGGATAAATTATTAATTAAAATATTTATCTCCCCACCGCAGCCGAACACCGCAACGCATTTACACACGCGCCTGAGGCTACCGTGCTTTTGAGATGAAAGGGCATCTTTTTTATAATGAAGACATAACTCTAAAAAAAAAAAAAAGGAAATCAAAGGAGATTTCCATTACATAAATATCCTTTTTATGTTACATTTCCACACGGTACCTTCCAGTGCTTCACATCAGCTCTCCAGGGCAGGAGGGAACACACAGTCCATGGACAAGAAACAACATGACTGAAGGGGAATTAATTTGCATCTCACTTTTGGAGCAGGAGGCATGCGAGGGGTGGCCTGCCCGGTCAGGGGGTGATGGTTGAGGGTTGCAGAAAGGAAAGGGGGAAAGGACGGGGAAGAATTTTTCCGCAAAGCAAAGACATGAAACTCTTGGCCTGGCTTCGCCAGGGCAGAGCAGCTTGCCAAAGCACCGGTTTCCTGTGCAATCAAACCCGTCCACTCGGCAGCCCCGCGATAGGGCCATGATGTAAGTGTGGCTGAGCCAAGGCAAACGGAAAAGAACAGCGAGCACTCAGAGAGGCAAAGGATTTTATTAAGCCTTTTAATTGTTTTTGGGGGTGACATTTTTCCCCGTCCTGACATTCCCCTCGCTGCGGCCTGGCCCCGTGCCCCCCAGCCCCTCCTCGTCCCACGGGGGATGTGGCAGGGAGGAGGATGTTCAGCCCCGGGGGCAGCCGGCGACTCCTGTACTGCGCCAGGCGGGAACCCCCATGGGTGACACACGGCCGTGCAATGCTGGTGACACAAGGGGACACTCTCCCAGACAGTTTCAAACCCACAGCATTGAGGCTGCCACCTCGGTCCTGGCACGCGGCTCCTCCGGAGGCTTTCGTCCCTCTGCAGGAGACCGCACTTGGCGCTGCGGGCTGGGTCCAACCATCCTCGTGAAAACCCCAAGACCATGAAAAGAGTCAGAAGGAAGAGCAGAGGGGTACAAAAAAATAAAATAAAATAAAATTCCACAGCTGCTTCCTTGGAACCGGGCAAGCGCTTGGTCCTTCACAGGGGAAAAATCGGAGCTACTGTTTGACCTGAGAGCACTTAGCCATCCAGCCCCACGTATCCGGCCTGGAAGCCGCCTGGCCAAGAGGAGAATTTGCAGAGCCCAGCAGGGAGCAGTAATTCAGTCATCTCTGCCCTGCGTGGGAGCCAGCGGAGCGAGGTCAGTGCGGGAGGACCCCTCGCCGAGCGGGGACGTGAGTCACAGCGAGCGCACGCTGGGTGGCTGCGCCGGGGCTGTTCCCATGGCCGGTGCTGGGTGCAGGAGCTCGCCACGGCCCCGGGTGCACCCTGCTCCCCTGCTGGGTGCCAGACGTGTCGTGCTGCCTCTGCTTTTCCTCCCTCTGTGCTCGCAGCTGAAGCATCCATCCTCGGCTGGGTGGCCGCGGTCCCTGCGGCAGCGCCGTGGCTCCCCTGTCAGGCGCCCGCACCCCGAGCCGTCACCACCGACCCTGCGAAGGAAAACCACAGCGTTAGCGGGAGGAATAACGGTTGGGCATGATGAAGCACATCGTGATCCCTCTTTGTTGCCAAATTAAGTCTTTGCAGGGATGAATAGAAGGGGAGACACCCAGCAGCCCCTCAGAGAGCCGCTCTGCAAAGCCACCTTCGGCATCACACCCGAAATTCGGCAGCAATGCAGAGGCTGGAGCCCTCCCCGTGCCCGGACCCCCAGGGCCAGCACGCATCCTGCTGCAGCCCCAACAGCCACGTGTAGCACAAGGGTGAGTAGGAGACAGACAAGGGCTGATGGAAGAAAATCACACGGTGATTTCCGTGGGGCAGACAAAGCCACAGCACCAGGGAGAGCACAGGGAGGGAAAGCTGCTCCTTGTGCTTGTGTGCCAGCGGCCGATAACGCGCTGCAGCGCTGCACGGGGCCGGCAGGAGCAGCTTCTTGGAGGAGGCCAGGGAGGCTGCAGTCCTTTAGATGGAGATGGATAACAGTCCGACAGCACGTGCTGTCACCAGCACGGAGATGGAGCTCGTTTGGCCTCCCTGTCCACAGGCTCCCCACCTACAAGTCTCTCGGATCAGCTGCACCGCGCTGGAGGACCCAAACTCCCCTGCTAAGCGTGTTACAACCAGCTCCTATTTGGCTCACACATGCTCTTTGCCCACTTGGGCAGCTTAATCATCATTTGCTGTCCTCTGCTTCTCCCCATTCCCTCCGAGACCATTAAACAGGTTTTCCATCAGGCAAACCCTGCCCAAGCCCCCAGCCCGCTCCAACATTAACTAGGGGCGCGCAGAAAGGAGGGTAGAGCTTTCTGCTCACTTATCATGCAGCACTTATCATCTCTTTGCTTTGGACCTCGCAAGGAACATGCAAGCAGGATTGGCACCTCCTGGCCGAGATACCGAGCCCCCAGAAACGCTGCACAGGGGCACGAGCAGCCCCCGCTGCCTTCCCCCGGGGAAGGGCTGACGGTCGGCTCTGGGGGAAAGAAGCAGCGCAGTGTCTCCGAGTTTGCAAAGTGTCCCTGGCTCTTGTAAATGTGTTAAAAAATAAAACCCTTTAAGAGCTTCCAGATGTTCTGTTTATGTTGTGGTGTTACCCAGCTTGGCTCTCCCGAGGCCAATACACGGCCTCAGTGAAATCGCAGCAGCCGAGGGGGGCGGTGGGGAGGGCAGGGGGAGGTCCGAGCCCTTTTCCTCCGCTTTCCCCCCACTTCACTGTTAACTCCCACGCTGCCGGCGAGCACACGGAGATCGGCTGCGAATCCTCCCTGCCTGCCCAGGCACCTCCAGGGCTTTACCGTCAGCACACCCCGTGCTGCCGGTGGCACCGCAGGGGCACCCAGAGCCCACCAGCACATGTGGAGCGAGCGGGTCCCGAGGCTCCAGCCCTCGGTGCGACGACGCCATCCCGGAGGAGGACCACCGAAGCCACCCTGCCGCCAGCGCAAAGATGTGACGGGGCAGAAAGATTTGTCAGCAAGCGCTGGGCGTAGACGCACACGCACACATGTAGACGTGTGTGCATAAAGCCCGGCTCGGGACTCTTTGCCCAGGGCGTTGCAGGTACAGCGCTGCGTTTGAAGTCCCGGTGAGCGAGCTGCGTGGCTGGTAGCAATCAGGGCTCCATAAAGCCGCGCTATCGCGGCTCTGCGCGCAGGCTCTGATGTGTTATCTGCCCGGCCCGAGCCAGGGCAGGGCAGGAGGGCGCTCATTCGTGCGGCTCGTTTGAAAAGGTGTTAGCGTCGGAGATCAAAGCCGCTTCCTGATGCGCTCCCCTCCCCGGAGAGGCCACCGGCCAGCGAGGCTGGGGACACTGCAGGATGGGGACACTGCGGGATGGGGACATTGCGGGATGGGGACATTGCGGGATGGGGACATTGCAGGATGGGGACATTGCGGGATGGGGCACTGCCGGAGCCCCATGGGACCATGAAGAAGCCCCCGTGCAGCCGCATCTGCTGCAGCCACGGCGATGAAGATGCTGAGAACAGGATCGGGCGTCCTGCCCTGGTGGCTGCTGCAGGACGTCCTCCTGTCCTTGTCTCTGCCCACATCGGGGACGTTAGCCTGTCCTCACCATGTGGATCACTGAAATGCAGCCCGGGCAGGCTCGCTGCCATGCAGGTGCCCCAGTTTAACCACACACCAGATGACAGAGCGCTTCGTTTTGTCCCAGTGACACCCTGCTGAGGCACCATCCTCCCCGTGCCTTGGTGACCACCCCAAACCCAGCTCGGAACAAGCCTTCCTCCTTCCCCACCATCTGCACTTCCTCAGCACTAAACCTCCACGGAGGGCAACATCCCAGGTGCAGTTTTCTTTCTCCCCGGGCCGGCTGCCACCCCCAACCCTCAATATCCCCAGCGAGGCATCATCTGCTTCCCCCAGCCCTGGACCGCTCCGGCCCCGGGAGGACGAGCAGCGGCGCAGCCAGGCCACCCACGGCGAGCCCCGCGCTCCTCCCCGCAGCCCCCTCTCTGGTTTTATCCTCTCTACGAGCCCACTGAACCCCCCGAGGAGAGCAGGGGAGCTGTCAGGCACCGAACGAGGGCACGGGGCTGCCTCCACGCTCAGCAGCAGCCCGGGAAGGATAGCACATCTGTCCAGAGCAAACAGAGGAGGAGGCAGAATTACAGCAGTAATGACGAGCGGTGTGTTTCTGTACGGGGAGCTGCCGCCTGCCCCGGCCCCCCCAGCACGGGCTTGCAAGGAGCAAAGCACAGGAATAGAACTGGGGCTCTTGGCTCCAGAGGATGAGAGCATCGCGTCTCCAGACATCTTGAGCACAAACTGTGTAGGCAGCAAAGCCAAACAGGAAAGGAAACCAACAGACAGGGAAACGATTCTGGCAGCGCTCACGGTATGGCTCGCTCGGCTCCCATCAGCTGGAAATACCTCCCTGCTGCTCCCTCTCCCGGGTGTCCCTCCCTCAGACCCCTCGCCCTGCTCAGACATGCCCCAGTTCCACTTGTACTGTCGAAACACTTCCCATCTGCTGGGCTGGATTCAGAAAAATGCAGCCAGAGAGCAAGATCCTGTTTGCAGCAACTGGTCCCAGCACACCCGTGCCAGCACCTCGTCGCATCGGGTCCCGCACCCGGACCCAGGCAGCGCTCAGCCCGGCCCCAAACCCCCGGAAAGAGAAAGGAAAGATCTAAAGAGGCCGGGTCAGTGCAGGGGAAGGGGGGCCAGGACACGTTAAAGGACTTGCAAAGCGATGGGGCTGTGTCACCGACACCTCCAAAGCGTGGAGGTGGCGGAGGACGGGGGCGTGGAGCAACGCAGGCGGGTTTCTGCTGCGCCCGCCGCATCCCGGCCAGCGCTTTGAGCCGAGCGTGGAAGCTGAGAGATGGAGGTTTATTCACATGCCCCGACGTGCTTAATGACCAAAGTGCTCTTCAGTGAACCCAGCGACGGATTGTAAAATAAAGTCAATGAGGCAAGTGGATTAAAGAAAAAAAAGCAAAAGATCCGAGAGATGAAACAGAGCCGTTGAGTCACAGCCCTCGCCTGCCAACCCGCTGGGTCCTCCCGAGCTTTGCCAGCCTGCAGCACCCGGGCAGCAGCCCAACCTCCTGCAAACAGCCTCCCCAGCACAAGCGACCCCCAGGCATGTAGGAGCAGGATGCGACCCTGCAGCTGCCCAGGGACTCATTCTCTGTCCCTCATTCTCTGCTCATTTACACGTCCCAGCTGGAGGTGGGACCCGTTGCAGCCCGTTCCTCCTCTCCCGCCTGTCTCCTCCAGGCCCCCTCGTACCAGCAGCGATCCCCCCACCACCCCCGGCCGCTCCGTGTCCACGTGCCAGGATTTATTTTCGGATGGCAGCGCTGTGAACCAGCCCGTGCTCAGGCTGTGTGAACCAACACAGCGGGCTCAGCCCAGAGCCCACTCTGCAGCAGGGGCTGCAACTTCACTGGGTGCACCCTCCCTGCACCCTTGCAGGATGCGACCTCCCTGCTGCAGCGGCTGCCTGGGGGAGCTGGCTCAGCACCGCTGCAGGATGACCCCAGCCCCAGGTGCAGACCCCATCGGGTCCCTCCAGCTTCTCCGCCACGCTGTGGCAGGGGACATGCAGAGGTGACAACCGGGGGGGGTGACCTGGTGTGGGACCTGGGGACCCCTGGGGGAAAGCTCTTGACCTGCTGCCTGCTCCATCAGCAGTGCTGTGAGATGTGTCACAACCCAGCACGGTGCGTGCCGGGGCATCCCGCATCCCGCACCGCTGCAGGGGGTGGCACAGGGCTCCAGGGAGGGCTGGGGCTGGACCCCAGGACCCACGGCCACCCTGGGCAGCTGGGACCCCCCGATTCCCACGGGTCTGGCCCAGCCGTGGATGGCATCGCACAGCTCCATCTTGTGGAAACGGCACGCTTCGGCTGCCGGCACAGGGCCATGGACCACCGCCGTGGGGTGGGGGAAGCCCACGCCAGTGCATGTGGGGGGGTGCAGGGGTGACCCACGAGCACCATCCCCTCCTCCAGCAAGGACCTCAACGGGGGCCCTGAACCCCAGCCCGGGGATCCCGCTGAGAGCCTCAGGGCAAGGAGAACAGGAGCCCACCAGCAACCAGCCCTTAGTAAAGCCCGTACGGCCCCGTCCCACGCTGCACCCGCTCCGTGAATACACATGCAATGAAAGCTCAGCACCCGGAGCAGCAGGAAAAGCACCCTTGAAACGGATCAGTCCCATCCGAAATCTGAGCGACGCAGGGAGAAGCCCACAGGTGGGAAGGGAATGCTGGGTCCATCGAGCTCCCCAGCTGCTTCCCTCGCTGGACACCCATCTCCCCACCCTGCCTCTCGGATGTTTCCCTGGAGCAGCCCCTCCCGCACCCCCTGGGGTTCTGCTACCAACCCCACGGCCCCACTGCAACGCAAACGTGTTCTCGTTCAGCCACCAGGCTCCCTGCTGCAAGAGCCACCCCAAAATCCCAGAGCTTCCCTCCGAAGAGATTATCTTCATTTAATAAGCTAACCATCGGATGCAGAGGCCTTGCCAAAATCCCGGCCGGCCTCCGAATAGCTGTCATTAAAACTCCTTCGGCTAGAGGAAGCGAAGCGGGCGCTCTGTTCCCATGCCGCCCTTTCTGGGAAGGCGTTAATAAATAACCGCGTCCCAGACAGGTGCTGTCGGCTTCGCCGCGGAGCTGCTGCTCGCCTGCCGGTGAGTCACTGCCCTGACACCCTGCACGGCGCCGTGAATCACGGGAAGACAGTGCCTGCAACCAAACACACGCTCGCCTCTCTTCTGGGCGCTCCACCCTGCCCCCGGGGCGCAGCGGAGGGGGATGCTCGGCGCTGCTGCGTGGGGTCAGGCTGCAGGAGACCCCCCCGCCCCCCCTCCCTTGCTCCTGGCTACGTACCCCAAAGGAATTGAAGGCTATTCGTTGCTTAGAGCTTTTTCTAAGATCCAACACCCCCAAAAAACTCACGGCGTTGAGACGTGGCAGCCCCAGCTTGCAGAACGCACCCTGCACCCGTTTCCAGCACTGCGGCAACCTCCTGGTCTCAAATTGGAGAAGCAAAAGGGAAGGGCTGTGACTGCAATGTGTCCCACAGAATACACGTCCCGGACAGCCACTGCTCTTTGCCAGCTGGGTACGGAGGTGCTCAGCCCCCTGGGAAGCTCTCAGCACCGCCAGGAGCACCATAGCCACAGGCGCTCAGGGCACGGCACCTGCTGCAGCCCAGGACATCGCTCTCGGGAACAGGTGCGGGTTTCCTCCCCAAAAACCAGCCCCAATCGAGCCGCCGAGATCTCACACAGGCACCCACCCCAGAATAAGCAATAAGAATGCACCTTTTCCCTCCCCAGCAGAAAATTCCCCAGCAACTTTCTCCTTGCACACCCACTCCCCCTGCCTGGGGGGGGATGAGCGGGGCTCCATCCCTGGCTCTCCCTGGCAACTTTTCCCCTCCCTCCCAGTGCAACAAGTCCATTCTTTCTCTAAAGCAGTGTAAGTGTCACGTTGAGACTGACAGGCAGCTGAAAGAACGAAGCAAGTCCGATTCTCCTTCATTTTGGAAGCACAAAACGATGTCAGGGCTCGGAAAACACCAGCTCTCAGGAGATGCTGGAGGCAGGTTTCACGCAGGCTCTGGCACCCGCTGACAGTTCTGGCTCCTTTATTAAAAGCATCCCCAAAGTGATAACCCTCTGACAGATGGATTGATGGGCCTAAGCAGCAACACGATGTTCCCCGAGCGTGAACTCTGTTTACCTCCCTGCATTTTTGCTTCTGCTGCCGGCACTCCGGCGGTCCCCCACAGCGGGCAGGCAGGAGCCGAGCAGCTGCCAAGCAGCTGCCTTTGGTCCCTGCCGCCCGCGAGAGCCCCCGACGATCCCACCCATCCCTGGGCTTTCCTCGGAGCAAGATCTCCACCCGCCGCGTGCTCCAGCGGAGGAGCAGCAGGGGCTGCTGGCACTGCAAGAGAGGCCCCGGTGCATTAATGCCAGGATTAGACCCCATCCCGAGGCCCTGGGGCTCATTAGGGGCGTTTGGTCCACGTGATGGAGAGCAGAGGGCTGAGCTCTCCGGGCTGCACAGACAGCTCTGAGCACCTCGGGCTGCCCGAGCAGGAGCTCCGTGACCTTCACGTCCACCCCAGTGCTCTGCCAACGTCCCCCGGGGCTGCTCTGCCTCCGAGCAGAGCCACGCAGGGACGGATTCCCAGGATAAGGGGGATTAAAGGGGTGTAGAGCCCTCTCCTCGCACACCTGCAGCCTCCTCCTCACCCTGGGAGCCCTGCACTGGCGCACGGGCGGGGAAAGCTCCGCGAAGCCCCCCCTCGCTCTGGCTGCAGGGATGCGGTGGGTTCAGCCCACAACGTGCAGGATCCCTGCCCGAGCGCCTGGGGGACTTCGAAGTCCTCGCATCGGGGTCAGGACGTTTTCTGGAAAGCTTTGCAGCAGGGAGCGTCCCCAGACAAGGGTGCCAAAGCACCCACACTCGAGTCCTGCCCTCGCTGGAGGCAGGATCCGTCCCGCCAGCTCCTGCTCTCTGCCACCTGCCCCGCTGGGGAGAGCAGGGAGGAAAAAAACCACCGGGCTGCACATTTATTATGCAGCCTTGAGCTGATTTCTATCCCCGGGGATTACCAATTTAAGCAGTGTTTTTTCCTGTGCTGACCCTAAGCTGATTAATTCCCTGTGCCCCCCCCCCTTCCTGCTCCCCCCTTCCCTTTGTGTGCGAAGACAGGCGCATCGAATGCCGGCAAAGCGTGCCAAGGCAGGGCCGGGGGGGGGGGACAGCAGGACCACGGCCCCGTGGACAGACACACAGCCACAGCCCCCCCGCCAAGCACCAGTGCTGAGCAGGGCAAGGATGCTCCCAACCCTGCAGCGGGCCAAATCCTGCCTCCCCTAGAGAAATATACGCCCTCTCATGCTGGTTGCGCAGTCGGGTTTGAACCACATTTTTATTTTCTTTCCCCACTGCAGGAGGGGAAAAACGCCCACAGATCCCAGCCGGTCAGGATGAGGCCCGTCGGCACCGCAATGGAAAAAAAAAAACGAGCTTGAGCCAGAGACAAAGGACATTCGTGGAGCCTCAGCCAGGAGCGAGGGAACTTGCCCTGGCACGATCCAGCCCTCGCCTCCTCTCCCCGGCGCTGTCACTCGCGGCAGCGCACAGCCCAGCACGACACCCAGCACCGGGCACCAGGCTGAGCTCTGAGCTAGAAATCGGGGGTTTCGGGGGGCTGCAAACGCTGCAGCTCTTGGGGGCCTCCAGGGAAACCCGCAGGGTGGTGGCTGCGGGGCTGAGAGGTGACACGGAGCTCAGGGACAAGCGAGGAGAGCCGTCACCACCCGGCTGTGGCAGGCAGGGAAAAGCCACGCAGGCGCCTGGTCCATCAAGGAGACGGGTCCCCAGCGGGGCTGCCCCAGCTCTCGGCATCCCTCTCCCAAAAAAAAAAAACAGGCTGAGGTTAGCTTTGGCTCCTGGAGTGGCGAGAGCTTCACTCTTTGCCACCCGACGGCAGCTCCAGAGCCGTGCATCCATCCCTGCAGCCACGCATCCGTCCCCACCACGGCTGGCCCCGTGCCCGCGGCCCCGTTCTGCCCTCCCGCTCCTCCTCGCCGTCCCTTCCCCTGCACCAGAAAATCTCCCAGAAAAAGAAGCCCCGGTGATTGCCCCGGATCACAGAGCACAGCCGTAGCAGGAGGCAGCTGTGCCAAACCATCGCTTCCACGCACGCAGACACAAGCACGGCCAGCCTCGGCATACAGCGGGAGAGCCCAGAGCACACCCAGCCCCATAAAAAGGTAATTATACAATACGTGGCGGTAAATTAGCGCAGCAAAACACTGCTTAATTCTCACAATGGACTTCAGCGCCGGATCAAGAGGTAAAATTACCTCTCGGCTGCAGGGAGACGGGCCCCCAGGTCAGGATTAGGGTTTGATGCTGAGACGGGGGGTGGGGGGAGGCTTCGGGAAGTGTCCTCAGCCGAAATGTGGCCTTTGGGGAAGTTGGGCAGTTTGTCCCTCCTGGATGCTTAGCACGAGGCCGGAGAGCAGCAACAAAAATTCTGTATGTGCATAAATCAGCGCAGAAGTCAGAGCCATGGACACACTGCTCTTTTGTTTTCAAGTGGTAACGCATAAAAATTGGATTTTTTTTTTTTTTTGAACTGCTAAATTTAAATGACTTCCCTGCAAGAGGAACAAAAAATGGCCATAAAACAACTGAGCCTTGCAGTCCATTCCACCCCGAGGACACTCAGCTGAAAGAACAAAATAGCCCCCGCTCCAAGCCCCCACCCAAAAACCCACCTCACCCGAGAAGCCCCCCAGGGAGCAAGTTACCCCCCCGTCCCCGAACCGCGGGGACATCAGGTGCAGCAGTGTGACAGAGCCCCCATCTCCCTGCTCCAAGGGGCTCAAAATGAAAGGGAAGAAGTGTAAGAAGGTCTTTGTATCTTTTAATTCAAATTTGCTGAAAGTGCAGGGGAAAAAAAAAAAAAAAAGCAAACTTTTCAAAAATATTCCTAATACACTTCCAAAAAAGACAAAGTTTTTGTTAGTCCAAAAGCCCCCACCAACCCAAACCCATCACTGAGAATTCTGCAAGTGAAACTGAGCCATGCGTGGTGGGGTTTGGGACTGTCTGGCCTCAACACCTCCATCACACCACGTACCCCGTGGGTTATGGGATGCAGTGGGGGCCGGGGCTGGCCCCGCAGCGCCGCCTGCACACCGATGCTCCCCCAGCCCCGGGGACAGGACAGCGGCCGTGCAAGGCTGGCAAGGAGCTGGGTCCTTCTTCCCTTCATTGCTCCGAAACTCAGTCCCGGGATTGGGAAGGTTTAAGGCACACGTGGTGACCCCCAGGACTCGTGTCAAGGCCCCCGGGCGCGTTCCCAGCAGAAAGGGAAGGGAACAGCGCGCTCAGGCGGAGGCAGCCTCGGCGGTGACCTGGGGAAAGGGCAGGCGGCAGCGTGCTCAGCCCGGCCTTTCCTAGAACCAGGCAGGAATTTTTCTGAAACCCTTTCTCGCTGGAAAAGGCCAACTGCTTGAGACTTAAACTTTACGCAGGATTATAGAAATGTAGGTCAGGAAAAAAGCGGCCAAGTGAAAAGCTCCTTGTTCCGCGCCCGACCCAGCGCCCTGGCCCCACCACGCTGCTCACCGGGCACCAGGCTTGGGGAGGGCCCGGCTCCAGTGCGACGTGCATCCAAAAAATGCCCCCAGCCTTGGGGTTTTCTGAGGCAGAGAGGCCGTTTCTGCTGTGCTTGTGGACGGAGGACATCAGCAGTGCTGCTGCGGTGGGGCTCGCGGTGCCAGGGCACGCTCAGCCCGCCCCAGCTTGCCATCCACGGGGGAGACGCCACTTTTGTACAATTTCTACGTCTTTCCCGGTGATTCCAGGCACTCTGCTGTTCAGTTTAAGGCACAGATCACAGCAGAGAGCACCCTGATCTGATCACCAGGACAAAACCAGGCTGGCGTTTCCAACGTGGCCTGGTGTAAGGCAGGGAGGGGAGAGCCAAAAGACACCAGAAGCCGAGGTCTGAGCACCAGGCAGTGCTACCAGCACCCCGACAGTGTCCCAGTGTTTCATCACAACTGACGGGGGCATACAGGCAGCGAGTGCCATGTGCCCTGCTAAGGAGTCCAAAAGCAACGAAGAGCTTCAGATTTAGTCTGTAAATGTGAGGACATTGCCCTGGCAGGGGGTGATGCTGAGCGGACCCTTGGGATGCATCCCGGCAGGACCAAGCCCTGCACTGCACGCAGGGACGCGGGTCCGCATGGCCACACGTCCCGAGAGACATTTTCAGGCACAACAAAGACCATGCATAAGAGACAACCAGGATTTAAAACCGGGGCTGGAAGCAGAGTTTCTACACTCGCATGGCCGGGAACCCATGGAGGCTAAGCAGCAACATCTCCCCTTCTTGCTGGCCAGCGTCACAGACACATAAAAGCAGGTTTTCACAGAAAATCACCCTTCAGAATGGATGAGCGCCCCTGCCAGAGGAGCCCGGGCTGCCCTCTCGAGCCGTGGAATAACTGATTCCTTTTCAACACCTCCCAGTATCGTGGCTGTAATTTACAGGGCTCGTTTAAGCACACGTGGCCGTGCCTGAGCTCAGCGCCCACCACGCAGGCACCAGCACCAGCCTCTGAGCTCACGGCCCCCCACAGCCACGGCCACGTTCTGCAGTTGGGTTTTGTTTGCTTTAATTGAGAAAGGACCAGGGGGAGAAGAAAAAAAAAAGAAAAAAAAAAAGAGAAACCCTTCTCCCAACCCCTCGGTTTCATTTTTCAGGTGCCTTGATTTATTGATTGGCTTATTCCCTTTTAATAGGCTCTCCCCACCGGAGCCGGGGCGTTTCCTGCAGGAGGGCTGCCCACGGGGGGCACCCCGAGCAGCCCCTCCTCGCAGCACCCCTCGAGGGAGTCCTGCCTTTACACAGCCCAGCTTAGGGCCTCTCCTGCCCCCAGCAGTGAGGCCCCCGGTACCCTCATATTTTTGGGCAACCCAGAAGGAAGTTGGGTGCTGCTGCATCCCTCTCCAGACATCCCATGTCCACAGGGTCGCATCCTGGCCCTGCTCAGCACCGCCGTGCAGGCAGCTTTGGGGCTGTCAGGGCCCTGCCTCCAGCTCACGGCACTCAGCATAGGCAGGGCCACAGCAAAAAGCTTCCAAGAAAGACATTTTCATGCAATAACGGAAGGATCGCAGACATAAAATATGATTTTTTTTAAAGCTACTCCCACATGATGTTGTTTTAAAATCCAACCTCATTCCTCAGAAACAAGATACCGCCAATGCTCCAAGAAACCCACCCTGCAGCAAGTGGGTGGTCACCCCACAGCCACGAGCATCACAACGACAAACCCCATGGCAATCAGCACGATTGGACCTGAACACCCAGGGGATGTGGAGAGTTTGCAAGAGATGCTTTTTGTTTATATATGTTTGAATTTCCTCAAATTGCCTTCATTTTCGAACAAGAATATGTATTTCTGTGTGTGATATATAAATTAATGGGGTTAAGGTTTCAGAGGTTGCTCTCACGAGAGCCGACATCCCCAGCAGCACGCTGCAGGGTGCAGGCGGGCCTCTTACACCCCCTGCTTACCCCGTCCTCCTGTTGTGCCTCATGGTGGAAAGCACCAAGCAGGGTTGGGAGGGGAACCCAAAGGCAGAAGGACTTCGTCTCGGCCCCATTCCCAGGGCAGGGAAGGGGAGCAGACGCCCCCAGGCAGGCCGGAGCCAGAGGAAGGCGAGAGGAGCCCGTGCTGCGCACCACTGCCCAGCCTTCCTCCCTGCCCTCCTCTTCCACCCCTGCTCCTACGCCTTGGCCACGATCCAGGGCACGGTGCCCACAGGGACAATTCCCAGCAGATGAGATCGACATCTCATTTAATTAAATTTTCCCTTTTAGGTCAAAACAAGAGGACTCAGGGCTGGAGGAGTGGGGCAGGCCAGCCGCAGGCCTCGGCCCGCTGGGTATGCTCCCGGGTGGGACAGAGATGCTGAGAAGAGGCTGACCCAGCTTTGGGAGGGCTCCCGGGGCAGCTGGGGACCTTTGGGTCCACAGCCAGAGAGGATGCATGGAAACCCATCCTTCACTGATGGTGATACGCGTGCAATTCAGCTGACCCACCCCATGCATTGGGTCGCTGGTGGCAGGGAAGGGCTCGATGAAACCGCTTGTGTGGGGTCAGACCCTGTGGTATGAAACAAGTTGTGTGCGGTCAGACCCCGTGGCTTCCCAGCTTTCTGGTCTCTGCTCTCCAGATTGTCCCCAAAAATCTAGGTCTGGACCAGGCAGTCATTAGGGAGACAGACTCCCACCCCATTACCAAGAGGAGCCAAAAACCACGGGACCTCAAGCAACAAGAGTAAGGGGGGAACTGGAAATCCATCCCCTCTGCATCCCTTCACCAGGCCCTGTAACAAAAGGGACAGCCAGCCCAGTCTCCAGACATTCAAAACCCCTTGAAGCCCTCCTTGGGATGATGTTAAACCCATCTGGGTGCCAGAGCAGACCACCAGCTAGGCTCTCAAGGATCAGAGAGGGCACAGAGAAGGGGCCATATCCCCACCGACCAGGCCCACGAGGTCCCACCGCCACCTCGAGGGCCACCTCTTGCGAGCTGTGCAGGAGCGGCTGCGTCCCCCCACTCCCGCCTGCCCCCTGGCACAGCTCCACTGGTTGAGCCTGGGTAAAACTGCTCGAAGCCACGTTTTTCATCGGCATGGCAAGCAGGCTTGGCCTCGCGACAAGCAGGGCTTTTTTAAATAATATATATATCAGTCTAGCTACGCTGCTGGCTGAGCCCCAGATGACTGCAACTGGGGCCAATCCCCAGGATAAACACAGCCTACCTGGGTTTGTAAGTGCCAGAAGCATGTAGGCACCATGCGCGATCTCTTATATAAACAGCACTGCAAAAACAGCCCTGAGCGCTGTAGGAACACTTGTAGTACGCACTGTACACAAGATGAAGTGTTTGGGAACATTACTGCAACGGATGCTGGGGGAGACGCTTTCCCTCCCGCCCGCCTGCCCCACACTTCAGCCTTAAAGGCAACCCCGAGCTCGGCACGGTGTTTTCCTGCTGGCCTGGGCACGATGGTCGGTGCTGTGGTGGGTGCTGTCCTGCAGCCCGGGATGGTCCCGGCCAAAGGGGTCCCAGGCTGGGTGCTGGGAGCAGCCCCCATGAGGTTGGGATGGGGGCGGATGGTGCACATGGTGCTGGGCGGCCAGCACGGCAAGGGGCTGGGATGCAAGACGGCAGGCAGAGTTGGACTCAGCCCTCCGGACAGGCAGGGGCAGAGCTGCAGAAGAAGCTACGAGATGCCCGAGAGCGAGGGGAGAGGCAGGACTGAGCCCACACAAGGGGCAGCTGCTCGGTGCCCCACTCGTGGAGCAAACGCTCCTGGCTGCTCTGAGAGGTCCCACGGGGCCGCAGCCACGCGGAGTGGTACAGAAAGAGCAAGGAGAGGTTCCTTGAAGAAACTTCACAGACAGGTGTAACGATTCAGGCTGCACCAGTCTTGTCCCTGAGCTGCTTCAAAGACCCGTACATCCTCACCCTTCCTCCCTCTACCTGCGTCTGCCCTCTGAGCCCTGGTTTCCAAGCAGCTTCCAGGGGGTTAAAAAGGTGTGCGCGCCCGCGGGGCTCCGCTCCCCTCCCTCCACGCCCCCCGCCCCGCTCTTCCCGGCATGGACTTGGAGACCGGGGGCTCTCCAGATTTAATCTCCAAGACAAACATACCGGAGCTGGAGCCTGCTCCATTTGCACTTTGACCGCAGATATTAACCAGCAGCAGGCAGGCTCACGCCTCTGCCCACCTCACCCCCCGGCAGCCCCCCGGCCCCCTCCTTGTCTCTTCCACGCACACCACATTAGTAAATTGTCATCGGCTTTGCAATGAATCTGTGACGGGTGCTTTGCCGGAGTGAGCTGGGAATAAAGCAATACCCAACACGTGAAATAAAAGCCACTGTGGGGTCCCCTCCGCCCCGCCTGAGCCACCAGCGGGGCTGGAAAGATGCAAGGAAAGAGGAGGGGCGGGGAAAGAGCAGCAATGACCCAGCCAATGCTCCCTCCGGGGTGGCTCGAGAGGCTTATTAAGCGGGGACAAACTTTTGTGTGTTGAACCAAGGCCCCAAGGAGCTGGCTCGTCTCACCAAAGCCACCCTTCTGCTTCCTCCCCTCCTGGGAGCCGGGCGCAGCACCCAGCAGCATCCCCGGCGTCCCCAAGCACGCCAGGAGGAGGAGGTACGGAAGCTGCCAGAATTACTCGATCCAAGCCGGTGGCTGGTATGTCGTTCAAAGGTTCAAAATCATTCTGACAAAGGTGAAAATCTCATTTCAGACCAGGATGTGCTAGGCAACATCTCAGAGAGGCGGTTAACACCTGGACGGCCTTGTTCAGAGAGGAGGAAGGAAAGGGTCTCCAGGCTATTTGGCAGCCGGAGCCTTCAGTAAACACTTATCTCACATCTTACGTTTCAGTCGGAAGTTGAGAGATTTGGTTCATTTTTCACGGGGAACGGGAGAGCCGAGCCTGGCAGCAGAGGAGCTGCCGCCCCCCCGAGCCGTGCTGCAGGAAGGTCGGAGCAGGCGATACAAAGAGGGACCTTCTGCCCTGCCCTACGGCCTGCAGGCTAAATAAAACCTGCTTTCCTCGAAGCCAGTCTGGTCCACAGCCCGCTCTGAGCACTGGCTTACTGGATATTTAGCTTCTTTCACCCCTGGGAAATGTATTTTCATGTGACGCAGGGGGACACACGGGAAGGAAGCAACTGCACTCGGTGCTAACTCACCCCCCAGGGTTAAAACAGCTCACAGGGAGGTTGAATTAGCTCAAAAAGGGCTAAGAAGCTCGAGATCAGCCCGGCCCCACAGCAAAGGGCCCCACAGCAGCCGGGAACCCAACGGCCACTGCCCGAAACCCAGCTGTAAAATCGCTTTCTGAAGATGATGCCTGGATTAATTACCCGCACATACACATCGACGTTTTCATGAAAAAGGTTATTATACAAAATTTTGGGGAGCAATAAAAATATAAATAGGCCTAAAGGCACCACAAAATGATGCCATTTTAAGTGCATTTATTTTTTCCTTTAAATCTGCGGGGTGGTATTTAAAGATGAAGGGAGGGGGGAGAAATACGTGCTGCTCTGTCCCGGTGCCAAACACCCTACAAAGCTCCGGTGGTCTCCCGAAGCCAGCCAGGGGCTCCAGGTCCCTGCTTTAACGACCTCTCCACACCTTTTATGTGCCACCCCGCTGAAATACATCAAGCATTTCATCGTGGCTGCAGGCAGCAAGCGGTGGCTACCAGCGCCCGAGGAGCGCCCGGCCCTCGGGCTCCCCCCGTGCAGAAGGGTTTCTCAATATTTGCCTTCGCCATATCAAAAGGTGGCCGCAGCCCGATTCCTGCGGTAGCCGGCAGCTCGCTGGTGGTCCCTAAATAAGCCTCCAGCTGATCTCACACCAAACATCCTCAGGTCCTTGTGGGCAGCCTCCACGCTGCCCACAGAAACCTTCAAACGAGCCCCGTGAACAGGAGAGCCACAGTTCCCTCCAGCCACCGTCCTGCTCCAGCGGGGTCCACCCAGGGGGACGGTTCTCAAAGTAAACTCAGTGTTCTTGGGGTTTGCCCAAAATATGAACCAGCCAGGACAGACAGACGCTGGAAAGGCAACCGAGAGGGAAAGAAGGAGAAGCCGCAAGCCCTGCTGCGCCATCCAAGTCACGAGCCTGGTGAGCTCCCCGTGGCTCCATGAAGGGGAAGAGGATTTTTCCTGGATTGTACAACTCTCAGTCAGCAGCCTTTAGGGACCGAGGTGGCAGACAAAGGTGACAGTGTCCCTCGCTCCCCCTTTCCTTCCTCGCCAGGAAAGGTGGGACAAACCCCAGCACAAGCTGGGCTCCCTCGTGAGATGCTCTGATCCCTGCCTGGGAAATGCTTCCAGCACCCCGCAGCAGGCCTGGGGACAGCGGGGTGCCCTCCTGGGGACACGTGGCTTCATGGACCAAGCAGCTCCTGCGTGTTCCTCCTCTTTGGGAGAGCCACCCGCATCTATCCCACAGGGACAGAGCTAGGAAAGCGTGAGCATCCTGCAGCCACGGTGACAACAGGCGACCACCACGGGCCTGAGATGTCCGTGCGTCGGGACGGCGAGCAGGGTTCTGCTGGCCAGAACGAGGGAGAGAGAGTGGAAACGTCTGCCTGGCGCAGGAATGGCGAAAGCCCTCAGGCTTTCGTTGTGGGCCAGTTAATTACTGCTGGAAAAGCCATCAGGAGACCCTGCGAGTCATTCGCCTCTGTTTATCCTGGCACGTGGGGAAGTGGCTGGGGCCTCCACGCCGCTCCGCAGCACCCGGAGCACAGCAACCCTGCTGCAGAGCCCGTCTGCTCCTCGGGCACAGCACAGCCACGTCCCCTCGTACTGATGCTCTTGTGGATGAAAAGTCTGCTGTCACCTCTGTCCCACGAGGGGGACCAATGAAAGCATCCCAGGACGGGGTGTCACCTCCTGTCCTTCAGCTTGGGACACACGGGAGAGCAGGCTGCGCTGTCGCTGGGTGGGGGTCCTTCAGAAAGAACCGAGTCACGGCCCAGTAGGGTTAGCACCGTGCTTTAGGGGGGGCAACAAACGTTCTCTCTTACCCACTGCTTTGTTTCCTTCTGCAACGTTCAGTCCAGCCTCCCGCCCTGGTGGGGACTTTGCACCTTCCTCCACTGTCACCAAATTCCCCAGGTTTTCCGTAGGGTGAGGGATGAAGCTCCAGCTCCTCTCCCTGCTCTACAAAGCAGCGGTGTCCACCTCCACGTTACGCAGATGGGGAAACCGAGGCAGGCACGGGAGGGGGCTGAGCTCTGCTGTAGAGCTGGAAGCACCACGGCATGCGCCAGCCCCACGCGATGGCTTTGTTTGGCCCCAGCTCCCAGGAGAGCTCCGCTTACCAAAGCAAACAGCTTCACCTAATCCCACCCAGCAGCAACAACAACGGTTTGTTAATTAAGCAGCTTCCCTGCTGCATCGGGAGCGCTCGCCCAGGAGCTGCACCGGCTCCACGCATGCCCGGGTGCCCTCGGACACCGCTCCTGCTCCCTGCCACAGCTGTGCTTTCTTCCAACCAGTTCTGCTCTGTCATTTTGTGCTTGGGAGCGCTGCAGCCACGGCAATCCCCAGGTGACGGCAAGGCAGAAGTCCCACCTGCCTCCCCTGGGCTCCTCCGAAAGCGGGCCCCGTGTCCCCGTGCGGGACCGACGAGGAACAAAATAAACCTCGTGCAACCAGGGGGCATTTACCAGCTGCTCAAGCCGGAGGCTTTTTTTTTTTTTTTTAAGGCCAAGAGAGCACAAGAACAAGCTGCTTTTTTCATCTGAAGCCTCAGGAGCTGACGAGCCGGGAAACGAGAGTTTCTGCGCTAGGCGGAGGGGACAGCGCTGCGGTCTTTAAACATCTGGTTTGCAGCACCCGGGAGCCTGCTTTGGCTGCCAGCCGCACGGCCGGAGCACAGGGGGGTCTTAAAGGCGCTGCAGCCTCCAGTGCCGGGCTGGGCTGGCAGCGCTGCTCGGCCCCTGCAGCCCCTGACCCCCCCACTCCATCCTGCCCCGGCTCGGGGAGCCCTGGGGGTGACACAGATCAGGAGTGGGAGCTGTTTGCATCCCCCAGCTTCTCCTCTGTTCCCACAGGCGCCTCCAGCGCCCCGAGCTGCTGATGCTCAGCGAGATTTGCCGCCCTGCTGCCCAATATTCCTCGTTGAAATAAGCTGTCATCACTCAGGGCTTAGCGAGAACTGCAGCCCATGGGGCAGAAGGACACCTGAGAGCCAAATCCCCCAATTCAGGCCCCTCAGCAGCCAAAAGCAGCCTAGACCTGGTGCCCCTGAAAGTGCACGAAGCCACTGACCCAGGCAGCCAGACCCAGCCAGCCCAGGGACAGGAACATGCCGAGCTCCTCTGCTCCCAAGAGAAATCCTGGGACAGACATCAACAGACAGGTCCCCGAGGGCAAAAATGCCCGTGCCACAAGCTTTGTTTTCCCCACCACTCCTGGACACACGGAGGCTTCCCAGATCCATGCACACACACACGGTCAGGGGCCGGTGGTCAGCAGGGACCCCGGAGCATCCCGCGTCCCTCGGGTGTCCGGATCTTGGTCTTGCTCCTTCCTGGCCTGGGGACAGAGCGGAGATGGATCTGCAGATCCAGGCGCTTTCCCTCCTCACATCAGGGAACACGCATGAATTTTAAAATTTCCTTGCCAAGTATCAATTGTGCAGATGTTGAATTCTTGGCAAGGACCACGAACGTGCTCCCTGAGGTAATAAGGAAAACTCTCCTGAGCACGGACTCTGACTAAAAACATTTCTGAAGCCCTGTACCCACACACCGGGCTTCCAGAGGGGTCCCTGTAAGCAAAACCATGCATGGGAGCAACCCCCAGCGCGAGGCAGGCCAGATCCTTGCCATCTGTGGGATTTCCATCTTGTACTTTGTTTTCCGAAGGTGTACGCCTGATAATTATTTTGGTCCTGGCCCCACACGAGCAGGGATGATCCCGAGCCAGAGCATCACCTCCGGGGCTCCAGCCGGCTGGCTGAGATGAGTCACGGACAGCTTCCCAACAGCACCCGTGGGGAACGCACACACACGTGAACGCACAACCCTCCCAGTGTGTGGTGGCCCCGGCCCCGCTCACCGCTGGGATTTAGGACCAGCAGGAAAAATAAGAGGAGAAGCGCTCTGCAGTAAAGCGACCTGCTTGCCCGGGTGGCTTAGCCTGCATGGGAGCAGCTAATTTTCTTGAAAAAGCACAGAAAACAAGAGAAGCCCCATGCAAACAAGAGGGCAGAGGTAACACGGGTGAGCTGCACACCCTGGCCAGGGCTCAGCACCCCGTGGCGGTGCCTGCCAGGTCCTCCTGGAGCCAGCACGCCGGAGAGCCCCACAGCCATCCGTCGGAAGGGCAGAACCCGATCCTCTCATTATGTCAAAGCCTTGGCAAGCTCCCCCCTCCCGTCGCATCCTGTTCGCCGCTTCGTATCCGGCTTGGGAATTCCAGGAACATCTGCACGCGCCTTTCGCCCGGCCGCGCAGCTGCGTGTCCGTACCTGCAGCGCGGGCGCGCTCCCATCCCGCCCGCCGTGCCACCCACGCCCGGGGCCGGCAGCCCCACGCCAGCCCTTCCCCTACATCCCGCTGCCCCCCCGGTGCCGTTCGGTCCCCAGCCAGCCCCTTTGGTGCTAAGCTGTAACCATCACTCCCCCTAAAGCACGGCGCAGACATCCGGAGAGGAGCACGTACATCCACTTTCTTCCCACCCCCTGAAACAGAGCTCGTCCTCCCCAGGTCCATAACTGGCTGAAATAGGAGCATCGCCCCCAGGTCACCAGCGAGGAAGACGAGGGTGGCTGTGGGTGTTGCACACACGCAGCAGATGGGTGCCACCCCACGGCCCCACGCCGCGCGGAGCCCGCAGGAGGCACCCTGCCAGGGCGCACGGGGTGCTCGCAGCCCCTGCCCCACGCAGACTTTTCAAAGGGAAGCTGGAAAACGCAACAGACCCCGCGCTGAGCACCCCGTGGTGCTGGGCAGAGCACCAGGACTCTGCAAGTCACCTGCTGCCGCACCTGGGAAATACTCAAGGGGAACCTGCCCTCCCGTCCTGCTCCTTTCCAAGAGCTCCAGCAGCTTTCTAGGTGGGAAAAAGCTCCCCATGGAGACGCTGGTGGAAAAGGGGCCTGGACGGGGAGGAGGAGAATGAACAGCCCCCCCCCCCGACCCTCGCCCACGGCGGACGGACCTGGCAGGGCCGTGTTTTCCTAGCGCCTGCCCGAGTTTTATGGAGGACCGGAGCTTACCTGGCATGTGCAGGCTGAATAATAACCCCTTGCGGCGGTGTGCTGCTGGGTGGGACCGCGGGGGAGAAGGGTCCCAAACCCCCCACCCAGACACGTGCAGACACCGCCGGGACCACAGGGCAGTGGTTGCCCCGTGGAGGGGTTCGGTGGCCCACGCTGGTCCCGTTCGGAGCTCAGGGCTGGCCTCACCAGTCTTCCTCCCCACCCCAGCCCAGTTAGACCAGTGTAGCCCCATGCGGTGCCCAGCTGGGTGGACAGGAAGGCAGGACCCCACGGCCGTAAGCTGCACTCCTTCGTTTAACCCACGGACATCCCAATGCCATCCCTCTCCATGGAGGTTTTCCAGCTTTTGCATCCTCAGAGAAAGCTTCACCCCCAGCACTGCCCCAGTTGCCATCCCCCATTCCCAGTGTCCTGGCCCAAGCACGGCTCTAAAGCCCCCCAGCCCCTTGGTCCTTCCTTTGCAGCTGCATCTTGCCTCGCACCACCACTGGCCTGCTCCTCCCCAGCTCCTGCTCCACCACGCACACACATCGCTCCGTCCCTGCTTTTGGGCAGGAAAAACCTAAATTGCACAGTTCCCCTCTCCCCCCGGGTTTCTCCTCCAAGCCCCCATCCAGCCTGCTGACACTGAGCAGCACAGCCATCTCCGTCCCAAAAATCAGAGAAGCTCAGGGGAATCTGAAGTCCCTCGGGGGTACTTGAGGAAGGAAAACGTCTCCGTTTGAGATGTTGCAGACTACGAGAGCAGCCCCGTCTCTCCAGAAGGCCCCCGCCTGGATTTGCTGCCACCTCCGTGGTGCAAAGCAGCCGTAAAGGCTGCCCCTGCCCCCGGCTCCCCGCTGGCAGCAGCTCGGCGCAGCCCTGGCAAGAGAAGGGCACGCTTTGGCACCGAGAGCCCCGACCTGGGGATGGCGTGAATGGGGCTAAAAACTGCTGGTGTGAAAAGACATATTAAAAACAAAAGTAACTACCCAAATTCTGCAGGGGGAAAAGCTGCGAGCCAGGACATTGGCGATGGGTTGGGAGCAACTGCCTGCAAAGCAAACGCCTGTGCGTACGGACGGGCTCGCTGTGCGTGTGCAGGGACAGATGCCCCTGTGCAGACACACTTCCATACCCCTGAGGTGCACGCCTGCCCCAAAAACCTGACACCGTATTTTCTATTCTCTTTACACAGCAGCTGAGAGCGGCTCCATGCGAGCAGCAGTTACCCCGTGTTTATTTTAGCGCTGCAGCAAAGTTCAGTTTTTAACGGACGGGCTGTTTTTGGTGGCTCCAACTTGAAATTCTGTTTAGCAGAAAAGAAGGGAAAAAAATAAATGAGGGAAGAGGGGGAAGAAGGAGGTTTGGGTGAAATTTAAGAAGTCCCGTAAACTTTGCTGAGCCCTGTCGAACATCCCCTACAGCCCCGTGCTCCCAGCAGAGCAGCCTGGGCTGCCAAGGAGGCAAACAGACCCCGGTATTATTGGGCACGGTCAAGCCCTGCAAAAACCTCCACTTGCAAATTGCAAGGGCTCAGCCGGTCACGACGGCCTCATCCTGCCCCAAAACTCCCCAGCAATGGGACAAACTGCCAGGACAGCACCTGCAGCCTCCTTGGAAGGAGCTGGATGAAGCTGTGGGGACTGAGACGAGGACAGCAGGCAGCCCAGGACAGGGCACGCGTTAAATGCCTCTGAGCTCCTTCCCGAAGAAATCCGCCTGGAGCAGCTCAGCACAGCGGTGCAGCCCACAGTGAAGCCACCCGTGTCCCCACCGTGTCCCACCACTCGCGTGGACCACCGAGCATCGCGCAGGACGCAGCCCCTCCAATGAGGATGCCAGGGGTAGGGGAATGAAAGGCAAGAGAAACTCCGCTTAACTGAGAAACTGCATCCAGGCCTCGCTTGCCTAAGGTCATACAGAGGAACGCGAGGCTCCTTTACAGCGCGTTCACTCACCTGAAACAAAAGTGAACAGAGAGGGCTCCAGGCGGGAGAGGAAAGGAAAAATAAGGATTCAGATGACCTGGGCTGGGGTGAGATCTGGTGACTGCCCAAGGACCAGAGCGGGCGCAGGCTCCTGCCCCGTCGCCAGAGCAGCCCCACTCGGTCTGCTCAGCCCAAAGCCTCGACCCCGGCCACAAACCCTCCTTGGTCGGTAGCACCGGGCTGCTCGGGGAGGAGCAGCAGGAGCCATGTGGGCACCTCCTGGGCAGGCCACGACAGCCACATCGTCTCCCACGTGCTTCTCCTTAACTCCCCTCGTTCACGGCTGGGGACGCTCGGTGCCCAGGCTTGGTGCGCTTGGGGACACCGAACCCCGCAACGCCTGCGCCGCATCCCCAGGAGCAGATGGGCTCTTGGCTCGTCCTTTAGCACGCAGGCTCCCAAGGAAATCGGTGAGCTGCAAGGAGCCCAGATCCTTCTGTGGATCTTGGCTTTAGCGACGGTTCTCCTGGCAGGGATTCGCAGGCACGAGGCTCTGCGCCCCGGTGGGGAGGGCAGCGCTGCGCAGCATCCGCCGCCTGCCCCCAGGGCTTCCCGGCAGCAAGGAAAAGCGACCCCAGGCTGCTGCGCTGCGGGACGTGCCCTGAACATCCAAAAATGCCTTTTGCTCCTCGACCTCCTGCCCTTTCATCAAGCACAGCCTCCGAAGCTGCCTGCTGAGACACGGTCTGGGGCTCAGGGTGATGCTAGGAGGGAGGGAGGGGAAGCACGCCGCGGGACTGCGTTTTGCTGCCGTTTACCTGCCCTCTGTGCTACCGAAAGCCACTTTGGGTCCGTGTTAGCACATCTGCAGAGATTTCCCTTCTGATAAACCTCCTCAACACCAGCAAGACTCCAGTGCCGAAGGCAGGGTGAGGGCTCTGCCATTCAACCCTTCTGCGCCCTTCCTCATATTTCAAATCCACCTTTTTTCTTCAGGATAAAAAAAAAAAAAAAAAAAAAAAGAAAGTGATCTTCAAAGAGCGAGGACAAATCTGGCCGTGCACTCCAGCACCGGGAGGGAGGGAAGAAGGGAGCAGCACACGAGACAGCACGAAGGAACAGCAGCACACGGTGACGGCTCCGGGGCTGCCGGGTTTGGGAATGCAGCACAAGCCCCTCGCAGCACAGCAAAGCCCACCAGCGTTTGGCACTTGCAGAACCTGCTGCCCTGTGGTGAAAACAGACTGGTTCGGGGGTTTTTTTGTGTTTTTTTTTAACAAGTTTTATTCTCCTCGGAGGGCAGAAGGAAGCTCGTGTCACAACAGCCCACCGCAGCCGGTGGACTATGCAAGCAGGTGTCACCGCTCGGGACGCGCCCAGCCCCTCTGCACTGATCCTGTTCACCCGTTTCAGTGGTGCTCATAGGGACCAGGACCACGATCACGTCAGCGTGATTATCTGCAGGGCTTCAAACTCCCACTAACGATGTACAGGCATTCAGGGCTCTCACTGGAGAATACTGAGCTCTTTCCATGCTTTTGGGTGTAAGAGCAGCACAAGGGCATCAGTAGCTCTCAGTGCAAGGTCCCTTCCGTCCCGTCTGGATTTAGCTCCTCTCCTCAGCTCTGGGAAAAAAAATGCAGAACTATCCCTAAAAATGGCAGCTGCCCAGCTGCATTTCGGGGCAATGTGAGCCCCCAGAGTGGAAGTGAAGCCCAGTGGAGACCCCTTGCCCTACCCGTGGCCACACTGCACCGCCGCACATCTCACTCGAACGCCACCTGCACCGGGATAAAGGCGCTTTGTGTACCGCCGATCTCTCAGCACGTTTCACATACGGAACGCAATCACGTTGGACTTTTCTGAGCAGAGCTTTGAAATCCTCCACCCCTCAGCTCCCAGCACGACCGCAGATGTCAGCGTGACACTGACGGGAGGCTGGCACCCAGGCACGGCACGGGACAGGACGGGCACCCACCGGTGGGAGCGGAGCAATGAGCACAGAGCTCAGCCCGAGCTCAGCTCTCGGGGCAAGGCAGCGCTGCAGAAAAGCAGCAGGACAGGGGCCCGGGGTGGCACACAGCCCCTCTGCCATCCCTGCAGCAAATCGCAGAGGTGCCAGAGCAAGGAGGCTGCTCCCACCCGTGCCCACACCCCTTCCCCACCTCCCGAGGGACCGGGATGTCGGCCCGATGCGCGCGGTCCTCGCGGCGCTCACGCTAGGCACTGCCTGGGAGATTCGCGTGGATCCCACTCGCAGGAATATAAGGTTAAAGGACAGAAAGAGAAGGCAACCGAGAGTCTATCCAAGAGCAACACAATTTGGAACTTTGTTTGGAAAAATTAATAATTCTGCAACATTTCAAGAGAACGGAAGTGGATGGAGAGAGAGAGAAAAGGCAGTCTGGAAATGCAGAAACTCCCTTCAACTTTCTATCCACAATCAGAAGCGAGGCTGGGAAATAAACACAACGTGTTGTTGATGACTTTTCCATTGAATACGAACATTTAAACCCCCTCTTTGTATTCCAGCCTTTGCTCGCAGCCTCAGCAGGCCCCACTTCTTTTTCCCTTCCCTCCCTCCTTTTTAATAATAATAATAAAAAAAAAAAAAAAAAGTTATATGACTTTAATTAAATGCACTTATTAAAAGGGTGAAATATTTGGAGAGGCTGTTTTTACGCTGGAGGCACATTTTCCAGCATGCTGCAGAGTGTCTGCATCCGCCCGCCCCAGGCAATTTTTAATGCACAAATAAATCCCCACCTGAAGTGCTGACAGGTTATTATGCAGTGTGGCAGCCAACTAAAGTAAACACAGGGGCAGAGTTTTAACCTCTTGCAGTCGCAGAGCCTCTCCCCCGCCGAGGCGGGCTCAGGTGTAAATGACCAGCAGCAAACCCCTCTTCCTGCAGCTCCTCCCCGCGCTCCCGACGCCTCCGTCCCCGACCCCTTGGCCACCCGCGGGGGACAGGGGGGCGCTGGCACTGGGGCATCGTCCCAGCCCGCCCGTGCTCGCCTCTCCAAGCATTTTTGGCTGGCACATCCAGCAGGGCTGCCCACGTCCAGCAGTGGCCACGGCGCTGCAGCCTCCCAGTGGTGCTGGGCACGTTGCAGGGGTCTGGGGACAGCTGGGGACCCTCCCACTAAGCCATTTGCCTCTTGCTCAGCACCACACCAGCCGTACCCAGCCACGCTGCAGAGGAGGGGACGGGCAATGCCCATCCAAGCACCCCTAGGGCGAGCCACGGAGGCAGCATTTTCAAATTAGCTGCATCCGATTTGCATTTATGTTTCAAAAGGCAAGCCCGGGGTTTGCATGTGCCCTTATCAGCGGTAAAGATCGAGCAGATAATTGACAAACTGCAAACAAATAACCCTCCAAACGGGAAGGGGAGGGACAGAAAGACCCAGGGAGGGCAGGTGCCAAACTTAAGTCAAATTGCTGCTTTTTTGTTAAGAAGACACCGGGGACACCTGGAAGCTCCCCCAGCCGCAGCCAGCAGCCCTGCCGGGCTCTTCCCCCATTTGGGAAATAAATCCAAGCGTCCCCATCCAGGCACCCAAACGTGCTCAAATCCCAAGCCTCCCACCACAATTAACAGCAACTAATAACCGTGCGCTCAAGCCCTGCGAAAGCCAAACCCTAGGGGTGTCTTCAAAGCTGAACTGCCAAAAAGAAAAAAGGAAAAAAAAAAAAAAAAAAAAAAAGCAACTCTCAGAGGCAGCGGTCACTTCTTGAAGCTGACACACTGAGCTCTTCTTTTGCAAGGCTGACAAGGTGCTGCACCAACCCACTCCTAAAGGTCACAACTACAGGACGCTGGCACAAAGAGCCGCATCCCAACCTCTTGCACGTCACTGCATGAGGGACTCTGCCAAATACGTTATTTACACAAAAGAGCGTGAGCTGGAGAGAGACCGAGGAGGCAGGTCAGCCACCTGCAAGGCTTCGTCCCGTCGTCACACAGCCCAACAGCAGCCACTCCTCTTCCTTGGGCAGGCCGAAGGACCTCAGCACCATCCTGCCCGTGGTTCCCGCACGGGTCACTTGGCCAGCCTGCGACGGAGACAGGCTCGAACAGAAACATCTCCCTTGTCTTAAAAAATTAAGGCTTCGGCTTTGCTTCCACATCTGACAAGACGCCGCATGCTTTGCTAATCCTTGGAGGAGATTAACTTTTTATTTAGAATTCTTTCCTCTAAATGTGGCAATTATGAAGGTGGTTTTTTTCTTTTTTTTTTTTTTTTTTTCTTTCTTTAAGCCCTTGGCAAAGAGAACACTTTCTCCAAGTTGGCTGCAACAGTTTAGTTAAACGTGGATCCTGGTCTTAATTTCCCTTTCCTAGCAAACCCGCAGCAGCTTCTCGTGCAAGGGATGCTTGCTTAGGGTTAGCCTGTGGGACAGGAGCACCAAACACCTCCATCGGCGGGGCTGCACGCAGGGTGCAGAGCCACTGGGAGGGGGGGGGGGGGGGGTCAGGTGGGGGAAGCCCCCATCTGCAGGAAGGTGCCCACCCCGTCACCGGTGCGCAGGGGATCGGGGAGACCCCTGTCCCATAACTGCCGCCTGCCATCCTGCACGCACAAATCCACAGCTGTGCTCTGCATTTGCGAGGGGAACGAAGATGCTGTGCCAGTCCCCAGTGGAGGTGAGGAGGCAGAAACGTTCACAGCCCCCGGGAGATCGCTCTGCTGGCAAAAAGCGGAGCATCCTTGGGAGACGAAAGGCGTCTTCTGCTCCGGGGAATCCCAAAATCCCACAGTCACATTGAAGAGAACAGCTCTGCTGAGCCTGGGGACAGCCCTCGCCTCTCCTCTGCCTCAGGAAGGATCAAGGAGGCGACCTCCTCACTGCAGGGGACGCAGAGGAGCTGGCAAACATGGTTTTTATCAGCTGTACGTACAGTCCCAGTTCTCACAGGTGGTTTTTGGGGCCTGGCATCACAGATTCAGCACCGACAGCTGCTCAGAAGGTGCCTCAACGTAGCACCACTAACACGGGGACAAGCCCGGGAGACCCCTGGGTGCAGGGAGCGTTTGAACACATCGGGCTCTTCGGGACTCAGCCAGCACACCGATTTGAAACAACAACAAAAAAAAAAATCAACGCAGCCTCCTTAGGCCATACACATTTATACAGGCACATAAACCTAAAACCCACGACGCCACCATACTTTGCATGCAAGCACCGAGCCCGCTCCCACGCAGACAGCGGGGTGCTCGGGGGGGCTCTGCACCCAGAGCCACGCTGCGGGGCAGCTGCTTCCACTCAGCGGGCAGAGAGCGGCTCCAGCAGCGGCAGAGCAGTTTACGTGAAACTTGAGGAAGGATGCCCCGAACGGAGCAAAGGCAACCCTTACTGTATACACGCACCAAAAAAAAAATAAAATAAAATAAAAAATTGTATCGAGCGCCTGCAGCTGTCAGAAAGCATTTCTGCAGCTTTGGCAAGACAGACACAACTAATTTAGCGCGGCCTCGCTGAGGTGTATTAAGCTGTCAGTCTGGATGATATGAATTTAATCACTCGGAGCAGATCAAAGCTCCGCGGCACTATTGGTGGCGGGCCGGACACGCGGGGATCAGCGGAGGATGAGCGCGCCCGGCAGCGTGCGGGAGCACCAAGAGCCTGCGCAGGGTGCAACCACCCCGCTGTGCACCCCCTGCCCACGGGGACCCTCCCTCCGTGGGGCACCGGAGCTCCACCACGTCACCGGTCCCTGAGTTCCCCTGGGGGGCACAACGGATGGCCGGGCACCACCGTGACCCAGCTCCCAGGTTAACCCACGTAAGCTGCCAGGGAGCACGGACACCCCAGGAGCACGGGCTGCAAACAGGCAGCATTTTTCCCCCCTATGGGCTCGGCGGGTCCCCTGGCTGCGTCCCCACCTTATCTGCGCCGTTGTGCCCAGCCAGACCTGCAGGTTGCACGAGGGTCTCTGCCCCTGGGACCTCAGAAACCAGCCCAAGGGAGCGGTCCTGAGCCACAGCCAACCTCCGTCTCAGTCTCGCCTAGATCCCCCCCCCAGCTGTCACAGGTCAGCCGCTGTCCCCGTTGCCAAATGGATGTCCCTGAGGCCCCCCTCCCTTGCTACTGCCTGCAGAGGAGGGGGAAAGGCAGCGGGGAACCGAGGGACAGGTCACAATTCAATCACAGCTGGAAGGCAAGTCTCCCATCGCTGCGAGGATTTAATCTACGTTTCCCGGGGATGGATTAGCCTTTGACTACTCCGTTAATTTTTACCGAGGTTCGCTGGGCAATTTTTACCAGGGTTTGTTCAGCCGGAGGGAGCGGGCGGGCTGGGCCATCCGGATGCTGCGCGCTGCCTACCGCGCCGGGAAATTGTAACAGCGAGAGGGCCGGGGAAACAAAGCATCTCCTGCAGAAAGCTGCCCCCGGCTGGGGCCCTGGCAAAGCCCAGAAGGACCCCACTCGTGGCCGGGGGCTGAGCCACCAACCGAGGAGTCCCGCCAGTGGGACTGCTCGTGGGCACGTACCGGCACTGCGCAGCACGTGGTGCAGTGCCCAGGGCATTTCGATGAACCCAGCAAAAGGAGGGGAAGCTGGTGGGGTAGCTGCCTGCCCCCCAGCACACGGCAGGCTCTGCCCTGCCCAAGGAAAAGGCACCGGTGACAGAAGGTGAGAAGTCAGAGACGTCTCCGGTCGCAGCAACAAGCAGAAAACGGCGGCAGCGTGATAGCACGGGGAACATTTCCCGGTGCTGGCAGCAATGCTGTGCAATGCCACCAACTTTTTGGAACGTGCAGAAGCTCAGCCCAGGCTCCAGCGGCCACCCGGGGCTGCAGCGCGCTTCCCCCGGCCGCGCCAGCCCTGCCCCAGCGCCAGGCCAGCCCCTTACATAAACCTAATTAGCAGGGCTCCGCTTTCAGCGCGGCAAATGGCTCCGCTAATCCTGGATTTGGTCTCCTGGAAACTAATTTAATCGTACAGTGCCAGCCCGGCCGCTCACGTGGCTGAGGGCGAGAGCAGCCCCCAAATCTCTCTGCCCCCAGTAAGGAGCCAGTATAGGTAAGGCAGCCTCGCACACGGCCTGCCCGTACGCGTGGGCAGCGTGCATTTGGGATCTCAATCCTCTAAAATGGCTCCAGAAAGACCTGCTGCTAAACAAAAAAATAAAAATCTGAAGAGATTTGGGGAGAAAGGCCAGCCCGGTGACTACCCCAGAGCAGCCTTGCAGCCTGCCCCAGCGCTGCCCAGACTCCGACAGCTCCTGCTTGGGATGGCTGAGAGGTGGCGGCCACCTCTGGTGGCCGGTTGTCACCTCTGGTGAGACCCGTCACCCCTTACAGAACGGGCAGCGCTTTGTTCCTCGCCCTCCTAGCAGCCAGGTTACCACCAGCACCAGAGCATGGTGACACAAAACTGTCTTTTAAAAGGGAAAAAAAAAAAAAAAAAAAAAAAAAAAGGTGCCAAGAATTGACCATACAGACGATTGTGTTTACATTCCTCTGCATTTGCTGGTGGCTTGTAAAATTTCAGGGCTGTGTTTTCAAGCCTGAATCTGCACAGAAAAGGGCAACAGTCGCTCCATAAAAAAGTGAGACTACAATGAATTGATCCAACTCCGGCGTCTCCGATTTTAAGAACAAACAAATACCTCCGAACTCCTACTAAACATACAGTTCTAGAAATTGGTGTCACTGTGGCTTTCCCCACTGGGGCTCGGAAGGATGCGGGTGCCTGGACCATCGTGGAGCAGCGCACCCCGAGCAGTGACACGCTCCGCAGTGTCCCCAAACTTCTGCGTTAGCACCGAGACCCCATCCACAGCAGAGCACCCCCCAGCTGCACCACGCGCGCCTTTGCTGAGACACGGATCCATCCTGCCCGGGGCCGCTCAGCCACGAGGGCACGGGCCAGGCTGGTTCCTACTCGCATCGTCCCCGAGCACGGGGCAGGGACACCTCCATCCCTCCTACAGCACCGCACGGGAGCGGGACCAGCACCACGCCGCGTCTCACGCCCACCCGGGAAGCCTGGCGCTGCCCCGTGGGGTTAACCAAAGCCCTTGGCCCCCCTCATTCCCCCCCCCACTGCCGATTTCGGAGGCAGGGAGCCAAGCCTGAGCTCTTTGGCAGCCCGGTCACGGAGCAGCGTGCAGGGTGCTGGCCCAACACCCACGGGTTTCATTTCCTCCTCTCATTTCTCTGTAGTGTCTATTGAGCCCCCCTGAAGGAGAGCCTTTGAGCCAGCTCGAGAGGTAACACAAGCCCCAGGAAGGACAGACAAAAGGGATCCCGTACAGTCAGCAACTTCATTTCAAGTGCACGGGCTGGGGGGGACCGGGGGGGCCGCCGGAGCTCTGTGCAGGTACCAAATGGCTCAGGGGGTGAACAAAGGCAGCGTTGGCCGAGACCCTGCCCCTGGCTGGAAGCAGCAGGACGCTGGGGAGCCGGTGCCCCCCCCGGGATGCACCGTGCCAGCTCTCGCCCCCAGCCCCTTACCGAGGGTATAAATTCTTCCAGGAGCCGAGCTGCGAGAGCAAAGCCCCATGAGCAAAGCCCCGTACCCAGGTTCCTAAGCTCAGCACACATAATTATGGGCTAATTATCTTACGGGAGGAGGAAGGGGGATGTGGAAGGGATAAGGGAGCACAGAGTCGCCATGCGCTTCTAAATGGTTCCTTTGGAAACCGAGGAGAAAAGCTGCTGGCAGATGCACCACATCCTAAAGGCACGGCTCTGGCATTACAGGACAGACCTTGGCAAAACGACACATAAATAGGTTTTAACTGAAAAATTAGCAGCTCAGGAGAGAGAGGTGGTCTTAGCTAGAGGGAAGCAGCCCATCCAGCACTGCCTCCGATGTGCCCTCAGCCTGCAGCCCCCACCCTTAGCAAGAGCTGAGCACAGCAGCTCCAGCCTGGGGCAAACCCCTCCGGAGCAAATCCAGCACTGCCAGGGCTCAGGATCCGGCCCCAGCATTATCCAGGGCTGGCACCAGCCCAGAGCCAGCTCTGCACACGAGGTGGGTCCCAGTTCCTCGGACTGGACCCTCTCGGAGGTCAGCCCCAGCACCGCCCTTGTGCCTACGTGATGGGTTTCACAGGGCACCAGCTCGCTACTTCGCTTTTCTCGAGCCAAGCGCGAACGTTTTCCTTCCTCGTCTGTGGAAAGGTGAAGCAAGGACATCTGCAGCCAAGCGTCATCCAGACTTGGAGAGCTCTGGCAGCGGCGCTCAGTTCTGCAGCAATTTTAATTTATAACCGCGCTCACGGTAACCTTGGAGAAATGCAGAAATTGGACTCCTAATCCCCAAAATTAAAGAGCATCCAGAAATCATAATTCGGGAGTTTTCTTCCTTCTGAGCTTTCCACTAGAGGACTTTGCTTCTGGCTTAAGAAGGTTGGCTTTCACAGACAGCCTGAAATAAGTATTAAATCCAACACTTATACACGGCTCAGCATCCCAGAAGGATCCCGAAGGCCTCTGCAAGGGAAACCCCACCTCCTGGGCAGGCTGCGCGGGCTGTCCGCGGCTCCTGGGATATTTCAGACCCGCCTCGCCCATTAGCTAGAAGCAGCAGCAGCAGCTCTGCGAGCCTCCTCCCGCTGCCCGAGCACGAAGCCATCCGGCACCGAGGTGTTTCAAACAGACCCAGGGGCACCTGAGCCCCGCCACGAGGCGAGGGGCAGGGGCGATGCGCGTGGGTGCGCGATGCTCCCCGCTCCCGAGGATGCTCCCTGCTCCTGGAGCCGTGCCCCGAGCTGTGCCTTATCGGCGGCGGCACAGCAAACGGGCAATAAATCGGCCCCCGCGGTGCCTCTGGTGCGCCGCAGCTGTCGCCTGTCGCCGCAGGTCGGCTCGCTTTCATCCAGCGGCACCGCGTTTTGCTTAAACCCTGTGGCAAGGGCTTGGGAGCGGTAGCGAACCAGCAGGTTCATGAGGTTCCTGGGAACTTTTCCCTCCCCAGCATCCTCCCGTCGGGCACGGAAGGGCAAGCTGGGTTCTTCACACGTGCTCCACCTTCGATGTCCTTCCCAACGGAATGACGATGGCTGCGAGGCCCCATCACCAGCTCACCCAGGTTCGACCAGACCAACATTTCCAGCACAGGCTCTGCAGGGCACTGGGCAGTCGGGAGAGGGAGGGCTCAGCCCTGGCTGCGGGAGCATTTCACACGGATGGAGACCACCTACCCGTTCCTGCTCCCCCAAGACAGGCACAGGGCCAGGTTCACCACCCGTGGCCGCTCCAGGAGCTGCAGCAGAGCCCCGCACCCCATCACCTCGCCCCTGATGGGTGCTGGGCTCTGCTTCCTCCACCCAGAGCCACCCCCTGCCCCTGCTCCCAGGGGACACAAGTGCCTGGCCAGCTCTCCCCTCCCCAAGCAAGCAGCGACCCCCCCAAAAAAAAAAAAAAAATTAAGCCAAAAAAATTAAACAGCTTAGAACAAATCAAGACAAAAAAAAAAAGTAGGAAATCAGAACCTCCTCTCATGACCAGACCTTTTCCTTGACCAAAGTTTCTGAAGACGCAGCAGTATCAGCATTTAACTAATTAGGCAATAGCAGCAGCCTGTCTGGAGGGAGAGGTCACCGCAGACCCGTCCCCTTCCAAACCCCGGTGGCGGGTGCTCGCTGTGACCCGTGGGAAGAGCTCTGCCACCGCGGGCAGGAGCTGGCCGTCCCCACGGGCCACCTCTGCCACCAGCGTCACCCCCGGGCCGGTCGCACGCCCTGTCTGGGCACGGGCTGCCCGCGTCCTTGGTGTGCGGAGAGCATGCGGCAGGTTATCTCCCCTCGGCAAACAACCGGGCCGTTAAGCGACGGGACTGAGACAATATTTAATTACCCCGATCGTGGGAAGGGGGCAGCGAGGGGGAGGCAGAAACCGCAGGGGAAATTCCACGGCCGGAGATTAAACGGAGCTGCAGGCCAGCGCTGACAGGTTAACGCACGGGTGATGTGCCAGCCCTGTTTGCTTAACCAGGAGAGCTCCCCGGCAGCCTGGAGGAAGGACGGGTGCCTGCCACATCCCGAATGCCAGCGCCAAAACCGGCACGGGATGTCGGGGTGCTTCTCCTACATGGGGCTCGACCCCATTTCCCAGGAGGGCAGAGCTGGTCTGTGCCTCCTCCTGCCCTGCCCGCGGAGTTGGAGCCGTCCCTACAGCACCAACCTTCAGCACCGGGTCCCCACAGCTCTGTGGGGCCAGCCCAGAAGACTTCCCTCAGACGTGCCCTTTGGTTGTGAACACCCCAAAACCTCTCCCAGCAACTCCTCCATCCCCAACAGGCAGAAGAGCGGAGCCCGAGGACAACCAGCGGCTCCCCGGGCTGCCCTGCCCCGCTGCCAGCCCTCGTGGGGTCCCCGGGGGAGTTTGGGCAGCCCCGGCTCGCCCGAGCGATTAAGAGAAGTGACAAGGTTGCATCCGGCAGACAGGAATGTGCTACGAAGGGCAGCGAGCACATCAGCCCAAGGTGTTAAAGAGCCCGGCAGGTTGTTTATAACCCGCCGCCAGCGACCCATTACCCCTTAATCCCCTGCTAGCGCTGCTCTTTATGAGCCAGGGCTCCCACAGCCAGGGTGGCCGCCCGGTCTGCAGAGAGCCAGGGGCTTGGGGCAGGAGACCCTAAAGCACGGGGAAACCTAAGGACCCCGATAGCACTGCCCTCTCCTCCCCCCCAGACAGGCCAAGCAGCCCTGGTCAGCCCCCACAGAGAGCTGGAGGACCACGTCCCGGGGAGGAATCGACAGCACAGTCCTGCTACGAGGGGGCCTCCTGGTGAAATCCGGGTGCTCCTTCCCAGGTCCCATCCTGGCCAGCCTCAGGACGGTGCAGAGACCCACACGGCCTCCTCCACCACCCCTGTTAGGATGCTCTCGGCAGGCCCCAACACGTTTAAGATCAAGGTTAGATGCATTATAGAAGCAGCTCTGCCTGCATTTTGGGCTGCAGGGGAGCAGCGGGCAGCTGAGCTCCTGCCTTTGCCCAGAGATGGTGCTGAGCCCTCAGGGCAGGGCTGCAGCAGGAGGGTGGGAAGCCCCCTGCGGCTGCCACCCCCCAGACACCGCGCCCTGTCCTCTTGCAAACACTCACACCTCCCAGAAGCAGCCAAAACCTCCTGGGACAGGTT
Organism: Cygnus olor; assembly: GCF_009769625.2. NCBI lineage: Eukaryota > Metazoa > Chordata > Aves > Anseriformes > Anatidae > Cygnus > Cygnus olor. The sequence goes on from NC_049186.1 coordinate 11,529,690, forward strand.
TGGGGAGCTGCAGAAAGCAGGTTTTATTTTACGAGCATCCGGATGAGCGCGGGCCAAGAAGGGGAGGTCAGCGCAGAGCTCGCTCTACCTGTACTGACATCACCGCATCCCTCGCCCAAACGCAGGAAGGGGCGCCAAAAAACATGGAAACAAAACACAGCCCTTACAGGGACACCCTGACCCGCGTGTCTGGGAGATGCCCCAGCAGGAACACGCAGTGCTGCTGCTCAGCACCCTCCTGCCTGCGTGCTGTCCTGCTGCCCTTTGGTTTAACCCCATAGCCTGCAGTTACTCGCCAGATATTCGGTTCCTTTGCTGCCAGCACCAGCTGCTTCCCTTCGGCCGGTCCCAGCGAGAGACCACAAACAAAAAAAGCCAGACCTGCCTCGGCAGCGACGAGCTGAGCCATTCCCATCCGCAGATACCCGTAAGCAAGGCGCCTCCCAGGACCAAAGGGATGCCACCACCCCGTGCACTGCCCACACCGAGCTCCACGGCCAGCTACTCCCATTTTCCATGCTAACAGCAGATCCCAGGATTACTTTGCTAGATGCACGCACTGCTCGGATGGCTTGACACAAACAGTCCAGCTGCAAAACCCAGCACGCGGCAGCCCTGAAAGCAACAGGTTGCATTTCCACATGAACAAGTGCAGGGGGATCCAAACCCAGCCCCCACAAAAAGCAGACCTCAGTAGGGATGGAGCAGGAGTGTGCTGGCTGCAGCTCAGCAAGCAGCGACTGCCCTGCACAGCAAGGAGGACGTTGTCCCAAAACACAGAGCCCCTTGGCCCTGCTCCCTCCGCTTCCACAAGCCTCACGCTTTGCTCCGAGACGAGCTGTGTCACCACCGAGGGGAACCTGCTCTCCTCTCGATCACAAATTTGCCTGAATTTTGTTTCCAGGCATTTGCTTATCACCCCCAGCGCGCCTCTTCCAGCCGGGGCCGCTTCACCTCTCCCCAGCTCAGCCCCCAGGCAAACATCAGGAAAGGAGGAAAAAGGACAAAGCCTCGCCAGGTGGAAGTCAGGGAGGAAAAAGTGATGCTCTGAAAGCAAATGTCTTAATGGATTTGTAATCGTCGTGGTGCCTTTGCTGTTCTCCTGAAGAGGCTGAATGTTCTGCATTGTCGTAAGACCCGAGCCCGATGTTCTGTTGCAGCCAGAAGTTTTGCACAGGGGCTCTCGAGTAACTTACGCGACTTGCGAGTCGCAGTCTTCTTAACCAGGAGGCTTTAGGAAATCCCACCTCTAATCCCTGTGTTGCACTAGCTGCTTCCCCTCCCTTCCGTAAAAAGGGGATAATGCCTTCCTGCCCCAGAGGACCGTTGCTAACCCAGGTTTGGAGCTGCTCAGACCCTGCGCAGCCGCGCGCGGAGCTTTGTGGCTGCTGCACGAGCGGCTGCTCCCCAGCCTGCTGCTTCTTTGGCATCCTCTGCCCGAGCAAACACAGGGTTCCCGGCTCTCGAGAGGGGAAAATCGCATCCAGAGACACCTGCACACACCGAGAGCAGGGTCAGCACCCTGCCCATCCCGACCGCGGCACTGGCACAGGAGGAGCAGCGCAGCCGGCTCGGGCGCCCGGCCAGGCCTGGGAGGGGCAGCTACCCGAGAAACCTGCAGCTGCTGCCTGCTGCAGAAGTTTTGCATTTTTATCTTCGGCTTCTCTATTTGCCACAGGAAATAAAGGCCCAAACCCCAACTCCCACTGTTTCCAACCCCAGGTGGGAACCCAGGGAGCAAACCGCCCCGCCAGCACGCGGGCACGGAGCAGCGGCGCCGCTCCCCCAGCCGACAAAGCCCCGGGGTCCTGTCGGGCACCCCCCAGTAATGCCAAAGGCTCCCTGGGGCTTTGTGCTCTGCCCCCGGTTTCCTCCATGCCTTCGGATAAGTTGCTTCATCCTGCAGAGCCTCAGTTTCCTCTCTTGAAGAGCAAAACAGAGCCAGCCGCCGCCGTACCTGCCTGCCCAGAGGGGTTACCAGGCTGCCAGGGCTTTACAAAACGCTTTGAAACCGCGACACAGAAAGCGTGAGAAAAGCACAACACGAGGTTGTTTTTACGATTAAGAAACTCGGGCTGAGTCACAGAGTCAAGGCGGCGTATTCCCAGAGCCCGGAGCACACACGGGGCACCCACCGGAGCAGTTCCCAAAGCAGACACAGGGTAACGGGGACCCCGGCACCTCGAGGTTCCCAGCAGCACACCCCAGAGCATCCCCTACAAGGGGGACCCTCACATGAGCAGCACCCCTCAATGCCCATAACGGTCCCACAGATGACCACTCCCAACCGTATACACAAAATGAGTTATTTTATCACGGGGGCGTCTCCTACAAAAGATATCCTAAAAGCTCAGCTTGCCGCTGCAGAAAGTTCAGCATCTGGGGAGTGCACAGAATTTTCCTTGCCCTTTAAATCACTTCTTCTGCCTCCCTCCTGCCCACACCCACTCATTCAGCGATATTTATTATTGCTACTGATTTCCTAATCTCCAGCACATGATGCAAGAACAGAGCTCAGAACAATGTTACATATTAAAACCCAGCCACAAAGCAGCAATGTGGGAAAGCTCCGCTCTGCACAATAAATAACTCGGAAAAGCAGGATGGGGGCAGCAGGTCACCCTCCCCCAGACAGGGGCATTTGCAGCAGGCACAGCCCAGATGGGGTAGGGAAGATGCCCCAGGTAAAACCCACGTTGCTTCTCCCTGCTCCCCTGGGACCATCTTGCATTAGGCACTGCCCATGGTTAGAGGGAGCAGCCAGGCTGGATGCCTCAGGGGGATCTCAGAGGCAAGCTGGAGCTTTCTGCCCTTCCACAGGAAGGATTTCACCTAAAATTAAGAGGACGCTGGGGCAGATAAAGGTCTTGCTGCACGCAGGCAAGACCAGCTCTGCAGCAGCAGCCTCAGGCTCCAGCCCAGCACTGGGCATTTGCACCCTCTAGGTTTTTTTTTATTTAGGTTTTGGCATTTACTGAAGTTTGGTCCAAACCCCAACCTGCCCTTTTCTCCAGGGAGAGGTGAATACCCCCGCAGCTGGCCCGACCAAGGCTCCTTCCCAAGAGCAGAGAAAAGCCTGAAAGTAAAGAAAAGGACCTGCAGAAGATGAGTTCGATAAAAGCCTTTAGAGCCTTGGTGCCGTCCCTGCAAATCCAGCAAAGCCTCAAAAGGAACAGCGAGCCACGGAGTTTGGTGGCCAAAAGACAACAGCAACAAAACCCCTGGAAGAGGCCAAGCACGGCAGATGAAGGAAAACAAAGCAGAAAGAACAGAGGGAGGGAGAGGGCGAGCGGGACAGACAAGGAGGGCACAGGATGGAAAAAGAGAGCAGGTTCTGCTTGAAGCAAGATCTACAGCCTGCTGCCGAAGCTTCCCGCTTGTGTGCCAGGCACTCGCGAATACTAATCAGAACTGAAAAAATACCAAACAATTAGGAAGGAAAGTCTCTTGGCAGGGTTTCTCCTGGAGACGTCGGGCTGGTTTTGTTTATGAGCTAGAGGAAGTGGTAACCGCTCCTGTTTGTTCTTCTAAAGAAAAGAGAAAGCTTCAGTGTTTTAATTTCTCTGCTGAAAACCCTGGAGATTTCGCCTTAAATGGATCAGAATGGCCGATCTAGATTCACCCTCAGCCTTTTGTTACAAGCAAATATTTTAGTCATTTTCTCCCTCCCCTTCCGCGTGGGGAAAGAAAGGGACAGTGGACACAAAGCAGGCATTTTTGTTCCCAGAAAATATCAATGAAAAGAGCATTCCTGAGGACGAGGGCGCAGCGCAGTCCCGAGGAGATGTCCTTGCAGAGCAGCTGGGCAGATGCACCCCGGGGAAGGGCAAATATATAAATGCCGACCACCCTTTGCATTATAAAGGCATGCGAGGGAAGGCACGGAGAGCAGAGATAAAGGTTGCAAAGAGGCACAGAGCAAGGCCAGGAGGGCGCCAGGACGGGGCGGCAGCGTGGGGCTCCCGGCACGGATTTACCCCAGGGCACAGCTTCCAGCTCAGCCGCTGCAGGGTCCCTACACAAACATTTCATTTGGGTCTCAAGCAAGTCACGTCAGGAGGGTTTGAGCTCTCATCTAGGCAAATTAAAGTGGGTTTACTGCAGTTTGTAACAGCGAGCAGAAGGCACGAGGCGTGCAGGGAAGGAGCGCAGCGTGGCGGGCAGAGGCAGGTCCTGCCTTGAGGAAAAGCAGGTCCCAGGACGGAGCCGCAGCTTGGCCTCGTGCCTTCCTCACCCAGCAGCCCAGAGGCAGAGGGGTGCTGGAGTCCACGGCAGCGTGAGAACAAAGCTCGCGAGCCTGTCCCCAGGGCATCGGCTGTCAGGGGCCTTGAAAGCCTCTGTGCTCAGCAGGCAGCTCGCCCCAGAGGGGCAGCCAGGGGACTGCCGAGCATCACAGCGCCACAGGCAAGCCGTGAAACTCGGGGCACAAAAAGCCCGGAGCTTTCGGGAAGTTGGGTGCAGCACCAAAGCGCCTTCACCGTGGAAACCCAGCTCTGGGGCTGGTAGCAGCGGGGGAATTTGCAATTGGCTCCGGCTGTGGAGGAGGCAGCCCGGACAGCGAAACCTTTCAGTGTGAGTGCTGCCCACCGAGCAGTCTGTAGCTGCTCTGGAAGTGCTTTTTGAGGCAGCCAAACGCGCGGGTTTGTCCAGCAATAACTCACCCGCTTCCAGACAGCACGATGTGGAAGCGCGGAGCCAGACAGCGCTCCTGGGGAGCTGGAGAAGGCAGGGGAGGGAAGATGAGGAGGGGAGAGGCAGAGCAGGAACCTTTCCAGGGGGTTTTCTCAGGGGGAAGCAGCGTGTCAGGCCATCCCTGTGTCAGCCACACTTCTCCAGGGATGCTGGGCGGGTGGCATGGTCAAACCAGGTGGGGGTGGCAGATGCCTCTGCATCGCACCCCGAATTTGCTTGTTACCCAAGCACCAGCCTCTTGCTCTCCCAGTGCCCTCCTGCCCCTGTGCAGGACGCCCTGACCCGATTCCCAGGGCCGTGCCCCAGGGAAGGTCCCGAGTTACCAAGCGAGGTGCCCTCAGGCCCAGCCCTGCCCTCGGCACCCACATTTCCAGGTCTCACTCAGGGATCTGAAGCTTTTCAGACAAGAAATCTATTAAGCTGGATGTGCCAAGGGTTTTTGACTAACGTCAGATTCACAGGGATCATGCTTACAGCCCCAAATCTGTTCTCTCCCCAGCCTCATCCCTCATTGCCCTGACACCCCGCTCTCCGTGTCGTTGCCTCTGGGCATGAACCCCTACAAGCATCCCTGGGGGTTAGGAACTGCTGGTTGCCCCCAGAGCTTGAGGCAATGAGGCACAGGGGTCCCTACATGGCCCTGGAGAGGCCCATTTGGGCACCCACAGCCACCGGGGAAGCGCTCTTGAAGGATTGACTCCAGGTCTCAAAGCACCGCCAAACGCTCCCAGCAGCGTGCCGGCTGTCGCCCACCGCATCCTGCAGCACAGAGCAGGAGGATGCTCCCGGCCCGCAGTCCCCTTCCCCTTCTGCCCTACCTCGCAAAAAAAAATAAATAAAAAAGAAAAAAAAAAAACCCTTTTCCACCCCAAACCAGGCTCCCGGGGCAGCCTCGCCCCCAGCCACCGCGGGGCTCCAGCGGCGGAGCCACAGTGCCGCCCAGCGGCAGCGCCGCCCTCCTGCTGCGCTCCGAGCCGCCCCCGGGCACGGCAGGGGTGGGGGGCACCTCGCTGAGACCCCCCCCTCCCCCGGCTGGCCTCGTTCCTGGCTGCAGCAGCCCCGGCCCCCCCCCCCCCCCCCCCCCCCGTTCTGGGGATGCTGCGCGCCCCGGGGACGCTGCTGGGGCGCAGAAGGGGACGAGGGCGCACGGCGCAGCTGGCCCCTGGAAGGGGTTGGGGGCATTGCTTTTCCTGCCCTAATAACACCCCCCCCCCCCCCCCCCCGTCTTCCAGTCCAACCTGCCTCTTGCTCTGCGCATCCGTGAGGAGTTGGGGCTCCTGCGGGAGCGATAAATTCATGCCCTGGGTGTGCACCAGGGGTGGGGGGGGTGCCCCTCCGGGCATCAAATGCCCCCTCTGCAAGCCAGCGCTCCTCAGGGGCAGCCAGGCCAAATCCCCCGAGTTACTGCTGATATTTACTGCAGGGGGCAAGCAGCAGAAGAGAGAAGGACCAGGACTGGCCCAGAGGTGTTCTGCAGCCACCCAGGGCTGATCCCAGCAGGGGCTGTCCGTGTGCAGCCCCTCCCTGAGTTCGGGCATTCAGCACCTGCAGCTCTTCACCCAACGCGCAGCCCTGGCCCAGCAGGAGCCAAACCAACCTCCCCAGGCAGAAGGAAAGAGCACAGGAAGGAAACCACGGGGAGAAGTTCTCCCACCTCTCAGTCAAGCACCAATAAGCATGAGACACAAGAAGCCTTGCTCACACTTTCTTCTCCTAACCTCAGTTTTCTTTGGGTGGGTTTTGTATGCTTTTTTTTTTTTGGAGTGGGGGGGGGGGCTTTTTGTGGTTTGGTTTATTTGGTTGGGGGATTTTGTTGTTTATTTGGGTTTATTTCTTTTTTGTTGTTCATTTTGAGCAGAGATCCACCTTAGAAAGATGCTGGATAAAACTAGATCTACGCTACCCTTCCCTTGCCATGGTCACGCCTGTGACCACAGCACACTCTCCACAGTCACCCTCTTTTCTCCCACCCTCTGAAGTGGACTGAACCTACTAAGAACCCCATATAACACACCTCAGATAACAAGCCCAGGCCCACACCCCACTCATTCCCTCCTCTCCCTTCTCCTCCGAGCCCCCCAGCCCCGCACCACCCGCAGCAGCCGAGGCTCTGGAGCCGCAGAACCCAAAGGGGAGGCGCAGCTGAGGGTGCTGCTGTCCGACAGCCTACGCTGGGAGCCGCACAGCCGGGGGGGGCTACAGGATCCGGCCCTTTCTGAGCCTGGGGCAGAGGTTTCCAAGCCCCGTGGGGGGGGGATGCTCAGGGGGCCCTTGCCCTGCTCTCCGCCACCGGCAGGCGGCAGCGCGCACCCGAGCGCAACACCACGGGACGGATCCGGAGCCCGCTTACCCTGGGATCTACTGGCCCCGGAGCAGGAGAAAGGTGAGGAAGGGGCCAGTGGCCCCCCAAGGAACAGGCCACAGGCCAGTGTGCGTGGCGGGGTTTCGCGATTTAGGTCGTGTTAAAGGGTTTGTGCAGCTCGGAGCTGGAGGTAGGGATCGCCGCAGCGGGATCCCCGTCTGTCCTGCAGGATGCAGGGAGCGCAAAGCCAGAAGCAGGACCGATGCCACCACGCGAACCATGTGGCCACCACCAGCAGCCTCCCAGGACGGAGGCACCTGCCCAGGGCAGCCACGCTCCCAGCAGAGCCAGCGGGGCTCGGTGCAGTCACTGCACACAGCAGAGAGCCGCCGAGCCGACGGCCAGGGCGCTCTTTTACATTCATCCCTCAAAGAGAGGAAGATGCCATAGCAAGGCCAAGCTAAGTACTGAGCTGCGTTGTGATGGTTTGGGGTGGAAATCTCTGCCTCGCCTTAGCCCAGGGAGCTCAGCACTCGAGAAGCTGCAGCACTACCAGCAAGAGGGCGTGCGTGCTCCTCCCTCCTCCCCACGCTTCAGAGGCAGGGACAGGAAGCCAAGGGATGAAGGCAAGTGCTTGGTACGTTCAGATACTCAACGAGGGAAAACCCACAGTCCCAAGGGCCTGCGAAGAAGCTGAGATGCGTAACAGCACCAGTCAGACACAAGGGAAATTGATTTAAATAGCTCAGCCCTGTTCAGCTAGCTGGGAGTTTGCAGTGTAAAACAAATCAGCCACTTGCCTCCTCCGCTTTGCATTTGCCTTCTCCATCCATCCTGAAAAGCACCCAGCTGGCAGAGCTGTCTCTGGGGAAGGCTCACCACATCCTCTGGGGGTTCCCACTCGGCAAAAGGGAAGAACAGCACCTTTACATCTCTGCTCCCTTGAACCAACCACCCCAGCACAGGTCACTGCTCAGCTGCTGCAGAGCATCCACAGCTGCACAGCTCCTGAACGGACCCCGGCACAGACCCCACAACCCTGCCAGCCCCCATCAGGCTCTTTTTGGACTGAACACCAGCAAGCAGGAACATTGGAGCCCTAGCCCAAAACAAAAGCGTACTTTAAAAGTCTGCTTTAAAAGTTTTTCATGGCAGCAATTTCCCTTCTGTTCATTACATTTCTCAGCCTCGCTATCCCAGGCCAACACTCCCTCCAGGAACACACACCAGAAAGCAGTCCAGGCAGGGTGAGCCACAGCATCTCCCCAAGAAAGTCATTTCTGCTATGCCCCAGAAACCAGTGGACTGTGAGGCTTGAGCCATCCCTCCAGGATAACACCAGAGTCAGAGGCGCTTTGGGGTGCAGAGCCCCAGGGAAACACCAAACTGCACCCGCAGCGCCCTCCAGGACAGGACAAGCCTCCCTCTTCTCCAGCACGGGAGTCACCAGCTCATTCTCCACCCAAGTCAAAAATCACTGCACTTATTCTTCATCCTCCCAGGCTTACACAAAGCCACTGCTACTCTGCAAAGCCCGTGGGGCATGATGCTGAGAGGTGTGCCCAAAGCATCAGCGCTGATACAAGCTGCCCCCTCAAAAAACCAAAGCCCTGGCATCATTTGCTGGCAGCCCCCCGCCTTCCCCAGCACTTTCTGTTTCAGGGAGGCTTACAGCTCCCCTCCGAAGGGAGCGTGGCCACTTCCAGCTCATCCCCTGCACCCGCTCAGGACCGGGAGCCCCCCACAGTACCCTCGAGACAAGCTGCGCATTGTTCCCAGTAAGCCTCGCAAACGGCAGCTCCCCTGCACGGCTAGCACCAGCAGCTTCGACACGCTTTAAAGTGCGGAAAAGCAGCAGGGTGCCTCCATTCCGGGGAAGGAAAGAAAGAGAAACCTGCTTGTGGGCTGCCTCCCTTCAACTCCTTTGTCCATTATTCACCAGTAACTCCAGGGAGAAAGCTCTTATTTGGGATGAGATTTTAGGCTTAGATGGTGCTAAAAATCGGTGGTTTCATTAAAATAAGAGGGAAAAGCCACATCAGCTTTCAGAGCTATCCCGTCTCCTCCCCTCTTTACCCTGAAGTAGCAGGTAACTGGATTTGGCATTTTCCCCAAATGTGGGGAAAATACACCTTACAAGAAGCCAGCTTTAGTTCCACAGGAAGGCTTTTTTCCCCCCTTAAAAAAAAATAAAGGAAAGCAGGTATTCTTGACTCACCTAAGACCAGCAGGACTTGTCTTACACAGGTGCATGGACTCCGTCCTCCTCCAAAGAGCCACGATGCTGAATAGAGTAGCCCAAATAAGAGGGGGGGGGTGCTCTGCAGCCCTGGGCTGTAGCTGCTGCTTTCCCACACCTGCGAGCTGGGCAGTTTCATGCAACAAAGGCAGTTCCACAAGATCCGTAAAAACCGCTGCACTAGCGGGACGATGCCAAGAGAAATAATCCACCAGATTCGAGGAGAAGCAGGTGTCTGTGGCCTTCTGGCAGCAACGCTCGGTCCCAGACAGAGGCAGAAGGGAGCATCCAAAACCCTCCGCAGTCCACAGGGGCTCCAGACTCAAGATCCCAGCAAAAAGAAAACATCCCAGGACAAATCCTCCTGCTCAGGACTGTTTGCTTGGTCAAGGAGAAGTCCCAAGCCTGCACACAGTCAGGCTGATTGCTCCTTCTCACTTCTAGGTATGAAGACACTCCAGCAGCTATTGCATGTGCCCCTTTCGGTAACAGGGGGGTACCAAAACATGCAGAGAAACAAGTGTCAGGACAAGGGAACGGCTCAGCCAGCATGCACCTTGTCCTCCAGGTGTGCTGCCAGCTGCAGGAGCAGGGGGGCACCGAGCACATCCCACGCACAGCCGAAATATTCCCAAATTCAGCGTTCAGAAGCCAGGACTGTGTGCAGATGGAGGGTCACAGCACGGGACTTGTGGCGGAGAGCAGCTCCTCAGGGAGCAGGCAGCATCAGACGATTCTCTGCTCTCATTTTCCTGTCCCGGTTCTGCCAGTAGTGCTCATGCTGGTTTGACACGCAGGGCTAACAGCCGAAATCCATGCGCAGAAGGGGACAAGCGCTTCCTCGCGGGGCACCACATCTCCTCCACACCACAGCAGGGCAGGGAGCCGATCCCCCTGCTGCTGCTAGAGTTTCCTGATGAAATTAGCACCTGCAGCCGGGAGCCAGCCTGCAGCAGCTGTGCCGAGCTCTCCTGAAGGTCAGCTGGAAACCGCCAAGAGCCCCCGGAGGAGGTGGCTGAGCACAGCCCCCCGCTGTGCCTTACCTGTGGGCACAGCCTGGCTGCAGGCTCAGGGCAGAGCCAGCATCTTCCTCCTCGCTCCCCTCTCCAAAAGTGAGCAGAAATCACCAAGACACGGTCCCAGTGACCAGCGCCGACTGGAGAGCAGCGGGCACGCAGGATGGGTAGTGCTCGTTGGGACACATTTTGATTTACAGCTCGTGCACCAGGTCCACGCTCACACGGCACCGCATGTGTGCACGCACACAACTTTATTAGGGACACGTTAGTGCGCGCGCTGCCCCGCTTCGTTAGGGCGCTGCTGCTCTCCGGCACAAAGTCCGTATTTGTTTCCCTGCAGGGGTGGAAATAAAGGGGGTTTTGTGTTTTCTTCCTCTTCTCTTTGCAGGCTGGAGTGAGTTTATTTGACACTCCGGCACTCTTTGTGAGCTGAGTGCCCGAGGATAAATGCTACCCTTAAGAGTTACTTGGCGTTAGACAGAGGGACCCTCTTCAGAGGAGAATGGGGGGCTTGTTGGGATGGGGCGGGGGGGGCACGGGGAGGGGGCCTCCGAAGAGTGCCTATGGAGCCCTCATAGAAGGGTCTCTGTCCTGGGCCACAATAGAGCGAATTCTTAAAGATACCGGGAGCTGAAAGGAAGGAAGGAACTTTCCTCCCTTTTAAAAAGGATTTTCAGGAACAATTGAAGAAGCTGTAAAAAGGGGGGCATTATTCCCCATCCGGGCTGCCCCCTCCCCCTCGGCTGGGGAGGTCGGACACGGGGCCACGGGGACACCCAGGAGGCAGTGCCACTGCCACCGCCCCGACCCCAGAGCGGGACCCGCTCCTCCCATGGGCAGGTGCCAGCTGCTGGAGCCGCTTCTCCTCCCTGCGTCCTCCCCAGGTCTACCTGCCAGCACAGCTCCAGGCCACAAGGGATCCCCTGGGAAGATGTGACCCAAAGCGATGGGCCAGGAGCAGCAGGATGCCGCTGTCCTGCCAGTAAATGCACGCACCCCGTGTCCCCAGGGGGTGCAGGCTCACCCAGAAAGGGGGGGCACATCCAGAGACCCGCCAGGCAGCTCCAGGCGAGCAGCTCCTCCTGCCCAGCCCTGCAACAGGGAGCTGCCTGCTCTCTGCAGCCGTGCTCCATCCTACACAGCCCAGAAAGAGGAGCCAGAGCCCCAGCAGTTCTGCTGGGGAGCTGCAGCTTAGCACCAACTGACCCCAACCGCTTTCAGTGACCAATTTCAGCCCTTTCTACCCCATTTCTGCTGGTGACCAAGCCTCCCCCGAAGCACAGCTGGGCAGGATGCTCACGTACTATGCTGTACATTGCAGCACTTCTGGCATCTCACAGCAGCAACCACAACCCAGATGGGGATATTTTCCCACCCCAAAATCAGCCCTGCTTATCACACTGTGAGCTCAGAGGCAGACACCACCTCCTCACCCCACTGGACTTTGTTATTTCCTCCTTCACCTCCACCTTGCTGAGGAGATGCTGGCACCACACGTGTCAAAGTACGCCACAAAGCTCCAGCTGGCCACAAGCAGGCTGCTGGAGCTCACACGCAGCCCCTGTCCAGCAGGCAGAGACCAGCCTCCAAGGCTGCTTTCGGTGGAGGTGGCAACACTCAGTCACAGGTCCCACCTGGGACTCCCAGCGAGAGCCAAGCAGGGCTTCCGCGTCTTGGAAGCACCAAAAAGCTGCTGCCAGCTTTAATTCCTAGAGCTTACTTCCAAGCCCATTGCATGAGAGAGAGGCATTCGGCCACGCCACCAGGGAATGAGCCCCATGGCCTCTTGGTGTCACTGGCACCCCGGGTCCCAGCTGCTGGCAGCAGGTTCCTCTCCAGCGGTGCCGCCTACCCAGCCACAGTGCTGGGCTGAGCTGCACAGAGGTGAGCAGGGGGGTGCCACCTGCCAAAAAGCCACAATCCTTCAACCCATAAATCCTAAAGGAGCAGTCCCTGCACCTCCTGGCTACCAGCGTGAGCCCACGCACCAGAAGCGTCTTTTCACACCACCTTAGGAAAAGGTTTCCAGAATTGAGACCCGCTCAGTTCCACTTGTGAGACCTGAAGGAGCCCCAGCAGGAGCTCCAGGGGACTTCAGTGCCACCATGGAGCCTCCATCCACCTGGGCAGGAAGGGATGCTGCCACCCCAAAGCAGCCTCCTCCTGACCATGCATGCAATGGCAAATTTGCAAAAAAAATGCAAATTTGCATGCATGAGGCATGCGAACCATTCACAGCAGCGCTGCAAAGCCAGACTAGAGCCCTCAGACAGTACTGTGCGCCACGCAACAACCTTTTGGCCCTGAGGACCAATTCGTGGCGCATTAGAGGTTGTCTTGGACCAAACTGAGAACAGAGCCTTTGCTGTTTGTTCCTTTTGCAATACCACAGACAGCTTTGCTGCAGCCGTACCAGACAGACACGGCTCTGATCCCCTTCCAGGGAGAAGAACTGAGAAAAAGCTGCAGTAGGAGCAGGAAGAAGCTTGGCTAGATAACATTTGCTCCTGATCTGAAACCCATTCTGGGCTTCATTTTTGCAGGAAAGCTGCACAGCCACCCAAGATCAAACATTTATTTAAAGGCTTCGGTTTTAGCCCTCCAAAACATCCGTGGCTTGGCAGGCAGGGCCAGCCAGCTGAAGGAAAAGCATTACCTTCCTAGCATGGGTGCAGCCCAGCCCCGGGGCTGGGGTATTCACACCTCATCAGCTCTGTCTGGGAGAAGCCACTTGCAGATCAACCAGAAGCGAGAACAACCTCCCCAACCACATCCATCCCAGCCCCTTTTCCTCCTGCGTGCCGGTCCAGGAAAGCGCTGCCTGCGATTCAGCTGCTGCCACAGGGGGGAAAAACCCAAAAGGAAGAAGGGAAAACCCTGCAGCTCTGAAACCAGGCTACGGAGCAGGACGCGAAGCCACGCTGAAGCCAGGCTCTGTCCCCAGGGACTAGCAAGGTACCGCGCTGTAAACCCTAATCTCGTGTTAAGAGTTTTCATCAAAACCGAGCAGTATTTATTAGGGAGTTACAGGACATCATAAAAGTGTTTTCACGCAGTGTTTACACCAACACCAGGGGCTTTATGCTCCCATTTGCCCCTTCATTACTATTTTTAATACATCTTTCTGATGAAATAAGCTATCCCGAACAAGGCTGCCCTTTGTAATGCAGTTATAACTTTCTGGCTGGCCTTGGTATCTGGCAAAACATTGTGCTTTTCTTGCCCTCTCTTTTGTTGCTTCTCTCTTCTGCTCAAAGTTCAAACAAACAAAAAACCCCCAGCAAGTCGCATTGTGCTGCTGGCATTATCCCCCCATTGTCTGGGGCTAAGGGAGCCGGAGGGAGGGGGAGCACTTGTGGCCAAAGACATTTGATCTCCTAAAATTTAAGGCACTCACCATTCCTATTACGGAAGAACCCCTAGACAGAACAGCCTGAGTCTAAAACCCTCCACAGGCCAGATAAGCCAACTGCTGCTAGAGAACCCCCATCACCAAGGAGAAGCAATGCTGCTGCATTAAATATATTTGAAACCCAGCACAGGAGGAATGCACACCAGGGTCCAGCCCGCAGAGGAGGCAGGTCTGAGCCCAGGCTTCCAGATTTCACAGCTGCACTTCACAGCAGACAGAAGCATTCACTTTGGAAAGGTTCAGGTCCCAGCACCAGTCCACAGCACCCCCCAGGCTCTGCTCCGCACAGAGCAGCGGCGCGCTGAGCCCCGAGCCGGGCACGTAGAGACGAGGCAGGTACCCAAGTGTTTCAGAGACTATTCCTAGCAACTCCACAGCATGCAGCTGAATTTATAGCTGGTTCTCTAACAGTTTGTGATGCCCACTGCAATGTCTTCGACCGCCAGCCCTCCCTGTTTCAGGGCATCCCTCCTCTCCCAGCCCCAAAGGAGTGAATCCTCTTTCCCCATATAACAGCTCCCACACGGGGCTCTGCCAGGGCCTTGCACTGGAGGCAGCCCAGGCTGGCTGGGTGAACCTGTGGGCTTAGACTTAGGTCCTGGCAAAGCCCAGGAGATTTGGGGTGGGACAATTTAGGTCACCTCCCCAACACCCCCATCACTGCAGGCGGGAAGAGCCATTCTGGACCCACCAGCACTGATTTACTGGCTCAGAAGTGGCCAGCAGTGACACCAACATCCCAGCCACTGCCACCAAACGTGCCAGAGCACAGCACCTGAGCCCTGCAGAGAAAACAGGCGGACACAGACCCCATCCCAGCAGCTGGGGGCTTCCCCGCACCCCCCAGCAAGTTGGTGCCGTGCAGAGACCAAACACCAGCAGCGCAGCCCTCCTGCCCTGCAGCTCAGGAGACACCACGACAGGAATGCTCCTGGAGATAACAGCGAGTTCACTTCCTCCTGCCCGTGAAAGAAGTGGATTGTACTCCTCTCTACGGGTGTTAGGCTTGCAAAGTGCCTTTGCACTTTCAGTTACACACCCTCAGCCCGTCAGAAAACTGCCTCCCCATCATCGGGGGGCTGCAGAGCCCCTGCCAGAGGAGCTCAGCCTCGCTGCCGGCCAGCAGCACCCCAGGAAAGGCTGCCTCCAACACCCTGAATTAAATTTGGGGGTGCCACATCTCAGGCTGGTTTCTGTTTTACAGACTGCACATGGAAAGCAACCGGTAAACAGCTGCCTTTACAGAAAGGGCAAGTCCAAGGAGTTTTAGCTCTTTTTGCAGCAAACCCTTTGAGAAAGGAGAGCACAAGTGTTGCAACACCCCCCTTAGCCCACAGCTCTGCCTGATCAGCACAGGTGGGACCCCCACAGCTGTGGAGGGGTCAAGATAAACCAGAGAAACAGGTGAAGATTTTCCCACCCATCCCTTATTTTACGGGGAACTGAGAACACTGATATCCCAAAAATATCATCCCAAAACATCACCTGCCTGACAGCAGGCAACGAGCTCGGGGAGGAAGGTGTCCTCACACACGGTGTCTCAGCCTCTGAGCTGAAACCTCCCCTGGGAAATGCCCGGCAGAGGCACAGCTCCTTCCTTCCCAAGGCCTGAGTCACCGCACACCAGCCCTCTCCCCCTGCATTCATCCCCCCCAGCTGTGACCGTGATTATAAAAAGATGTCTCAATTAGCAGGAGAGCCGAGCAATCCCTCCGGTCTCCAAACCCTCCAGAGGAAGCGCATTCCGAGCCAGCAAAGAGCAACGCTAACAATGTCTGGGCAATAAAAACGCCTCTTGTTTATATCAAAGCAACCTCAAACATCCTTTCCCCAAACAAGCATCCCTCACCCTCCTTAGGGCTCGCACGCTGGAGGGGCAGCGCTGTCCTCCCTGTGCTGGGTCCCCAGGAGCAGACAGCACCAATGTCCGTGCGGAGCCGGCCGCAGGTCTAGCCTGGTGGGGTCTTTTTGTTGTAGCAAGCAAAATAAGGGAGTCATTCGTTTTTTTCCAGCGTTCGCACAAAAGTGCTCTTGTGCATCACAGGTACCTCGCATCGCCGCCCCCGGTCGAGTGTTCCCTGCTTAGGGCAGGCAGCACCAGAGGCTGGGGAGACCCCTGGGACCCCCGACAGGGCTGGGGAAGGGGCTGCAGGATCGCAGGACCCCCCCACCTCGCCCCTCCGGGCACCTGCCCGCAGCGCACCCAGGGCACGGAGCCGCCGGGAGCCTTTCTAAGGAGGTTTTCCCAGGGGAGGAGCAGGGAAAAAAAATCGTTAGAAAAAAAAAAATAAAATCAGGAAAAACACCGCCCGCACGGTTCTTCTTCGAGACAAGACACATTCCCCCCCCCCAAGTCTTCCGCGATCGTCCCCGAGGAGCAGCGGAGGGGGGGGGCGATGGGGTGATGCTGGGGGGGGCACCGGCACCGGGGGGACCGGCACTGGGGGGGTCCCCCAGCCCGGCTCAGCCCCCCCCGGTAACGACCCCGGGAGCAAGCGCAGGGCTGCCGCTGCCCAGCCGCCCCCCCCCCCGACCCCCCCCCAATACCGAGCAGGCACCTACCTCCTGCGGGCCGAGCCTCCCAGCCGCAACCCCCCCGCGGCTCCTGCCTGCGCCCAAACCGCTCCCGGAGCTCCGGCACCGCCATCCTCATCTTCATCCTCCTCCGTACCCACAGCCCCCGGGGGGGGGGGGGGGGGCGCTTCCACCTCCCCCCGCGGGGGAGACTCCGCGGCTGGGACCCGGGGATGCTCCGACTGCGGCGGCCGGGCCATTGCCCCCCCCTTATAAAGCCCGGCAGCGGGCGGCGCGGCTTCACGGGACTTGTAGTTCCTCCCCCCGGGCCGGGAGCCGCCCCCCTCCCTCCCTCCGGCCCTCCTCGCGTCTGTCCGTCCGTCCGTCCGTCTGTCCGTACCGGGGGGGGGGGGGGGACCGCTGGCGGTGCCCGTCCCTCAAGGGGGGGGGTCCCGGCCCCAAAGCCCGGGGGTCGCATCCCCCCCCCCCCCCCCGGGGCTTCTCAGCCCCCTCCCCCCCCGGCCACCAAAGCCCTCGTGGGCAGGATTCGTCCCTAAACCGCTGGGTAAATGAGTAACACCCCCCCACCCCCCCCCGGGGGGCTTAGCACCGAGCCCAATTGCTTCAGTCGTCCCGTCTATTAGTTATTGTTCCGTTTAATTATTGTCCCAATTATTAATTTAACTTAATTATTAACCCGCCTGTGGAATGAAGGGGCAATTAACCGCGCTGTTGACATCCAGGCTAATTTAAGGCCCCCTCTCGCAAGCACACCCAGTCCAGGCAAAGTCACCTGTAGGTCCCCAAGGGCTGGGTCCTTCCCCGGGCATTTCCCTGCAGCCCCATTTTGCAGCCCCATTTTTGTAGGGTGCAGGAAAAACGCCCTAAAGGAGACCCCAAGCAGGTGGCAGCGGGAGGGCGAACACCTCCGTGCCCGGTGCCGGACAAATTTTGGTCAGGGGTGAAGGGTACAGGAGGTGCTGGCCGGGGGGGGGGGGGGGGGACCCCACACATCCCCCGTCCCAGGGGGCTCAATCCGGCTCAGCAATCTCCCCCCATCGGCTGCAGGGGAGCGGATCCCGGCGCCTTCCCACCCGCACCGAGCTGGGATTTTTCTTCCCGCCCCCAGGAGTTGGAAACCTTGGGAGTTTTCTAGGACAAGGGAGCAAGGGGGCTGCGGGAGAAGGAAGGCGAGAGAAGGGAGAGAAAAGTCCTCCTGGCAGGTTTTCAGGGCCCGAAGCTGGAGTGGAAATGCTTCCCTTCCCTTAATTGCTTCGAGGCCAGATGAATTTCTTGAAGAAACCACAGCCGAAACGCTGCACAAGTCACATGGTTGTGCTTGTGTTGGCTGCGTGCTGAAGGAGGGAAAAGGTCATCGTTTATGGTATATTAAAAGGGAAAAAAAATATATATACTATTTTCGCGCTGTGGAGGAGGGGGTCGTGCTGCTTTTTCATCCTCCCCCCCCCCCCAGTTCTGTAAATTCAAACCTGTTTGGCGAGCAGCCGGCCGCGACGAGCAGCGGCGCTGGGAAAAGCGCCTGTGCGTGGCTCCGCCGCAGCCCCCACGGCCCCCCGAGTCCCCCCCCCCCCCCCCTCCATCCCCTCCTGTCCCCCAGCCCTGCGCCGGCCCCGCTCGTGGGGCGCAGCCGGTGCCGAGGAGCAGCTCGGGGCCCCGGTCCCGTGGGGCCGGCCGTCCCGCGGGGCTGCCTGGGCGAGCACGGCGCTGCGCCTCTGCAAGTCCCTGCAGATTCGGGGCCGAGCGGGTGAAGCGTTGTCTGCCCGACGACGGGACGGCTCCAGAGAGCTCACTGCTTTTTGCAAAGCGCGGGATTTGGCCGCCCTTTCCCTCTCTTTCCTCGCAGGTCAGTAAACGACAGAGGTTATTCCCCTCCGGCTGGAGCATGGTGACGGTGCTGTGCCGCCCGCAGCGAGGAGCTGCCTGCTGCCCTCGGCTCCATCCTCCCGGGACTTTCGGGAATCCTCCACCTGCCCACACGTGGCGGGCAGCCGGGCAGGGCTTCACACGAGAAACCCACACACGCAGCCTGCCCTGGGCGCCTCCACAGCACGCAAAGGGCCAGCGGCGGCTCCGATGGGCTGCGTCCAGCAGGCAGGGTCTGGCCGTGCTGTCGCTCACCTGTCCCAGCCAGAAATTCTCCCCAAAAAGCAGCTCGGGGCATAAAGCCAAGCTGGATAGTGGACGGACAGACAGACACGTGGACCCAGAGCCCGCCCAGCTGATCCGTAGCAAAGACACATCCTGCTGGGGAGGATGGGCTGGCAGCGCCCATAGGAAGGATGAGACCCAAAGCTCCTGGAGGCGATGGAAAGGCTCTTGCTGACCCCACAGAACTGGAACGGGGTCTTTACACAGCAAATCTAAGCTGTACAGGCTGGGAGCTTGGCAGCACAGGGCCATCTGTTCGGACAGCCTTGCATTTCTCAAGGCGAAACACCATTTTGGTGACTTAACTGGGCAGCTTCGCTTCCCCTCCCACCGCCGTTGCCCTCAGAGCCACGTGCAGAGGACACAGCACTGTTAGGCATCGCTGGCAGCATCGCCTGAAGGACGGCCACGAGCCCCTACGGCAGCTTCTGCTGGTGGAAAGGAGGGTGAGAAGTGCCCCGGTGCCCTGCACAGACCCCACAACAGCTCTGCCCGAGGGGCTGGAACGGCGAGCTGAGCTATTCCTCCAGCCAGGAGCTGGGCTTTGATTTACGGGAGGATCCCAGCCCTGGTTTTGCAAGAGCATGACGTGAGCGCGAAGGGTTTTAAAAGCTGCTGAACTCTGCTGTGCCGCTGCCAGGTGAGCCAGCACGCGAGCACGAGCCGGGGCTGCCGGGCCGGAGCCTGCAACACGGGCACGGCCTTGCGTGACTGCAGCAAACACAAAGACATTGTTTTTAGGGGGGTGGCCACCTCCCCTTGGAGGCTCCTTGCGAGAGGACAGCATTCCTGCCTCGCATTCCTCAACCACTGCTGAGATGGGGAGGGGAAAAGAGCGAGAGGGGGAGCGAGCACCGAGTTTTAATTAGCAAAGTGGTGGTGGTGGGTGGCGTGGGCAGGGAGCAGGAACAGAGTCGCCCATAAAGCAAGATAAAGTGCATGCGGATCAGGTAATAAGGATAATTACACAAGAGCCTGTAGACTTAAGAATGTCAACCAGATGTTTCCAAGTCACTGCAAATCGGCGGTTTCCCGACAGATCCATTTAGGGCAGCTGAAAGCATCCTTTATCCTGCAGGGGCAGGGACTTGGGGCACCTGGTGAGAGGAGGACAGGGGAGCTTGGTCCGGCGCCTGCTGAACACGGCTCAAAACGCTCCGCAGCCCCTGGCCACGCTGCCTCTGAGAGCTTTGTGGAAGCTTTTACGCACAGGAAATCCTCCCTGCGAGGGCACATGGAGAGGGAAGGGATTTTTGCGGGGGATGCGAAAATCTTCACCAAAAAAAAACCCAAAAAAAAACAAACAACAGTGCTCTGTGATGGGCACCAGCACGGATAAAATGAAAGAGAAAGAGATAAAGAGATGGGAAGGGAGAGCTGGGAATGAGTTCCCACAGGATGCCTGCTCTCCAGGCCTGGTCAGCACAGAAACCTCTGAAAGTCCTCTGACCTCCAAATACCCTCCCCAAACCGGCTAAATATATATAAATGTAGTGAAATATGGAAACAAAAAGCTTTTTATTCCATTCGCTGAGAGTGCCAAATGGCTGCAGGAGCCAATAAAGAGCTGTTGCCCCAGGGACTGGGGAGCCACGTCTCAGGTAAAACAAAAATGACCTGAATCTTTGCCCAAACCTTGAACCAATCCAAAGTTCAAAAAAAAAAAAAAAAAAAGAGGTTTTGTGAAAAAGGAGGAAGACATGGTGACATGTTTTTGGTTTTCTCCCCATCTCTGGACAGCAGCCTGGACCACAAGCGGAGCATCGCTGCCTCCCTGGGAGGAGCTGCCTGGGGAAACAGCGAACAAGATGGGAAAGCTCCTCGGAGGGGGGTGCAGGGAGCCTGACCCTGACAGCAGCTACAAGGGGGGGCCCCTATCTTCTCCTATCGCCCTTGGAGCAGCTCCTTCCCCTCTGCTCCACCACTGACAGCAGGAGTGGGATTTGCCATGGCTCCGGCAGCATTTCGTGGTCTGGGGACCCCGGTCCATGGGGTGGCTGCCCCCAGGCCAGCAAAGGCATCAGGTCCTCCGAGGCGCACTGCTGCCCGTGTTAAACTCAAGGGCTGACGGGAATCCGCACAGCCAGAGAATTAAGGGACCATCGAGAGAGGGTTTCAAGGCACCCAGGGGCAATTCGGTTCAGTGCTCCTGCGCCTTGCTGCGTGCTCGCGTCCCCTCCACCCTCCCCAGCCCTCCCAGCACGAGAAAGCCGCTGCCCTGGCGGCTGCGTGGCGAAGGACACGGCCGTCACCTGCCTGCGCAGTGACAGCAGCAAAGCAGGGACGCGAGGAGGTCTCGGTGCCATTCCCGGGGGCACGCGGGAGCCCTGGGGCACAGCAGAGGCTGGACCCGCTCGCACGTGGTCCTCGACCTCCCACCTGGCGCACACCGGGCAGCCCAGCGAGGACAAAACGCCCTAGCCCAGCCTGATTTGGGGGGCTGATAAAGCCCCAAATGTCTCCGTGGGACAAAGGCAATGGAAGGGCACAGGTAAAACTACGAGCCCTGAGTGCCAAATCGGCTCCGCGCGGGGACTGGGACAAAGAAAATCCACCCTCATGTGACTCCAGCCCCATGCCGGTGAATATATGGGCTGTGTGTTTTATGCTTAAGTTACTTAAAAAGAACTTTATAGCTGAAACGCTGTTAAAAGCACATTGTGTGCTCCGCTGCGAAGATAAATTCATGATTTAAACTCGAAAAGGTGACTCATCTAACATCTATTATAAAGAGGAATAAAACCACACGCACACACACACTGAGCAAGATTTTCAAGGAGCCCAATGATTTAGTGTCTCTTTCTTTCTCTCCCCACACTTTTTGCCTCCTGCACAAGGATCTATTGAGAAGCTGCAGAACAAACGTTCCCTTATGCAGCTCCAAAAAAGTCTCCGTCAGTTTGTCTGAGACAGCTGCCTCCAAGCACGCTATGGTTACTCATTAACCGGGTCTCCCAGGGCAGGGGAAGAAGGAGTAAACTTAATAGACCCTAAACCAGAAGAAAAAAAAAATAATAAAAGAAAGTAAATAAATCAGGTGTCCTGGAAAAGAGAGGGGAGAAAACAGGTGGCACCATGAGCACCTTGGCGGGCAAACGCCGAGGGTCCCGAGCTACCGAGCAGAAGGGACCAATGGCACCGAGAGCAAACGTATGGGGACAAAAGAGCAAGATTATTAAAGGGAAAGAGAAGAAAGAGAGGGGACAGAGAGGCACTTGTGCTCCACGGTGCTTTATATGCTCCGGGTGCCGGGGGAGGATTACTTCATTGCGGCACAGCCGCCCGTCTCCGCTCCCCAGTGGCCGGACCCTTTCCCTCCCCCTCGCTCTCTCTGCATGCGAATGAGGGGCTGGAAGGGCCCCGGGGGTGCTCCCCACGGTCCCCGTGCTCCGAGGTGCCCCAGCTGCCAGCACCGCTCGCACCGGCCCCGTGGCAAAGCCTCGTCCTGCCCGCGCTGCTCCCGCGTCCCCAGCCAGCCCGCGCTGCCTCGGCACTGCTGGCATCGCAGAGCGACTGCCGCTTCTCCTGCTGGGGGCTCACCCAGCACAACTGAGGGCCGGATCCTGCCCTGTCCATGCCAGGGTGCTGCTGTCCACGTGCCCTGCCCAGGGTGCTGCCCTGGCCGTCACCGACCCCTGCACCCCTGTCCTGCTGCCTGCACCCCTAAGGGCTGCTGCACCTTGCAGCCTCATTTCCCGCAGCCCCCTGTTTCGGGGAGGAAAGCGGCAAGGGGAACCCAGCCCAAAAACACGGCCCCGTGAATATGGTGGCTCTGCAGCAGGGCAGCAGCGCTGGGGACAGCTCGGGAGCATCATCACCCCTGTGCCCCAGGGGAGCCACCAACTCCGCCAAGGCCACGCAGAGCAGCCGGGGCCGCTCCGCCCTCCGCGCCCGGCAGTGGGAGGCACGGTGCCGGGCTGACGTCTCCGCCAGATCCTGATGGGGAACGATAATTAGAGATGCAATAAAACGCCGAATATAGCTGCGAAGAGCGGCGGTAAATCAGCCCTTCCTGCCATTCAGAGCCTGGTCCACGGAGCCCCGGTCACTGCCAGAATTAATTCCCCGCGCTTTATTTGCCCAACATGCTCTCCCCGGAGATAAGGGGAGGCAATTGACTGTAATTATCTCCCTCGATTTTGTCATGTGATTTATTATTTTTTTTTTGAAACAATTAAGGGATTGCAGTCAAAGGAATGGGGTGGGGATGGAGCGGAGCCAGGCAATCGCTCTCCCACAGGACCACGGCCCTCGGGGCTGTGCAGGATCTGCCCCAGCACCCGGACCCGCACCCCAGTGCCCCCAGTACAGCCCCTGGTGTACTGGGGAACCTGCCAGCCCCCTGCAGCAGGCACTGCTCTGCCCGAGGCAGCATCTCCCACCCAGGGGTGCCCAGTTCCCTCGATCGGGGGCACAGGCATGGAGCAGATATTGCACGGCCCCTTGGCACCCTCCGGCACTGCCGCTGCGCCCACAGCCGCGAGCCCATGCACTCTGCAGGCAAAGCTGCTCTCATCCAGCTCTGCCCAGCTCCTGCACCCCCGAGCAGCTCAGCACCAGCAGACCCCAGGGTCACCACCGATGCGCCCAGTTCAGCGGCTCTGCGGGGCTGGGATCTGCCCGCAGCTGCCTGGGAAAGGCAGGAGAAGGCTGCGAGGCGGCTCTCCCCCAGCCAGGTCAGCTGGTGCGCCAGCGGAACAGGTACCTTATGATTAGATTTTCTGTGAAATGCTAAACATCTGGAGCCCAGCATTACAAGGCAGCCTTTGTGCAGCTGGTAAATTATCTGCAATAAAACAGCACTTGTTTCTGAGAGCTTCAAGGAGAGGGGGAGGGAAAGAGAGAGGGAGGGAAACCACCCCCGCCGGAGGAGGAACCGCGGCCACTTCTCCGCTCTCACCAGGGTTTTCCACGCTCACCAGGGTTTTCCACGCCGTGCGAGGTGCGGGCAGCTCGCTGCAGCCACAGCCAAGACCTTGCCGAGACCTGTCTGCATCTTAACCCTTCGAAAGGAGCAGCTCCCACCCTGCTCGGCGCGGGGGATTTTGCTGGATCGCACTCAGGGTGTCTGATTCCAGCACGGGCCGGGAGCCCGGCTCCTGCGGCACAGCTCTGCGGGAGAAACGAGCCCACGCAGCTCCCTGCACAGCCAACCCTAAAACAGCGACCTGAAAGGTCTTCAGAGAATTAGTGGCGCTTCTCCGAGTGCAGTGCTTTATCACCCCCTGAACGCCCTGCTGAGAACCGGGGGGGACCGGAGGGCTGCAGTGGTGTTAGCAAGATTTGCCCCAAATCCTGGGTGGGAGATGGGAGAGGTTCGGGGAGACGCTTCGGGAGCAGGGCTTCACCTCTCTGCGCAGGGCAGAGCAAACAACTGACACCAGGAAAAAAACGACAGGCTGCAAAAGCACCTCCGCAGGCACCGCTGAGCGCATCCTACCCCACCGCACCGTATGCAGCACGGTAAAGATAAGGCTCCTCGTGGCAGCGCTGAGCACTTTCCTCTGGTATTGCTATGAAAGACCCCAGAGCTCCTGGGCACAGCGCAGCCCCCCGGCCGGCCCCCCCAGCAGGACTGGGCAGTGCCCCCCAAGCAGGTCTCCAGCCCAGCTCCCGAGGGACCTGCTGGGGAAGGTGCTGAGCTGGTGCCCCTAGAGGGGAACAGCCTCGGAGCTCGGCTGCCCCGGTTCTTGCACCTTTTTCCAGCCCTTCGGAGCCGGGGGACCCCGCGTCTCCTTACGCACGGAGCCCGGAGAAGGCTCCCGCTCCCACTCGCAGCTCGCCAAGGCAGATTGCAGCGCTGCGCCTTATCAGCTTGTCATCTTGTCTAAACACAGCGTGCCTAACGCTGTAAACGAAGAGGCAGCTAAGTTCAGGAATTTTGCATCTTTCCTTGGAAAGCTGCCGCCGCTGCTCCTCCCAGGTCACGCTCGCGGAGGTGCAGCGGGCAGGGAGGATCCTGAGCCACCTCGGCGGCGATGCTGGGCTGGGGCAAAGGGCTCGGGGCAGAAGTTCAAAGCCCCGACCTCCTCCCAGGAGCAAGGCAGCAAAGCTGACAACCGCAGCAGCCCTGCTCCGCTTCCTTCTGGAGTCACGGAGGGTTAAGAGCCACCACGCTGGCACGGAGCTGGGCTCCGCTCACCTCTGCAAAGAGCAGCAGGGGAAAAGATTTGCGCAGGGAAGAAGAAAAATCCCCTTCACTCAGCAGCCTCTTCTGCAGCTCTGCAAGGAGCGAGGCCAAGGACGGTGTCAGAGGCAACGAAACCCCTCGGGGGTGGGAGCCAGGGTCCGGTTAAAGGAGTGAAGCTCGCCAGGCCCGAGCATCACTTGGGGCTTCCAGCTGCCGGGGTGGCCGAGTCCCCAGGTGCCCCGGGAAGCCCGACCTGGAGCTGGGAAGCGGGGAGGAGGCAAAAATCCCCCGTGGCTCCTCGGCTCCCTTCCACCCGCCGGTGCTGCCTTCACACAGCAATTACAGAGGCCCCCCCCCCCGGGGCTTTCACACCCAGTCACCTGGGCCTCCTTGTTCTAAACAACTTAATTTGTTTAATGACTCGGGAGGCCCTGTGGGGCTCCCTTGTTGTCTGGATGTGTTTCCCTGGTCTCGGGAGGGTTTTTGCACAGCGGCGCAGCCACCACCACCCAGGAACAGAGGACAACGAGGGGCTGCTGTGAAACCCATCCCGAGAGCCCTACATCTCCCCACGGTGCCAGGCTCTGACCCCCGGGGCAATCCAGCCCCTTCGTACTGAGGCTGTCCCAGGGGAAAGACCCCCAGCCCCACGGAGGGTCCATCCACCCGTCCGTCCGTCCGTCCACCAGGCCCCCACCAGCACCTCCCTCCTTTGTTCCCCAGCACGCGCTTTTCCCTATGAGCTAATCTTCCCTTGGCTCTCAGAGGTAATTTTATGGCAGGGAAATTAGTCTGCAGCAAAAGGGAAGCAGATCCAGGCCATTCTCTCCCGTAATATTTTCATACGGGTTTTGGAGCGGTGGTTTGGTTTTCTGCTTCAGGCGCAGCAGAAGGATTGTACGAGATGAGATGGGGAGAGAGCGTGTGTCAGGCTCTGTAATAGTTTCATTGTTCGTGTAAGAACACGAGAATGCAATAGGCCGAGAGAGATTTAAGCAATTCCCACATGCAAACCAGCTCTGGACACAAAAGCTTTTTAGTTATCATCAGCATTTTGCAAGATTATATTAAAATAACCCCCCGGGCTCAGTTCCCTGCTCTCAAGAACCCCCTCACAGGATTGTAAAGCACAGAAACATGGCCCAGAAATCTTAACCAAGGACATCCTGAGAGCCTGATGAATAGCCTCTCCCTGTCCTTGCCCAGATGGCTTTCCCTCTGTGCTATAAAAGCCTTGAGTTAAGGGAAGAGGCGCTAAGGATGGAGCGGTGCCACACGCAGATCCCACACTGCCCCATTTTCTCTCTTTCTCCATTAAGAACAACCCGCCGGGCAGGAGACTTTGCAACAGAGACGGTCTCGGACCGATGTCACTTTACCCTAATTTCGCTCTCTGACCCCTCAGACACCGCACACCGGCGTGCAGAGAGCAGGTGGCAGCGGGACCCGTTCCCATACGGCCACCACCGTGCTGCTGGCCTGCTGCCGTGAGGAGTTTTAGCAACGCCAGCAGGAAAAGGCATCCGGGGAAATATTCGAGAGCTACAGCCCGGCACGGACTCAGGGCATAGTTTTTCTCGGGCTGGTTGACCATGCAAGACTAAATACACACACTTGGAGTGCAGCACTACATACCTAAAAGGGAGACGGGCATTAGCTCTGCAAACGCCAGCCGGAACCCGATGACCCCAGAATATCTGCCCTAGGAAAAGGGCAGCCTGAGACCTAAGTTCTCTTCTTCGCTCTGGTCTCCCTGAAACAAGCTCGTTCCCGAGGCTCAGGGGTCTGTGATGGGTGGACTGAAGCAAGGCAGTGCTGCACGGATGGGCCAGAGATGGGTTTGGGGCGCCCGAGCAAGCTCGAAGCAGGAAGACAAACCCTGCACTCGCTCCGGAGTTTGGAGACGGGAGCCTGCGTGTGTGCGCACAGGAGAGAGTCTCACTTTTAATTGCAGCCTCGTTGCCAAGTTCAACAAAGTCTGCACACAAAGAATAGAAGTCATTTTGTTGGAAGGTTTGAATTGTTTCTTTCCTAAGGGGAGGGGAGGGAGGTGAAATCCACTCCTTTATAAGCAATGACTCAGGTGCTGCGATCTACCCCGGGCGCGCATCTTGCAAGCCCGAGTAATGCTTTGTGCCGTGTTTTGTTTTACGCATGGGCCCTAATAATGGGATTATTGTTCGCTTGCGTGCAAAGCCCTTGCTTGGGGTTTGCCGTCCCCGCCCAGCCCTGCAAACCGCAGCCGCCTTCGGTTCGCCTTCGCCTTCCCCAGCGCCCGGCGAGCGCCCGGTGCCCACGCGGGGGCCACCCCCCGCCGCCCCGTGCACCATTCCTGCGCCCTGACTCAGCGCGAGCTGGACCCGAGCGGCGTCCCGTTGGGGCGAGCCGTGCTTCCCCTGCCCCGCCTGCGAAACCCTCGCCGAGCAGCAGGAAGAACGGTGACCGAGGCCATCCTGCATTCCTCGCAGCTTTCGTGGTTGTGCATCACTGGGGAAAGCCCCCTGGGGTGCTGGGAGCAGCAGGGAGCAAGGGGGGGATCTCTTCGAGCAGAGCCCAGCGCCTTCTCCTTGCACCCCAGCTCCAGGCAGGATGGAGCGGCCCCGAACCAAGGGGACAAGTCCAATACACAGCCTCTGGACCAGCCACACCAAACCCAAGCTAAAGCCACGAATTTCCCAGCTGGTCCACGCTGCTGCAGGACAAATGGCCTCCGCTGTCCCAGGGTGGTTTGGCACATCCCCGAGCGCGCAAAACAGCTGCGTTGCGTTACACTCGCAGCCCCGACCAACCCCCTCTCAAAGCCCTAATCCCGAGGCAACCACGTGTAGTCCCGCACACCTGAGCGCCCCGCAGCCTCTCCGTGCCCCACTCACGAGCACAAGGCGGCGACTGTCTCGGGGCAGGGCTGGTGTTCGCAGAGGAGTTCCCCAAGAACTCGTACGCCGTCTCCTTGCAAGTCACTCACCGGCGTTATTGCACAACGTGCGACAGCCACCCCGCAGCCCTGCGTCTGTTTGGTTCAGCCTCTGGACGAAAAACCCAAGAAAAGCAGCAAAAGACACCCGCGGCAGCGCTGCCGAGCTTTTTCTGCAGCAATGCAGCTTGGCGAAGGTCTCCGGGCAGCAGCTCCACAACGTGTGCTTGCGCCCGCACCTTCCTAATGCTCTGAGCCCCAGATGCTGCCAAACGCACCCACCTGGGGGGCTGTGAAGATTTGGGGATTTCTGCATTCTTAGCTAAATGGTTGGGTTGCTCGCCTTCATCAGCACAGTTTGCCAAACCCCAAAACACACGTAAAACCTCCAGGAAGCAGGCCACAGACTTACACGAGGTATTTTTAAACCCAAAGGCAAGAGGACATAGACGTGCTATTCAGGAACGGATCTTTGGCTTTACCTTTTGGGGTTTGAGGCTTCTGGATGGAGTGGGGTCACACTTTGGGTTTTTCTCCAGCCAGAGCAAAAAGCCATTACTGCTCTGAGATAAACCCCAAGGATCTAAGGTTTTTGTAGTGAGGCTTTACTGAAGAAGTAGCGAGATTCTCTCACTGCTCGAAACCCAGGGAGGGGAGCAGCCAGCAGCAAACCTCCACCCCCGCACTCGCTGCTGCCCTGCCAAGCACGCCCCCGGGGCCGGGCTTGTGGTGCTGAACTCGGAGCAGAGGCTCGGTGCTGAACCCCAGCCTCCTGAAACGAGGCTTGCTTGGAGCCGTGGTTCCTCCCCAATATACAGAGCCCTGACACAGGGTCACAGCCCCCAGCCCAGTGTCACAGCCCCCAGCCCAGTGTCACAGCCCCCAGCCCAGTGTTGCACCCTCCTGGGTCAGAGCCTGATGCAAAGTGTCCAGAGCCTGGGCTGGCAGCTGGCAAAGACACCCCGGGGCACAGCCCTGAGTGGCAGTGGCAGGGCTCAGCTGTAGGAACAGCAAGAAAGCCAAAAGCCAAACACCGCTGAGGTTGTTTAGGGCAGGCTTTGTCTTTGCCAGGTACTGCAGACAAAGCCCCGGGGGTCTGTTCTTCCACTTTGGTGCCCTGGCTGGTCCGAGCGACACCACGAGTGTCCTGAAGCAAAAGAATGGAAAGAGAGAAAAAAACCCCAATGTGCCCAACACAGTACATGAGCTGAAGTCGATAGAGTGCGATGTTTTTACCTCCATTTCACAAGACACGAGGCAGAGACGTGGGACATTTACCGAAGGATGGGGAGGGACCCCCGCTGCCCTCCATCCCCAGACACACAACAATCACCAGGCTGCTGCCAGCCCTGGTGAGCCCCCAGCATCCCTCCCCTGCCCCGACCAGGGCACAACTTTCCCCTCTTTCCCCCCAGCCCGGTGCCCGTGGCAGAGCCGCTCCTGCTGCCGCAGCCCCGGCTCCTCTCCGTGCCGTGTGGCTCCTGGCCGCGCGCTTATATTGCATTTGCTCCCAGCTCCACCTCGCCATTGACAGCTATTGTTTCCACGTGTAAATTCCAGGGCTGGCCCCCGGCCAGCTTTTCAGCCACCGGTGGGAAGCAGATATATAATTTCATTCCCCTCCAGGGTACAAACAGAAAAGAAGGGATTTTCATCTGTGTTTTCTGCATCGCCCTCCTGCCCTCCCCGCTCACTTCCTTCGGGTCCAATGTACATAATTACCTCGGCTGGCTACATCTAAGCGGGATTAAATGCATTACGCGATATTATCTCCCAGCAATCTGATTACGAGGCTGCCTTTAAACGCATAATGTGTTTTTCGTACCGACTTACACCACACGCCAAAAATCAAATAAGAAAACGCGGCTTGCAAACAGTCTGCGAGAAATCCCCACCCGCGGACGCCCGCGAGGCTTTCAAGCCTCCCGGGAAGGCTTTTTGGGCTGAATGCAGCGGGCTGGAGCCTTCCAAAAACATCAAGTGGCAGGGGCGAGGTGGGCAACAGTGGCGATGGCGATTCCCATGGGAGCCTGGCCCCGCTGCCCGGCTCACCTGCAGCTCCGGGGACAAAGGGCCATTGTCCCCAAACCGCCTCCACGCCTGACCTCGGGCAAGCGCTCCCGTCCCCGTGCCCGCTGCTCCTCCACTGGGGACCCGGCAGCCACAGCTATTTTTAATGGGAAGAGCCCCAACACACTCTTTTTTTTTTTTTGTTCCTCACGGGATTTGTTGCGGTCGGGTTTTTTTCTGAGTCATAAAGCACCAGCCGGGGTCGGGAGCTGGGGCTGGGCTGAGCCGGCCGGTCTGCTGCA
This sequence comes from Cygnus olor, assembly GCF_009769625.2. Lineage (NCBI taxonomy): Eukaryota > Metazoa > Chordata > Aves > Anseriformes > Anatidae > Cygnus > Cygnus olor. Next base: position 11,559,393 of record NC_049186.1, read on the forward strand.
AAACCCGAGCGAAACACACCCGTGGGTGCCTGGATGAGGCACGGCAAAGGTGCCTTTCTTCATCTTTTTCTTCTTATTTCCCTTCTCCATGCTTGCCTTCTGGTTGAGAAGCAGGACCTTTGACAAGCCGAGAATCATTAAAGAAGAAATGAAAAGAAAAGCAGCGGAACAGAGGGAGGAGAAGACAAAGTACGGATTTACTGCATTGAAATAAATCAGTGCAAACTCAGAATTTCCCATTTATTGAAACCAATCACAGTTAAAAGGTCAAATCCATTGGCAAACAGTAGTTTTGTATCATCCAGAGTGACATACAAATGAAGTACAAATGAAATCCAACCGAAACAAGGAACTGAACAAAAATGCATGGCTCTAACCGAGTTTACTCGAGCCTCTTCCCCCGGCTGCCCTCGTGCAGCCTTTCCAGCAGGACCCGCGCTGGCTGGCACCCCCTGTGCCCACAGGTGCGGCCGCCGAGGGGCTGAGACGCAAGCAGCAGCCAAGCGATCCAGTTATCCTGCTGAAGAATCTCATTAACCCCTTCTTCCTGAAAAATGAAGCAGCCTTGGTGGAGGGCGAGGCGTGCTTTACACCGCCCCACTCCTGCATTTCGCCCTCCACGTGAGCGTGAAACGGGTTCATCCGTGGCATGGCACGGGGAGGGGACAGGAGATGCTCCAAAGGAAGACGACGAAGAGGCAGACACATTCAGCGCGTGTTTCTGGCTCTTCAGGCTGGGTAATTAACTCCCGCTGATGAGCTATCGCATCCCGATGCTGCTCGGGAGGACGAGAGTTTCTGGCACTCTCGGGTCCTCGGTGAGGTTAACTCAGCACCGAGCTGGGCAGAGGGGGCTGAAGAGCCCCCAGGGCCACCTCTGGGAGCAGCCTGCCCCAACTCCTGCAGGAGATCACTGGGGAGCTATCAACGATTTGAAACAGCAGCCAGAAAAGAGCAGTTGTCAGTAATGCCCCACAGCCGTGGGCCCGCGCGGCAATGCGTCCTGCTGCACAACAACCACGGAGCACACCACCGACAACGGGGAACCACACCTTGCCTCCTCACAGAGTGCATGCTAGAAAACACAAACATTCTTCTCTCCTTTTTTCCTTTTTTTTTTTTTTTTTTTTTTTCTTCCCAGAAAACCCTCTGGGTATCGGACAAGCCACAATGCACTGGAACAAAGCCCTGCTTAGGAAATAAGTTCAGGAAAAAAACAGTATTTTCCTCTTGCAGAGATACCAAGAAAATTCATTTTTATTTGCTTAGACTATTTGCATCCGTCAAAACAACTAAAGCCCTAAAACACTGCCCAGGACCAGCGGGATATATCAGACCTGCTGTCCCACAGGGTGCTGCACGTGTTATCCTAGCCCTAAAATTTCCACCTGCCTTCCAGAACCAGGGGTGGAAATTGAGTTTACTTCATTCAGATGCCTTGGGACGTAACTGCAGAGCAGCTTAAGCATGCAACAGTGAATTCCTGACCTTCTACAGAACGAGGATGATCAAAACCAACCTGACTCAGAGAAACCACCCCAGAACTGAAGGAAAAGCAAAGCGGGACCTGCAGCCCGGCCAATGCATCTCACAGCCCTCTAGGGGAAACAGAAAATCTGGTGGCGAAAGGAAAGCAGGACCCGCACCGAACCACCCGCGTTTGTGCTTTGAAAACCATCGACGTGATGTTGGGGGGAGCAGATAGACCAAATCATAGGGAATTAACACCAAACCAGATCCAAAAAAAAATAAAAATAATAATCATGTACAAAAAAAAAGTCTAGAGGATAACGCGCGTCCAGTCCCAAATGCCACCACGGCCGCTGGTGAGAAGCCTTCCCGCGGGGAGCAGCGAGCTGCCCTACCCGAGGCCGACGTCCAGGGACATCATCACCACGAAGCCGAGCACGGAGGTCCAGGAAGCCAGCTTCCCGTTGCCGCTGCAGGGAGAAAATGAAGGCGTGAGCTCCCGGGAGCTGTGGGGTGCTTTTAGGGTGGGTAAAGCACAGCTCTGACCCTCGTTGGGGAAGGGAAGGGATCTTCCAGAGCCCTCGGTACTTCCCCGTGCTGGCCGGGGGCTCACCTGGTCTGTGCCTCGGGGATGATATCGTCCATGACCACGTAGACCATTGCTCCGGCCGCAAAGCCCAGGGCGTAGGGGAGGAGAGGCTCTGCCACCACCACGGCGAAGGCACCGAAGACGCCAGCCAAGGGCTCCACCATGCCGCTCAGCTGCCCGTACCTGCAAGGCAACGAGCCTGAAAGGCGCCGGGCACCCCGGGAAGCCCCCGCGTGGGCACAGAGGGGCTGCGGCGTGGGGCACGGTGTCCTCCCCAGTGCCACCGGGTCCTGGAGGAGGTCGGACACCAGGCCAAGGTGCCAGCACCGGGCAGAGCAGCGCCGCTGCACCGCACAAACCAAGCCACCTGGGTCACTCTCGACAGGTGACGAAGGTGATTTGACCAAACCCAGCTGATTTTTCCAGGATGGGAATTAAGACACGATCCGGTTCCTTCCCCCCGGAACATCTCTGTGGGGTTTGGGGATCCAGGTCGCAGGCAGGGCTGGGTCAGCAAGGAAATGCTTGCAACCAGCACAGCTCAGTCCCAAAAAGGACACCTGGCCACAGCCTCGCTGCTCTCCCCCCTCATTTTCTTTCCTTCTGGGGCTGTTTTAATGAATAAAGCTCCCCAAGACCACGGGAGCTCCCTTCCAGCAGCAGCCCTGGTGCAAGTCCCAGCACTGGCTGCGCTGACCTGAATGGAGGTGGGTGGGAGGAAAAGAAAACAAAGCTCGGAGGGAGCAGGCTGCAAGCCCCCCCTGCCCTCCCATCCATCACCCGGCCGAGCACACGTGCACGGGCAGGAACGCGGCCCTGCGCCTGCAGAGTTCATGCCCTCGGCTTTTTCACCTCGGGGAAAAGGAGGAAAACAAAGTGGGTTTGAAACGCGGCCCAGAGCGAAGTGAGAGAAAAACCAAACCAAACCAAAACCGAAAAACAAACAAACAAAAAAAGACTTCTTGGGGGCAGGATCTGGGAGCTAACCGCAGGCACTGATCAGCCAGCTGAGCCGGGCTGGAGCAAACCACAGGGGCTGGGGCGAGCTGGGGGCTCGGGGCTGAGCTCGGGGGCACCGGGCAGCACCCACTGCTCTTCTCCCAGGCTGCTGGCAGGTCTGGAGCACAACATCAGCCCCGGCAAAACTCTCCACATTGAGCACCTGCCCCATGGAGACCATGGGAAGCAGCTCTTGGCCAACACGAGCCCATCCCGAGGGCACCCCCAGGCACCCGCTCACGGGAGCTGCCGGTGAGGGTCCTGGCTCCTGCGGGCTGGGAGCAGCTCTGCTTACCAGAACGCCTTCCAGGTCGAAAATCCCGCGCCGCGTAAAGGCAGGCTGACAGCAAGGCCTTCCGGGAAGTTCTGGATGCCGATCCCAATCGCCAGGTTCCTGCCAAACAAAAGAGCACGCGTAGGTACCTGCAGCTACGTCGGGTGGAAACGACGGGCCGGGAACTGGAAAAAGAGAGATGTTGTTAAAGACGTGCCTTTTAATGGAAGCACAGCTAGCCCTGGGGCTACTCGTGCGAATATTTAACGTGAACACAGCAATGCACGGGGCCCGATCCTGGCTACGGAGCAGCTCAGGAGAGCGGACTGCTGAAATAAGGTGTGCTCTTCCAGCGATGCTGGAGGGGTTGGGGCCAGCAGAGTGGCACCCCAACAGCAGCCAGACCCAAACACAACTGGGAGAGGGAGAGGGAGAGAGGAGAGGCCTGTCCGTCCGTAAAGTAATCCAGGCTGCCGTGAGGACCGTTTCTCAAGGCACAAAAGATAAAAAGCCAGATAAAGGGGGTTATACAGGAAGGCACGGTAAACTTGAACTGCTCCAATTAGAGCCCCATGTCCCCAGAGGCAGAAACGCGGGTCTTTTAGAGTTTAAAACTCAAGGGCAGCCAGGAGAGGTTTGGATGTTCGAGGGCAGAGAACTGGGTGAGGTTTCTCCTCGCTCTCCATCTCCCTGCAGTTCTCAGCCCCTGCGTTCAGCTGTTTGCCGGCAGCCTCCAGCTCCAGAGCACCCTGTGCCACCCCGCAGGGTCCCTTCCAGCTCACCGCAAGTGTCTGATTTGGGGTGAAAAAACAAGAAATCGAGGTATGGGCTTTCCCTTCGTCGTTCAAGGAACAAAAACGTGGCAAGCACCAAAACGATCTGGGCTCGTCCTTTACAGCGATGTCTCCCCGGGCTGAGCTAACGAGGAGCTAACGAAAACCTTTTCCATGGTTGGGGCGTGTGGCGTGCCGTGGATTTGTCCCTGGGGACACCGAACTCGACCACCCCGGGGGGCTCGGGCTGGCAGCCTCAAGGAGCCCCCGGCCCCTACCCGGCCCCAGCGGCGCTCTGCGAAGTCGGCGATTCCTTGGCCAGCAGCTGAGAGCTCCCTTTGCTGCCTCAAACACTTGTTTCCTATTAGTAAAATAAGACCGGTGAGAAAAAGCTCTCCGGGTTGTTTAAACTTCTACCACGGTTTACAGAAGAGGGGAGGGGAAGGGGGGAGAGGCTGTGGGTTTCCCTAACCAGGACAGGCTATTACAATCAAAAACATTATTCAAGGCAAAGAGAGAGAGAACGGAGGGGGAAAAACATCCCTTTTAGAAAACACTGGAGCCGCTGTCTGTGTGCTGGTTGTTGTTTTTTTTTTTTCCTCCCTCCCTCGCCTTCACACAAAGCAGCTATTACTAGCCCCAACCACAACAAATTAATGGGGTGGGAGAGGGAAGTGTGAATGGAGGGGTCTGTACGGGAAGCAGCGGCGGGCTCCCCCTCGCTGACCCCTTGCCGCGGGGCTGCCCGGGCAGAGAGGCAGCCCCGAGGGGCACGAGGGAGGGAATTTAACCCAGGGAGAGACCCAGCAGGAGAAACCCAGACGGGTGGGCTTGCCCCTGCCCTCCTCCTCCCCTCTCTCCCATGCACGCCCCTGGCGAACCCATCGGGGCTCCCGGAAAGCAGGGGCCAGCCCCAGCCCACGGCAGCGCCGATGCCCAGGGTATCTGGGTGTCCTGGGGGAGCGGGCTCAGGGGGCACGGGCTCTCCTGCCCAGGGGAGGTAGAGCTGCTGGCAGGGAGGAAGGCTCGGGGAGAGAGGTGCTGCACCCACGGGGAGCGATGGTCACGCACCATGGGTGCTCCAACCCCAACAGGGACACGCCAGGGCCAGGCCACCCAATTCCACCACCCCTCGGTGGGAAGCAGCCACGCGTCCCCTGCTCCAGGCGAGGTTTTAACCTGTTTTCCCAAGGAACACGGGTGCAAAAACCCAAGGCACACAGGTGCAGGCATCGTGCCACGTGGGTGCCAGCCATCGGGCGCAGACACAGCTCAAGCGTGCGGCACCGCAGGAGGCAAAGGCCACCGGAGCCCCAGCGCCTTGCCTTGGGACATCCACGGGGGAGAGAGGACCTTCTGGGCTCAGCTTCAGGGTGACGCTGTCCCCACGTCATCTGAAGGCATCTAGCCCCTCTGAAGGCTCACCCAACCCACGCTCCCCACGCGCTGCAGCCCCTCGTTCCCCCAGCGCTTCCTACCACCGCAGCTCTGCCTGAACACTTAGATTTAGGGCCTCCCGAGCCTTTCCCAGAGACGCTAATCCCATCAGGATGAGAAGGGCTCCGTGACAACACGGGGGCCAGGAACACACAAACCTTCCTATTTGCTTTGCCTCGGTTCGCTGCACCAAGGGCACCTCCGCTCGCCGCTCCGGGGCCACCTCTGTTTGCCCAGCGCGGCGGCTCGGAGATGTCCGGGTGCTCAGGCAAAGAGACCGAGCTCTGATGCCCCAGCTGCGAACAAAAAGCATCCCAGGAGACATTCCTCTGGCCCTCGGCCGTCGATCCGCACACACCTCACACCTCGGCAGCTCCCGTGTCGAGCTGCCGGCTACACGGTTGGGAAGAAGCAAGCGAGTCGCATAAAGCTGCATTGTGGCGCGAGGAAAACAAAGGCGTCCCTTATTACGGAAATAGGTGGGGATTCTTGGAAGGCTTCCCCCTGCTGCAAAGAAACACATTGTAAAACAGATGCACAAAGACAGCCTGCAGCAGGCTGGCCGGGGGCCGTGCCTCTGGGTGCCCACGGGCAGCGGGACGCAGAGGAGGTGGTAAGGAGACGAGATGCTTCAGCCCGGGGGACAGGCATGAAATGTTTAGAGACGTCAGGGTCCCTAAAGCGAGGAAGGGGGGAATAACCAGTACTGGGGTGTGTGAAGCTGACCCCGTCCTGTCCGATGGGTCGCCCATGTCCAGCTAAAAGACGTTTTGCAGATGGGAGGATAACCTTCAACGTACAAAGTGCACTGACCTGAAGAGAGAGGAAACCGCACCAGACCCTGGGGATGCGCGTGCTCCTTTAGCCACCAGCGCCCCGGCCAACGCAGGGAAGTCACTTGGGTGTCTCTGCCACTTAGTGAACAAGGGCCTCAGGTGTCCTTCAAAGGGGCAAGGACCTAGGAGCCAACACACACTGCAAACGCTCCCTTTCCCAGCGCTCTGCCCCAGGTTCCCCACCTGTGAAACGGGGCGAGCCCAGCGACGTGCCCCCTACCCCCCTCCACCCGGGAGCAGGAGCGCCACCGCCGGTCCCACGCACACCTCACACCTCTGCAGATGCTGGCAGAGCCCAGTGCTGCCATTTTAAGGAAGAAAAGGTAAAATCTCCGGCACCCGGCCGAGCACCGCCGAGGCCCAGCTCCTCGTGGCAGGAGGGGAGCACCCGCGCCCCCCGGGGACGTACCCCCACTCGCTGCCAAGCGCCGCGGCACCACGCTGGGAGGCTCCAAGTTCACTTTCAAAAAAAGAAAAGTTGGCATCTCTGCATATTTGCAAGGTCAAGGCACAGAAAGCCTTCTATAAGCCTAAACCCTTGTTTTCAAGGGCCTATTCTTTTACAAACTGATTATGAAGCAGGCTACATATTCTTAACAAGCCCCTTTTCACTCCGGCTTTCAATTCCCTCCAGTGTATAATGTGCATGTGTATTCTTGCATGGCAGGCCCTTACATACTGTTTTGATTGTTATCGTCTTGCCATGAAAGGGCCGATTGTTTTGGGTTCCCGAGATTACATCACGGCTTCCCACTCGGGCTGCCCGTCGAGGTGTTTGATCAGGGCTCGCAGGTGGGAAGGAGCCCTGCGGTGAGCGCGGGGCCCTGAGCGTTTCCCCATACCTGCCCTACCTGTTAAACACAGCTGCCTCGGCACGCAAGCTCTGCCTCGGCTTTACTGGCGCCTCTCACGCAAGGCAGGGATGCGGCGCTGAACCCGTCCGTCCCCGGTTGGGATGCGGCGGGTGAACCCATCCTGCGACATCGGGAGCCCAGGAGCCCTGAGCTGTCCTCCTGGCCAGCAAGGAGGACCGGGGGGGCCGGCAGCCACCGAGTGATTCGCCGGTTGTGCAGAGATACGGGCAGGTGGGAAATTATACGGGAGTGAAAGCCCCCAAAAAACAGGTGCCCTGTTGTTATGTTGGAAGTCATCAGCAGAGCTCGCAGCCAACCCGCGCAAGGAGCCTCCCAAGGGCACCAAGGACGGGCAGCAAAGCTGAAAGGAAGCAAAGGAAAGGGAGAGGTGGCAGGGAATAATTTGGGGCACAACCAGTGCAAGAGGCGCAGAGCTCAGGAGGCAGGGAAGGGCAGGACGGGCGCACGGATGAACATCTCAAACCGAGACCACAAAAGCGCAAGAAAACGGGCCCGATTTTGGACAGATTTTGACAGGTTACAGAGGTTTTGTGCAAGCCACTCTGCCAGCTTGCTGGTGGAGCAAGAAAAGCTCATTTTGGGTCTCTGCTGGTGCCGTGCTCTGCTCCGATACCCACGGGGCTCCCGGGGCACCACCAGCCCGGAGCAGGGCTGCTCGCAGCCGCCTCTGCACAAACACGGGCATGAGATGATTTCCCCCCTCGGAGGCCCAAGGAAGGGGCTTCACCAGCCGTGCGTGCACCCAGGGCAGCGACGGGCACAGCCCCGGCCCTGCTGGGCCGTGCGGCCCCCCCCCCCCGGCCCCGTGCCACTTCTCGCCCCCTCCGCTGCCTCTTCCAAACCCACCGGCCGGGGCTGCGCGCCGCACGGTCTGCGTCCCATCTGCTCGCCTGGCCCCCGGCCAGCCTTCAATACACCCGGCTCTGGATCCGCACGCAGTAAACATTTACAATTTTAGGAAATTTTACCCTTAATTTATCCCAAAGGCACGCAAGCAAAGTTCAAAGCCGTAAACCCGCTCTCTCGCCGCCGAGCGCGGCAACCAGGACGTGAACTTTAGCTGAAGAGCAAGAAATTCCTCAGCTTCCACGAGGCAAATCCCCACCGGTGTCAGGCAAAAAGGGGGAGGCAGGCGAAGGAGCAGGGCTGCAGGGAGGGGACATGGATGCCACCAACATCCCCTCGTGCAAAACGCCGGCTCACAGCAGGCTCGGGGACCCCCATAACGCTTGCACGGCCGTATCCTGCAGACACGGGCTGTTCGAGGCCATGGCAAAGAGTTCAGAGCCAGCCCAAAGCTTTTTTGTCAAAATAACACCACACCACGGGCTCGCCGAGCCAGGGCCGCCAAACACTCCCCAAACAACCTCGCTGCTCGCCCAAGGCAGTGCTTGGAGCGGCGCAGCCATGCGTTGTTCTCCTCCGGTGTTTACCCAGCGCCACGCTTTCAATGCAGGTATTACCTTTAGGTTACAGACTTAGCTAAAACACATAGGTTTTTTTGTTTGTTTTTTTTTTCCCCAGCCCGCTATTGTTCGGGTTTGCTCTGCGTCCCGGTCCCCGCACCGGCGCTGCCTCCCCTCCTCCTTCAACCCACTTCAGCCGACCGCAGACACGAAGCTCAGCACCCCCAGAACCTCGCTGCATCCTCCTGCCCCCTGCCAACCTCCGAGCCGTCACCTCTCCGGATAAACTGGCCGAGGAAGATGGGGAAGCCCTCGGAGGCAGCCGGCTGAGAACGCAGGAGCATCCCCCGGGAGGTGCTGAGCAAACGGGGGCCGTCGCTCAGCCAAAAGGTGGTGGCAGTGGGCACCCTCCTGTCCCAGCACCGGACACGTCCCACGGCAAGCGGCTGCTGCTGAGAGCAGCTTCCAACCCTCGACATCGGAGCAGGAGACAAGCAAAGAAGCGGCCGTCGTGCAAGGCTGGCCAACGGCAACTGCTTTGTGACGGTCGGCTCGCATCGACAGCCCGATCGCACCGGGGGGGTCCCGATGTGTCGGGGCCATTTATTCCCCCGGGGGTTGAGAATCTGTGCCCTTATCTGCCCGGTTATTTATGTCCCTGTTTGATTTATGAGTCAGCCTCACGCACGGGGTAAAAGTTCACGTCTCCCCCTATCCGCGGAGCACAAAGCCACATCTCACGGCTCCGCACCTTCCTGCTCTCCTCTCTCTTTCGCTGTGTTTTGACCCCGGCCCGGGAAGGCTCAGGGAGGCTCGACCTGCACCCAGCTCCCCTCAGAGCCCCTGTAAACCCCACCTGCTCGCTCAGGATCTGGCCCACAGCACCAACCTCGCCTGGCTGCGGCCGTGCAGGGCCGGTGCTGGCAAAGCGAGCAGGAGACGGACCCGGGCTCGCTCCCGGCAGCGACTGCACTAATTCTGCTCAGCCTGGTGGTGTGTAATGAAATGCAGGGACCCAGCGCAGCCTGCACCACCGACAAATCTCCATTTGCACAGTCAAGGTCTACCTAGGTAAAAAGCTAAAAGATATTCGTAAGCAGCTCAAAGCGTAACTTCCCGTGCCCACGCCACCGCTGCGCTGCTGCGCACAGCGTTACATCCTTTCACCCAGAGGTGCTCTCATGTGCACGTAACGATGTTACACGTTCGTACAGGGAAATACCTGAAATAACCCGAACTCAGCTCCCTGCTCCAATGTGCTTTGGGAAAAGCAAAATTTGGAACCTTTTACGGTTGCCCTTTCACATGCAGGGTGCTCAGAGCAAAGAAATAAATGCGTAAGATCACCAAATGCTGACTTCAAAGTGAACAATCTGCTCTCAAATATGTTCTTTTCCAAAATCTCCCTTCAAGATGCAAGGAAAAGCGTAAAAAAAAAAAGGAAATTCAGCCCCAGGAAGAGTGGATGGAGGCTCGGGGCAGGCTCAGCTGCCAAGGGCAGCTGCCCCGACCCCCTAAAGCCGCGCACCTTTACATCGGCACCGTGTGGCACCCAGCTCATCATCCCTGCCAACATCCAGATGCGTCCGTGCGTCAGTTCGGGAAGGGCTGCAAAGCACCAGAGGAAGCAGCACCCACGGGATCACCATCCTGCAGCCTTGCTCGGGGGCAGGGACGGTGCCTGCAAGCAGGGGGTGCCCTGGGGGGCCGGTGGTGAGGACAGCCTGGGGCAGAGCAGAGCAGGGACGGGGCTCTGGGCATCCTGGCTCAGTTCAAGCTCGTCCCCACCTGGGTTAGGGCCCCGCCGCTGGCCCCAGCTGTGCCCCGTTAGCAGCCTCACGGAGCCGTTTGGCCCAAATGTTGAAATACCATCACCTTGGGGCAGAAATCCACGTTGCTCTTCCCCGTCCCCGTGTCCCTGCTGCCACCCCACCAGCCAGCACCCAGCACCCACATGCACCGATCCAGCTAAACAGCACCCTAAGGACGGGAATTCTGCCTGCAGATGACCCTCAGTTGCACTGCAACGTGAGCCAGGGCCCCCTTCCTCCACTTTGAAATGTTTAGTTTGGGGCTATTTTTAAATACCCTAAGAAGACCCTAACACCAGACCTTGTTAACTCTGTTTCACTCAGCTTAGAGCTGCAGAAATGCCCACCCAAATTTAAATTTTTTACATATTCGTATTGGCACACGCTTAAATCAAGTGAATTTAATGATGTGGCTGCACTGATCGCGGGTAGGGCTAGAGCTGGAGGGAGATACAGAACCTTTTAAAGGCTATTAAAATATTTTTAAAAATTGAACACGCAGAAGCTGGGTGGTCCAAAAGCAGGGCTGGGATTACGGCCCACCTATAAAAATTCCCAATAATACCTGCCAGTTAACGTTTACAGCTTCATACAAACCCGCCAACCCTCTCCCTTTTGTACGATTCCTTAAACCATCAGCACATTTCACATAGAAAATGTTACACGGCAAGGAAATCTCAGCGCAGAGGACCAAGCTGGGGTGGCAGAAGAGTTGGGGGAATTATTTAATTTTTTTCTTTGCTCTGTCCTCCAGTTCCCGTGCACAACAAGCTCGGCAGCCAGCGACACGCACGGCCCCGATCGCTTACAGGGAACAAAAGCCTCGAGCACGGCGAGGAAAGGCGGACAAATCGGGTGAATAAAGACCTAATTCTTCCCTTCTGGGGGCGAGGAGAACCTGAGAGATGCCAAAGCCCAGCTATGCAGAGGCAGACACGTAGGCGTGTTTGTATCTCACTCGTCGTCTCCTGGACATCTGAAGCGACGCCGGGACAGAGCTCGGTCCCTGGCTGTGGCTGGGAACAGGCAGAGAGCTGACGGATGGACAGACGGACGGACAGATGGACGGATGAGCTGGGCTGGAGGCAATGGGACCCCAAGGGTGCTGCCACCCACTGCAGGAGGCTCCTCAGCCACTGGCTGCCCCGGCGGGGCCGTGGGGGGAACGGGTGATGGCCGGGGGGTGGATGAGCACCAGGGGATGGATGAGCACCGTGTGTCTGCACTTGCATGCTGATGAGGATCAGCACCAGAAGCTAAGAGCAAAATTAGGAGTAGGAAAACGTTTTCTCCTCTCCCCTCTCCTGCAACGTCACCACTAAAAGGCGCCGGGGAGAGTGTGGAAAAGCCCCAGCGCGGCTCCTTTATGCAGCCCCAAAACCTGGAACTAAACAATTTACTAACAGATGTAGCCATAAAAGGCCCTATTATCGCATCTTGTACAGTAACAATGTCTTCATTCAAGTCGCTTCCCCTCCTCTGAGGGTTTATTTTTAAACCGTGCTGCTAAAGAGAGGAACGGGCCACTGCGGCGGCAAAGAGCGAGCCTCTCGCTCAAAGTGAGCCTTGTTTGGCATTATCTTGATAAGATAAACAGGGATAATGGCTTTTTCTTCCTCTGCTCTCTTCTTTGCCCTCTTTCGTTTATTTTAACGCGAACAGGAACTGAACCAGCGAGCTTTGCAGATCAAAGCCGGGCAGAGACCTTCGCGGGAAGGGGCAGGCGAGCACCAGGTTTCCAGGCCTCAACCCGGGGTGGGGGCAGGAGCAGGGCCCCGACACCCACCCAAGGCCCCCCTGGGAGCGGGCAGCAGCTCCTGGCACGGCCCCAAAGCTGAGCATCCTCCAAGGGGCACCCCCTCGGTCCCAAAGCGGGGCCAGGAAGCGCAGCGGAGCAGGGCGAGGAGCGGGCTGCGAGGCTCCCGGGTGGCGCTGGGGATTTGCTCTGTCGGGAGTCCCTGACTCCTCTCCGGGGCGAATTTTTGGGGAGTGAGTCCGGGCATCAAACAAGCCCTCCAGGCAGAGCTTATGCAAGAGAAGATGACTCAAAGTGGCGGCGTATGTACACCTGGAGGGCAGGGACAAAAAGCATGAGGAGGCTGAGGGGAAGAGGAGGAAGGGAGGAAGCTGCCAGGCAAGCGGGCAGATACAAAGGGGCCCCCGGGTCTCCAGCGATAGCACGGTTGATAGCAAAGGACACAAAGGTCCGTGTCGTCCCTCAGGATCTGCTCACGCAGTGCCCACCACGGGAAGGGAGGCAGGCAGCCATTGCACAGACTTTCCACAGAGCCAGCTGTCTCTGCTGAGTATTACAAATCAGGCAAAAACCCTCCTCGGTCTAGACACTTAAGTAAAGGAGAAGGAGGAAGAAGTGAGAGAGAAGAGGAGGGGAGGCTGTTTATCCAGGCGGCGGTGTAAACGCTAACAGCAGGCGAGGGGCTCGCAGCCAGCAGCCCAGTTCCCAGCCGCGGTTTGGAGACTTCCCCGCTAAGCCCGGAGCTCTCTGCACAGGGCCACAAATACAGGCTGCAGAAGGCACCCGGCCCTACGAGCATCCTTCAATAAATGGGAAGATTTGGCCCCTTTCTCCGATGTGACTTCGCACAGCACTCGCAGCCGGCTGCCTGGGGAGCTGCAGCTGCTGCTACCTACGGCCATGCACTGAAAACCCACCCCAGGAGCAGGAGCACCCGGGCTGAGACAGGATTCAGCACCGTGAAGTGAAGAGGATCCCGGGCCTCGCTGGGTCCAGAGACCTCGTTTGTGCTGGGGAAGTCTCCTCCACAAATCCACGTTCACTCAACCCAGGCTCCAGCAACGCAGCTGCCGTGAGCAAACCCAGCTACCTGGTTTTTAAGGACCAGGAAAATGTTTGCGCTTTGCTCCCGATCCAAGGACCGGAAAACAAGGTCTCCGCTCCATCCCTGCACCTCTCCGCACCAGAGACTGAGCAGCAAAGCGCAGTAAGACCCCAGCTTTAACTTCCTGGCACTGCAACAGACTGGAAAGCAGAAGGAGCGGTGCGGGGAGCAGCTCCAGCAGCCCGAGCTGCGGCACTCCAGTTACCCCAGGCAGGCACCAGCCCTGGGCTGCTGGGACCAGCACTGCCCAGGTCCATCCGCAGGACTCCTGACCATCCAGGCACTGCAGAGAACAAACGTTTTCCGGCGCAGAAAACATCTGGTGGCTCTGAAGGCAGCTCAGTGAGAACACCGCAGGCCACAGAGGTTTCCCTCTGCAGGTTCATGCCCTGAGCGCCCGTGGAGGTTTCCTCCCTGCAGGACCAACCATGCACCATAACAAGGAGCTGTTCTGAGAGAGGCTGAGCGTGTCGGGGTGCCTGTGAGCACGCTGATTTAATTATTCATGCAGATTTCACTTCCCAGGAACAATTTTTTTTTGGATATGGGGTTAAGCCAAAACACCACGGTCAGTCTGGCTTCTGCTTATCACCGCGAGCCCTCGCTGTGCTGCAAACCGAGCGCCTCGAAGCAGTCCTGCAGTGCCTGCTCAGGCTCCAAACAACTTTGGAAACTCAATCCGAAATGGCAAAAGCTCCTGTGAAAGGCATCGAGAGGAGCAAGCAAAGGGCGAGACACTGCCTGACACGTTTCGCACACATTTGTAAACAGATCACCCGTGGGGAAAGCGATTCAAGCCTGCCTTGTCTTGCTTTCCAGCCAGAGCTCGCTTTCCAGCCACCTGCTTCCTTTTTCTCATGACCAAGAAGCGGTTTAATATCTGTTTACAATAAAACGCTGTTTTCTGAAGGGCAGAGAGGTGCGAGGATTTTGCAGGAGGGCATTTCTTTATCTGCTCTGCTGCTTGGGCAGGTGAGCGTGGGGCGTCTGTCCCGGCACAACCCCGCGAGCAAGGGGAGCGCCCTTTCCGGACACCCATGCAACCTCATTTAATTAAGCTGAGATCTGCTTTGCTGCAAAAAACCATGCATTTGTGCTCCCAAAGCCTCTCTGCACCTTCGCAGAGGTCGGGACATCCTCACCATCAGCACATCGAGCACCTTCCCGCTGCCACTCACGGCACGGGGCCGCAGCTCCTCAGCCCTCGCGGTTAATTAGCGGTGATGAGAATTGCACCCGAGGAGCCACAAGGCACCCGTGCTCGCTCGAGGGACGCAGGAACGGGCGTCCTGTTTAGACCGACGGGCTGCAGCAAACGCTTTGTGGGTCACCAGCACCTTCCAGACTTTCCTCTTCCCCGGAGCGCCAGCAGCGGTGAAAGCTCACCCCGTTACGTCTCCGTCTTCCCTTTTGGCAAAGGGGAAAACATTCACGAGTCGGAAAAGACCAGCTCCCTCGGGACACCGACCCGGGTAGGTAACCACCGCTCGATAATACACACATACCTTCGGGACAGGTTAATTAAAAGGTGCTTAATAAGCATCTCGCAACAGTTTTGTTTTGTAACCAGAGGCCCCAACGCGGTGCTTGGGGAAGGAGCAGCCTGGCTGGAGAACGAGCGTTTGTCTTGGAGCTCGGGGGCCGTGGAATTCCCCATGCAGCCCCACCTCGCGCTACCAGAGGTGGTTTTTTTTCCATTAGGCGTTCCCGTGCACATCCTCCATCTGATAAAGAGGCCAGCAGCGAGGAGTCGACCCCACATTTCGATCCCACCCGAGCTTTATGAGCTCCACCGCAGATCTATTCATGAGCAGGAGACGGAGATCGTGTGTGTGCGTGTGCGAACGGCAGAGAAACACCCAGCGTGTCTTCTGCTGCCTCAGCCCACAATGATTTCCATTCATTCAAAGAAAACACAGTATTAAATTTTTGCCTGGTTTCAATCTCCGTACATTAATCAAGCCTCAGCTTTTTCTCTTTTCCTTTTTTTTTTTTTTTCCCCAGCCTGAGAGACACAGCGTGGGAGGCACAGGCTGTCCCATGAAATAATATTTTCCAAGCCGCAGTCAAAGTCTGCCCGTCAACCCGAAGCCTCCTTTCTGTCTGTTTTACCAGAGCTGGACAGGAAACAATCTGCGGGCACAAGAGATCGAAACCCGGCCAGCGTTCCCAGCACGACGCTGATGAATGGGAGCCATTGTGCTGCAGGGGAGGAAACATCCCCATCGTCATCGGGGAAAAACTACAGCTGTCTGCATCGCCTGCACACGCACAGGGGTGTCCTGCAGCTGCACAGGAGCAGACACGGGGCAGCTCGGTGGCACGGCGTGCTCCACCGGCAAAACCAGGCACCTCTCCCTTTCCTTACAGTGGGGACAGCATCTGAGGTTAGTGAGGCTCGGCTCCTTGGCAAAACAACACCTGCAGCTTGCAGAGGAGCGAGCAACAGAACAAACCCCGTGGGATTTTGCCTGCCCCGGTGCTGCCGAAGGAGGGATCGGGACCTTCCCGAGGCGCTTGGGCTCTAACCGAGATGCGCTCCCTGGGTGATGCAGCCATGGGTGCCTCTGTCCCCAGGCAGGTCCCAGCCCCGGCAACGCCCAGGGGACACGAGGAGGGACACCCTGATCCCTGCTCCAGTGCCCAAGTCCAAGAAATGGGGGCTGAGTTTCAGCCGAGCGATGCAAACCCGCGGGAGAAAGCATCTCCCTGGTTCCTGGAGGTACCCGGTCTCATCCTGGGGCAGTTTTGCCCCAAAGCTGCCTACCCAATTTTTAACCTTTAACTTATTTGCATCCCCAGTGCCCTGTTGGGACCCGGTGTCCGCACCACACACGACGTAACAAAATATTTCAAACTATTTTTCAGGTTTTTAGTCCTTTATGTACGCACAGGCCGGCAGGAGCTCGGCTGTTACCACCTAGTGTCAGGCAGGAGAGGAGCAGCAACCCCGCACGGACGGGGACAGCTCGGGCACGGCTCTTCCCTGGGGTCCCACGGGGCGAGCCCCCAGCCCGCGGGGCAAACCCGAGACCTCCTCGCTCTGCCCACGTGGCACCCAGCAGGAACGGGGGCTTCTGAAAAACGCTGCTGTGGTTCAACTTCTCTTCCCGTTTTTTTTTTTTTTTTTTTAAAAAAAAAGAATATTTTCTGGCACAAACTGTCCCTTGTGACCGGACTTAGCCCCTGGCCACGACAAAGGCTGCTTTCTTACCGAGTTTAAGGGCTGCAGGGCACCGGGGCCCTGGGGCTCCTGCACTGCATGCAGCCCGTGGAAATGGGAAGCAGCCGCGGTGCTGGGCACTCAGCACCATCCTGCTGCACGCAGGGGTGCTCGGTCCAGGGCTCCAAGGTGCTCACACATCCTCTGTCCTACACGGGGCAAACTGCAGAGGGCCAAGAGGCGGACGTCAAGGGCTGGGAGAGAAGGCACCCAGGCAAGGAGCACAGTGCACAGTGTGTGCCTACAAAGATCCCAGCAAAAAGCTCGCCGCCATCCCTGCTTCCAGCATTTCCGAGGTTTTCCAGCCTTAATAACAACCTTTCAGCGTATTTTTAAAATTCTACACACCGACGACAATCAAACAGCACTGGGGCTGCAAGATGAAACGCCCAGAAGCTACACCCACGCAGAACAGGAGACGCTGAGCGCAGCCGGGGAGGGGGAGCCCCCGGCACCTGCGTTCGAGGTGGGAGCAGCGACACCGCCCGTCGGAGCGCGCGGCATCCCGAGGGATTATCTCCACCGGGGATGGGACGGAGGAAAACCAGCTCCTGGTGCCGATTCCCCAAGGAAGAGCCTCCGAGGAAAGGAGAGGAGAGGTCCCCAAGGACGCCACCTCCCTGTCCTTGCTCGCATTTCTATCCAGGGCACGGATTCTGTGCACATCAGTGGGATTTGGGGAGAAAAACCAAAAAAAGCGGGGCTATGTCCTTCCTCTGCTGCTGGGGGACTGGGAGCGGGATGGTGAAGGGACACGGTGCAGGCTATGACAGCAGAGTGGGCACACTTCTTCCTGAGCTCCCCTCCCTGCCAGCTCCAGCCATTTCTGCCTGCGAACCCCCACGGGACTGGGCTGAGGATCCCCCCAGCATCCGTCGGCTTAAAGAAATAAACGATGGCCACTAAAGCAGGTGGTTTTGTCCTCTAAACGCCACGGGCTTGGAGTGGGGGGGACCACCCTGGCTGCACCCTGCACCACGGTGCCAGTGGATGGAGACGCCAGGAGCGCGGCCAGCACCGGGGAGCAGCCCCGGCCCCCTGACCGTGACCCTGACACCTGGCACGGCGCTGCCGGCCGGCACAGCCCCGCGTCCCGCAGTGTGCCCGCAGGGACGCGTGGATTTGGCCCATTTTGCCCTCGGTGGCTCCAGCCCCATCTGGTTCCTTTTAAATCAGCCGCACGAGGTGGGGAGGTTTGGTCTGTTGTTATTTTTTTTTCCCCTCCCTGCTTCATGCAAAGAGAAGGGGGTGTGGCGGGGGGGGTAACGGAGCTTTTTTAAGCCCCGGCTGCCCTCCTCTTTACCTTCCTGCCTGGAGGGCAGCCAGGAGCAGCTCGCTCCTCCCTGCGCACATCTGGAGGGGACGGGTCGGGTCCCCATGCCCAGGGCTCGCCGCGCTCCCCGGCTGCCCACACCGGGCACGGCTCCTCCTGCACGGACCCTGCTTTGTCCCGAGAGGCCGTGTCCAGCCCTGGGACCGTCCACAGCGTGCTTATAACCGCAGGGAACGGGGCAGACCAGCCCTGCCAGCACAGCCTGGGGCTGCTCCGCAAGGCTCAGAGGGACGGGACACGGAGCGACCCGACGCGTGCTGAGGACCAAAACGGGTCCTGGCCCTGCAGCACCTGGAGGCTCCTTCACCCTGCACTTCCGACATCCCCACGCCAGTACCACTGAAAATCTGCCCGGTCCTGGCAGGCCAGCAGCGCTCAGATGTTTCTTCAGGCACCTTACACCCTAACAGCAGCTTAACATGCTCTGATAAAAGCCCTCGGCGTGCCGCCGGTGGGGACGCAGCGGGGACAGGCAACCTCTGCCCGACCAAAGGAGCGCAGATTCTCGCACACTGATACAAAAAAAAGGGGCTCTGCTGCGGAGATGCCCGGGATTCCTGCACGCCCCTTGTTCTGCAGCCCCCTTGCAAGCAGCCGAGCCCAACGAGCGGAGCAGGAACGGGCTGCGCACGCCCGGGGGCAGCAGAGCAGCGCGGAGCCGCGGCACCGGGATGCTCCCAAGCCCCCCGAGGAGCTGCGGGGCGTGCAGGAGCCCCGGGGGCCAGATCCTGCAGGGACGGGGCAGGATCCCGCAGGAGCCCGGTGTGGGATGAGGTGGGTGGCCGAGGCAGGGACCCTGCTTTACCAGCCGCAGCAGCTCCGTGCACGCCGCTGCTCCCACGCAGATCTTGCTCGAGATGCCCAAGAGCCCAGCGGAGCAGCCCAGCACCTAACGCCTGGTGTTCTTCCCGCTGTGCTTTGCAGAACGGCTGGCACTCTCCCCTTTTTCATAATTCCCTCTCTGCAAACACGCTTCTTAAACACAAAGCTTACAGCTCTGGAAACAGCCCTTCGGGACGCCGCAGGGACGTACGTCCCCCGAGCCCTATGGCGAGCTGGAGTGAGCCCAGGCTCCCCACGAGGTCTCGCCCCGCTGGGAGAAACGCTACCAGTCAGCATCCACGCGGTGCCGGCAGAGCTTCCCGAAGCCAGCCAGCATCTCTCCATCCAGCGAGGAAAGTCCTCTGGTAGCACGGGAAGCCACGGCGGGCCCTGGGAACATCCACCCGCCACTGCGTCCCCAGGCGCTTGCATCCTGGCGGGCTCCGAACGCGTCAGAGCCTTCAAAAACACTCTCGCACGATCCAAGGTTGGAACTAATGAACCTTCCTGAAAGGCAGCTCACATCAGCTGCAGCTCAGCGCGGCAGTAACGCAGTTACTCAGTCACGGCCGGGGGGAAGAAACGACGGCAGAAGGGAGGAGGGAAACTGAGTCATGCATCCATCTCGGTACGACGCTATTTTTAAAGTAATGGACGCGAGGGAGATCGTAGCTGTCACGTCCCCGAAGCGCTGGGGCTGACCTGGGGCAATTTCCTCTTCAAACGTGTCAGAAGATTTCCCTCTGTTTCTCACATCAGAGGTGGAATCGCGTCGGGTTTGAGCTGGTTTTTAAGCCCGTGTAACGCAGCTGGGCCATCTCACCAGGTTTCCAAGCCGCGATCCCACGCGCTTGGTGCTCGCACTGAAGTCCTGGAACGACTCGAGTGCCGGGCAGACAGGGGCAAAGCTGGGCTGGGGCAGGCGATGCAGCCCAGAGCTGCTCTGCTCTCCTGCAGTTCTGGGGTGCTTACGCCCCCGGCACATCTCTCGTGGCTCCAAGGACCCTGGGGCTTTGTCCCCTTTTGTCCCAGGCACCACCGGGACCCCACACTGCTCCCTCCTCCAAGAGCCTGCGACAAGAGAAATCTTTATTCCTGGATATTCGCAAGTAGCTTCCCGGAGGAGAAGCCACACGAAGCGGCTTTTGTTCTGCCCACAGCTGACAGTGACAGACAGATTGATGGCAACCAAGTTATTCTGTCTCCTTTCGCAGCTGACAAAATTCGCGCTGGTATTTTCCTGGTACAGACCCCACCTTTCATCTGACATGATTAATGCCGTTGTAAATACAGAGAAAGAGCCAGCTGCTTCTGCCTTCTGAGCTTTCACCGAGCAGCTGATAAAAAGCGTCCTTTTGTTCGAGCATCTCTGGAGTCTCTGCAGACTTTCTGAGCAGCCTTTTATTGCAAAAAAGGTTAGAAGAAACGCGGTTGCTGGGGCTGGCGTATCGTGCCTTGCTCAGCGCCGATCTGGATGCTCCCTGCTGCAATCAAAGCGCCTGGGGCAGCGCGGCGAGCGCCAGCCCCTGCCCTCGGTGGGGTCCCCCCATCCGCAGCGGAGGTGCCACGGGCATCGCCCACATGCTCTCTTTGCTCGTGTCCCTTCCAGGCTCTGCCTCTTTGCTTGGTCAATGTGAACGCGGCAGGGGATGGTGGCAGCCCGGGGGGGGGGATGTGAGGCTCCCCACGCAGCCCTGGGGCCCCTCGGGTCCCACCTGGCAGCACCGAGGCGGCTGACGCTGGCACCCAACTGTGCTTCCATCCACCTGCCAGAGGGGCTGGGAGGGGTATTGCACAGGCTGAACACACCACATCCCCCCCCACTGAATACATTATAATGCGGGTCTAGGAAACAAAGGGCAAGCGTGGAACAAGCCTCAGACATAAAATTCAAAGAGAAAAACGAAAGCGTTTGGTGAGAGCGCACTGAGCGCTGTGCGCACCTCCCTGCCCCTGGATTGCGAGGCCAGCAGCCGCGGGCAGCCCCCGGGTGGCACAGGGTGACGCACGCTGCCCCTGCCTCACTCCTCCCAGTGAACCGAGCTCAGCAAGAGAAGCGACGCTCTGAAACACCACGGTCCTGTCCCGGGCGTTTCTGTGTCCCTGTGACCGGTCCCGGGCACGAGCCCAGCTCCTGCAGCCCCCGGCACCAGCCCAGGTCCCTGCTGCGGGTGCAGACAGCAGCCCCCAGCCACGGCAGGCAAACGCAGCAGCCCCTCAGCACCCCCAAACTCACGGAGAGGCACCCGCAGGAGGGTGCTGCGTCCAAGCCACGGGGTGCCAGCAGCAGTTCCAGAGCCAAGCAGCTCCTGTGGCTCCGCTTCTCACCAGGCGTCCTCATTTCTCCCTTTCCTGCACCACCACCGCTCGTTCTTGCTCGCTATCACCTTTAAACTCTCACTGCTGGCCCTAAGGCACTTGCCCGGCAAACGTTTCACTGCACCCTTGTGCCGGTTCAGCCCCCAGAACCAGACAGAACGGAGCTGACACAAGCTGCCTCCTTTCCATCCCTTTCCCCAGCACCGTTTATCTGCCCAGCGATGCAGAAACAAAACCATTTCACAAACCAGGCATCACTGACAGAAGGGTTTTTCCCCATCTGAGACAAGCACAGCAGCTACAAAAATTCAGCTGCAATGGGAACTCTTCCTGCCCCCTCTGCCCCCACGTGTACTTCAGTCGATGCATCGGCAGCAGTGTTGGACAGGGGACAACCTCCCGGGGACGAAGACGAGCACAAAACCTCCAACACACGGAGCAGGAGCAGCGCTGTGCCTTACCTGGCGCTTTGGAAGGTGGCAGACGCTGATTTTCCAACAGCCCCGAATCCAACTCCCACGGCCAGACCCTCTGAAACGGGAAGGAGAAAAACACCGAGGTCAGATCCCGCAGCAGCCCCGAGGCCGTCCCTCCTCCTGCCCTCAAACGGAGCTCGAAGCAGCGCAGCCAGGGGAGCAGAGCCCTGGGGCAGCTCATCACCCCTCTCATTTTAACCCAAGTTCTTTGCAGATCCTATTTCTGTTCCCACTGCAGCTCACACACCGCAGCAAGGGGTGCCACAGAACCGTGGGCAGGGCAGCACCGTGATGGGAAGCTCTGGGCACGCAGATTTGCTGCCTGTTGGGAAAGCGCTGCCACTGCCACGGGACCTGCACGCGCTCCCACTGCGAACCCGACACAGCGCAGCGGTCTCCTGGGGGGCTACCACACAGGAGAGACCTCTGTACTTACATGGGACGGGAAAAGGCCCCAATCCCCAGCAGCTAAAATGCTGTTTTGATAAGGGGTGTAGCGGTGCAAAACACCCCCGTAAAGATTGAGGCTGGGCAAAGCCCTCCGCAGAGCCACGCACGACGCGGTGCCGTGGAAGAGCCTTGCAGGAGAGAAAAAACTTCTCCTTACAGCCCTGGGGGCCACGCTCCGCCGGGACCAGGCTCCCAGCAAGAGATTTGTGTGTCCTGTGCCGCAATTTGGGCACGACGCCTTTACAGACAGTCCCAAAAGCAGGAAGAAACCCAATCTCTGCAAGACATCAAGGCCAGTCCCAAAGAAAAGAGCCAGAGGTGGAACCAGGTCACGGGGCAGGGCAAGTCCTGCACGTCCTCCCCGCTCCCTCCCTGCCCTTTCTCCTCACCCTCTGAAACTTTTTCTGACCCTCCTGCTGCTGGAACAGCTCCCTCGTACCTTCCAGGTACCTTCCACCTCCTTTGAAGGAGGCGTCAAACCGCTGCCACTTTTGCCTTTGTTGGCAGTTCACGCTTTGCTTCTGCAGCTTTCCTGGCATCGCTCCCCTCCAAGTCAGGCCACGGGGGGAACCATTCCAGGAACAAAAGCAAACCTGTTTGCGTGGCTGGAGGCTGGAGAGGGTTTGCCAGCCTTCAAGGAGGCGATTGCCCGCTCCGACAGCCACGCAGGGGGCAGCAGGGACTGCTCAGAGGCACATTCAGACAGGCTGAAAAGTCCCACGGTGGGTGCCTGCGCGCTCGAGGATGAGGTCTCAGAGGAACAGGCCCGTGGAACGTTTGTGGTCTTCTGAATTTCCAGTTGCCTTGGAAACACCCCACGAAAGGCAGCGCCAACTCTCGTTATCAGCATTTGCATCCTCTGCTCCAGGCGTAGAAGTCGGAGCACGCCACGAGCCCCCGGAGCCCTGATCCGAGCTTCGTGCCAAGGCTTAGGACGGAGACAGGGAACACGGCCCCAAGAACCAACCCCGCGTGCGGGTCCCTAACCCCTGAGCGTCCCTCAAACACCACAGCCGGATGGTAACTCCGCCAATAAAACAGTCAGAGCAGCCCAGGCACGCGGTGGTGCCAGGGAAGATCGTGTGCTCGTGCAAAGTGCTCGTGCAAAGTGCTCGTGCAAAGCACAGATGCAAAGTGCTTGTGCAAAGCGCTCGTGTTCCCCGCCAGCACCCTCCTGGAGGATGCACGAGCAGCCCCAGAGCCACGGGCAGGCTGCGAGTGCCAGGAGCTTTGCACCTGCAGCTGGTGATGGCTTTGCACGCTCGGCGTTCACGCAGCGCGCAAGCATTAAGGGAGGGGATAGGGGAAGAGCTTTTTCGAGACATTTAATGGCTGCGGTGAGGACACAATGAAGCGCTGCACAAAGGAGGCTGGCACCGCTCCTCCACAACATTTCTTTTGAAGTGAGACTTGCCCAGAGAGCAAAATTCAAAGGACGAGAGCGCCGATTTGTGTAAATAACGAGAAGAGCTTAGACGGAGCGGAAAAACCACAGCGATTTTCCCTGCTGTACGGCGAACCTCACGGAATAAGCAGCTCAGCAGCACAATTAATGGAAGTACAAATCACGTATATGTGGAAACAAATTACGGGCAATGAAAATCAACAGATGGTGCGTGGGGAGCCGCCTATTCGGAAAGGGAGAAGCAGCGATGGTGGGAGCTGCAGCACGGTCGGGAAAGGTGACAGAGCAGCGTCGGGTCCTGGGCTCGCCCAGCTCCCGCTTCCCAGGAGAGGGGCGAGAGCTGGGGCGGCACAAATACACCCAGGAATCAGCAAGGGGATGGTGGCCCCGGGCCGGCACAAGCCCCAGACGCAGCACCAGCCAGGCTACGGTGAAGAAATTAACTGCACCACCCCAGCCAGAGGCAGCACAAAGGGGAGCTCAGCAGCTCCGCGCGGTTACGGATCCAGCAGGGAGCCCGCACGTGGCGTGGGCGCTGCCGAGGCTCGGGAAGCCTCCGTTGGTACCCAGCAGGTGCCCCGGGACCCACGCTGCAGCCGTTTGCTTCAGATACGTCACCGCGCAGAGCCTGCCAGGATCACACCCAGACTCGGCTGCTTCGGAACCACGGGTCCGGCCTCTCCCAGACGAGACGTCAAAGCCGAAGCCTTGCAGAGCACGGGGGAAGCCGCCGGGAGGCTCGCTGCCAGCCTGCCCACGCTCGGAGCTCGCAGCAAGCTCAGCCCCCCGGCTGCAGCCCCCCTCTCGGGCGTTCCGCACGTACCCAACTTACAAACAGCCCGAGCGGCTTCCTCGGGGTGGTAAAGGCACAAAAAGGGAGTTAATGCTTCTGTGTCGACCAGCACGTGGTGGTCGTGCGAGCGGCCGGGGGGGACATCGGGGCGCTGATGTGGCTGGGGGGGAGCCTTCTCGTTACCTGCCGGGGATTCAGACCCGAGCCCTGGTTCGGGGCATCATCAGGCTTTAAATATTACCTGTCCGACCGCCGAGGCAGAGTTCCCAAAGGAAAAAGATCCCAGACAATCCTCATCGACTGAGGGACGTGATGGGCCACTGCTCCCCGCGGGGCGAGACAGAAGCCCCACGGCGTGGGGTGTCCCAGGGTGGAGGCAGGCGCGCAGAGCCCACAGGGGACCTCTCCGTGCCACAGAGGGATTTGCAGAGGCTTCCAGGGCCCGAAGCTGTTGTCACCCCTCTTGCACCCATCAGACGGGGACACGCAGGGGCTGCAGGACCGCGGTGAACAGGCCCCAGGCTGCGGCGCGAGCTCAGCATCGCTTCGTGGGGTTGCAGAAAGCAGAAACAAAATTCTGACCCATCCCAGCCCCCGTCAGGAAAATGCTCCTATTTCAGCTAAACGAGGGGATTTTGCCTCTCTTGGACTCCCTTGGCTTTACAATTCAAGACGCTTTAACCTGATAAGGCGTTTCTCAGGGATCAGAGACTAATCCTGTGCTAACGGAAGGATCAGCACAAACCTCTCGGTTTGCGGCGCTCATTGCACAAACACGTTTTCATCTCCGCTCGTTACCCTCTGCTCATTCTCCCACAGCCGACCTCACCCCCCCAAAAAAAACCCCTTCAACACCTCCAGCAGCAAAGCCCAAAGCACTAACTGTGCTGAGGAGCACTACAGGGCCTCCTGCTGCTTCTCCGGCTTGACTTCTGCCCCGGCACCGAGCAGCATCCCTCCTGTGCTCTCCTCCCGCTCTCCAGGGTCAGTTTCCCCCAGGGAAAGAAGCCGCAGCTCTGCCGTGGGTTGTGTGGCCGTGCAGAGCCCCCAGCCCTCATCCTAGGAGGAAAAAGCCACGGCAGCTTTAAAGTTCAAAGGATTAGCTTGAAAGCGGGATGGCTTACTGCATCCGTCAGACCTCTCCCTTATCACCCGTCGCACAAGCCCGGGTGAGCTCATCAAGCTGAAAGAACCGGGTGAAATGAAACCGACCGCTGTTTGAAATCCTATTCACTGCAGCTTACGAGGCGGGAGCGGGATCACGGCTCCCTCCGAGCGGGACCTGGACCTCTCCTCGCTGCTCCCCGGAGGAGCCCCGCAGCGCCACAGGAGCGCAGTGCCAACCCAGGGACACCTCGGGAGCTCGCTCAGCTCCTGCCGTTTCCAGCTTCGTTTCCAAGCGTGAAATGAGCTTCGCAGCACCGCGGGAAGCCACGCGTAATCCCCAGGGGAAGGCCTGCTCACAAAGAGCAACCCAAAAGCAAAAGCCCTCCAGATCCCCCAGAAACCCAAACTACTAAATAGCGAGCAGCGCTCACAGAGCCTTCATAAATTACAGTATATAGCAAATTAACCCCAGTTATTGTTACTCTTACATGCCTTAAAGAGCAGAAAAATGAGCATAGGCTGGAGATAGGGAACAATATCCTATTGCAGTGTTAAAAAAAACAAAAAAACTCCAGCAGACTGAAGGACATTCCTGGTTCACCTTTGTCTCCCGGAGGGCACCGGCCGAGGGACAGAAGGGGACGGGGCAGGAGATGGTTTGCACGAAGCTAAACCTGAGCTTTGCGACTGCTCCAGCCCCCAGCCCGCTGCTGCTCGGGACGGGAGCTGCTCCTCTGCGAGGTCTCTGCAGGACCAAGCAAAACGCCCCTGGAAGCGCCGCCCGGGGCGACAAACGCTCCCTGAAAGACTGAAATTTCCTTCTTGTTCACAAGGAAACACAGAGCACAGGCTGCGTGTTAACACCACCGCCTTTTCCACTCGTCGTTTTATTACTAGCACGGCAAGCACCTGTTTTCTGCTCGTTCCTCCCCGTGCCTTCCGCTCCCCGAGGGGATGCGCTCGGCACGGCGCCTTCCGAAAAACGCACCTGCAGGAAACTGCCGGGGACGTAGCGCAGAAAACTGCCGGGGATGCAGCACGGCCCCCCCGGGGGAGGGAGCACGCAGGGGGCTGTGAGTGCTGTCAAACCTCTCCTCCTGCCGGGGCCGGTGAAGCAAATCCTCCTGGGTCAGCGGACGAACGCGCGTCCTTTCGGAAGGTGCCACGGATGCCGACACGTCGTCAATTATTCATCCCGGCCTTTGAAGAACTGGAAGCTCCTCGTGGAAAATTAATCTTGCTATAATGAGGTTTGTATTTCTAAGAGAGTTTAAGCATGTCCCTGTCTCCACTACTCAAACTCTCAGTTTTTCTCCCCAAGATCAAATTCCCGTTCCCACTAGAGAACATCTTTTTGCCATTACCGCAATAGAAAGTGCAGAGATTACCAGATTTCAGTGATTTTCGCACCTCCACGCGTTCCCCATCGTAAGAGTAGCGAGCAGGAGGTTAAAGCAGTTTTAGGAAGACTTTCTTCCTTTTTGAGCTCGAGCTTGAGAGCAGCAGATCTCCCTTTGCATTTGAGACACAAACCCTGCAGCTGCTCGGAGGCAGCCTTCCCTAGCCCCACGCACACACACAGTGCCTCAGAAGCCGTGTTTTTTCCCCCAAAGCCCCGGCTGTCACAGCGGGCACGTCTAGCACACACCCCAGGCTCCCGACGTGGCTGCCGGAGCGCTCTCGCCCCTGACCTTCTGCTCGATGCAGGCGCCGCAGCCCCGCTTTGCAGCGTGCCTCTCGGGCTGGGTTCTCACCCCCAGGGGCTGCTCGGATCCACCGATGGTTTTGCTGCACCAGGAGTTTGCTCGTGGCTGACAGCAGCCGCAGACGGCGTGGCCGAGCCACCTACGAGCTCGCCATGCACTCGATGGACGCTGAGGGAAACGAAGACCAGCTTGCCAACAAATTAAAATAAATAAACCAGCAAAAACACAGCGCATAGCACAGTGAGTCAGTGGCAAATTACTCAAACCACAGCCAGACGAACCCGTAACCACCTTCAAGTGCAGCAGGAAAATCCATGCGTGCAAAACATCCCTCCGTGCCCCGTGAGCACGGTGATGCTAAGGCATCCCGAAAGACCACAGCGCGGATCTCCAGCAGGAAATAAGAAAATCAGCATTGCAGCAGCCCGACTTGCAGCAAGATGGGATGCGCGCAGCCACCCTCCAACGCGGGAATGGACAGGGGAGGGTGAAATAAAAGGGGCATAAAAAGGGCGGTGTGGTGCAGAAGGGGATGGAGCCGGTCCTCAGCAGGAGAGCAGGATGCGGACATGGGGGAGCAGCTACTCAGTACCGACCCAGGAGCTGCTCAGCCTTCTTGGAAAGCTAATTATCCTCCTGCTCCTCTTCTGCTCTCGTTCACATCTTTGTGACACCTCCCAGCTGCGGGAGCAGGGACTACTGGCTTTGGCAAGCAGGGAGCCGGACCCCCCAGAAGCGAAGCCCCCCACGTTTTGCGTGAGGTGCAGGCACCGAGCTGCAAGAAGCTGAAACGCGCCCAGAGGGCTCGGTTCCACCGCGTCCATCGCACGGGACGAAGCCCAGCGGCGCGGCTTTGCCTCCAGGGACCGGTGGAGAGGTCTGATCCGAGCCGCACGTCGCTGGCAAGCAGCAGATGGATGGCAGGACCGAGCCTCCCATCACCTGGAAAAACAAACAGCCGAAATCCCCGCTGCTCAGGCGCTTAGCGCCAGGACTGACAAGGAAATAAAACCCGCTGCTGTGCGCAACGCCACGGAGCTACCCTTCATTAAAGGGGGTTTTAAGCTGCAATCCCATCCCAGCGCCTTATCTGGGGGATGCCAGGCAATTTCACAGGAGCTTTGCGTGAAAAAAGACTGCAGAATTGGGTCTTGCAGAGTGTAACTGCACCCACCCGTGTAGAACCGCTCAGGCTGAAGTGTTTGGTTTAAAGCAGAGGAACAAGAAGGGACCCACGAGGCTGAGCTCAGGGAAAACCTGGTGGGATGTGACACGGGACACCCAGGGGTGCCTGATGACAACAGATAAGGGAAAAAGCAGCCCGAGAGAATATCAAATAGGGTCATTAAATAGGGCAGAATTTGGGTAGGACGAGGTACTTCCCCTGTGCCACCTGCTGAATTACCCCACAGGAGCCAAACCATCCCGTTTTACTCCTCTTTCCTCCCCGCCTTCCCCAAAGCAGAACAACTCGGAACAAATCCTCATTGCAAACCATCGGGCAGCAACGGCTGAAAACGTGCTGCACGCAGCCCAGCGCTTACAAATGAGGGACCTCCTTTTAAAGAATTAACTGCCCAACGTCCTGAAGCTCCAGCACAAAAACGTGTCTCTGGATGAACGAACCTCCTTCCGAGCTAATTACCCAGAACTACCCGAAAAGCAGGGACCGACCACACACCCTGCCTGGCACCATCAACCCGAATCCATCACCGGTATTTAATGTTTCATTTGCTAGCACGCAAACGATTTCTCAGGCCACTGCTCACAGATATTTAATGCAACAGACCTGAAAGATCCGATGGGGATAAGAAAGAAAAAGAGCTTCCACATGCATATTTCTGCACATTTTCATCCCAGCTGGTGAAAGTACTGTATTTAATTGGCTTTTGTCACCTTTGTGGCTGTTACCTTTCACAAAACGCTGATCGTCAACTGAAAATGATGCCGCAGAGATAAACGTACATTATCATTCTCCGCTGGCTTTCCAGGTGTCTGCCTACAAATGAGTTTTTGAAATATGAGCCGCTGCCAGCGGGGCACCAGAGACCTGCGACTCGCTGCCACCCTGCCCACGCGCTCCCCATCCTGCAGGGCCGCAGCCCCCCTGATCCCCGCGGGGCGACGAGCTGCCTCGCAGGCTGCACATGAAGTCTTACCGACCGTGTCTGCGTAATACAGGGAATTCCAGGGAAGTCGGGCTCTTATCCGCACGCTGCTTCCCCAAGGCACTGTGCCGGTGGCACGTCACCACGCGGGGCACAGCAGGGCACCCCCGGCACCCTGCAGCCCCGCGCCTCCCCACGCTCCCCCCCCTGCAGAAGCGTAACGGCCCCGAGCAAGTGCTTCCCATTCATCGAGGTGCTTAATCCGTGCCAATGTCAAAGCACGTGCCGACGAAGCTGCAATTAGCGGCGGGTTAATGAAAGGTTCGAGCAACCTTTACCCGAGAGAGCTGTGCGGGATCACAGCTGAGTCACGGCCGCGAAATGCTGTGGGTGCCCCCGGCACGCGGCTCTCCCTGCACCGGGTCCTGCCTCTCCTCTGCTCCCCTCGGCAGAGCTGAGCTCCCCCGAGCTGCTGCAGGCGTAGAGCACGCACGAGGTGCCAACCATGCGCACGGGCACCTTCCCTCGGCCTCCCTTTCACCCCGTTCTCAGGAATTCGAGCTCCGAGCCAATACTCCCCCTACTCCGCCAATACTCCCCCTTCTCCTTTTTCTCGCTGCAAACAACGCCTCTCCACACAAAACCGAGGTGCTCCAAGAATAATCATCGAGAGGAACGCGAGCAGCACAAGTGGCACCGGGAGGCGGCCCGCGGCCGTTCAGAGGGAAGCGTGCACAGCGGCTCCCTCCCAGCCTCACGCTCTGCTGAAGCGCTGGGAGCGCCGCACGCGCGTTAAATTCAGCAACCGCAACACGTTCTCAGTGCCAACAGACCAACAAAAAGCCCTAACGCAAAACGAGTGTTGCAAACTCTGAATATATCTCAGAATTATTCATATAAACAACCGCATTTTCTGTCGGTTTAATAATTGAGCTGCGGTACCACACTCATTGCCCCAGCCTCCTCTCCAGAGGCTAGGTGCACGGGAGCTCCTGTCCCTGGAGAATGAATTCAATCAGGTTTGTTAATGACAAAGTAACCAGCCTGGAAATCCAACCGTCCCAGGGAACACCCCTCTGACGGCTCAGCACGCAGCCTCTGCACTGCTGCAGCTGCCCACAAACCCCTCTCTCCATACCCTCCTTTTTGGCCAAGGGCCACCTGTTTGCATCCTCGCACCCACCCAACGTCTGCGTGCGCCCCAACAGAAAACCCCGGCGCTGGTTTGGGTCTGACAAGCTCCAGGTGGAGTTTGCTGCCTTGGTTTAAAAAGCTGCAGCCCCCAGCACCCTACCTGGCACCCTCCTGCGGAGCACGTCGGACCCGGCCACCGCAGGTGAGGCAGCATCTCGTGGAGGGGACACCCGGGATGTGTCACGCCACCCTGGGGGGACACGGGGACAAACCTCACCGAGAAGCTGCCCGTGGCCGTGCTGCCGCTAAGCGGGATGACGGCGGCTCTGCCTGTGCTCGGGGACGAAGCTGCCATTCGCGGTGCTAGCGGCACAGCAGGCGCACAACCACCCAGCAGCCAAGTACCAGAACCGAAGGACACCGTCTGCTCCTCTTCCCCCAGACGGTCATAAAGCAGGAGACACATAAAAGGACGGGAAAAATGGCCCAAGCTGTGGGAAGCCATAAAGAAAAGAAAGCGCCCTGGGTCGAAGCGGGCAGCTCTCGCTCGCAGGGCTCTCCCCAGCCAAACCCCACCCTGCAGAGGGTGGCGGGAGGGTTTGGCACTGTCTGGCCCGCAGGCCTTCAGCCGCACCGTTCTCCTTCCCGGGTGAAGCTGCAAACAAGGACGTTTCAAATCATTCTGACGTTTACCAGGCCTTGGTGCAGACTTCCCTCCTACCCCGGTTTCCTCAGGACAAAACAAGGCGGCAGCGCTCGCTGCCAGCCCCTGCGCCTTCCTCGGGGACGGGCGATGATGACGCAGAGCAGAGCTCCAAAGCTGCGTCCCCTCCTCCGCCCTGGCTGCACCTTCCCTCGGTGCACTTACCTACAAGTTTTGGGGCTAAATCTCCCCTCCTGGGCAGGCAGGGAGAGAGGGACCCCAGGAACCACTGCCCAAGGGCTGCTGTCCGTTTGTCCGCATCCCCACGCACAGTCCCAGGTGGGGACCAACCTGGACACCGTCTCCTGGGGGTGCAAGGAGCGCCCCCCTGCCCAGTGCAGCTTCTTTGCAGGCTCATTTGTCCTTCTAGATGTCACCACCTAAAAGTTTTTCCATTTAAAATCTCTCCTCTCTCGCCAGTAGCGATGCCCCGCTGTGCCACTGAAATAATTCCTCCCTCCTCTGCTCGGTGCCTTCACATTTGTTCCATATTTAGCTCCCAGACTTCACTGCTCCTTACACTTCTGGGCTTGCTTTTTTCCTTCCATCAAATAATAATAAAAAAAAAAAAAGAAAGAAAAAAAAAAAAGAAATCCAGCCAGTTAATTGGTTTCTGGTACTGGGAAGTGGAGAAAAACCTTCAGGTGGCTCCACGTGAGGTTTGGGCACCGGGAGGGCGAGCAGGGGACGCTGTCACTGCGGGGGCTGCTCCCGCTGCCGCCTCCAATTTGCTTGCTCCCAGACACCTCTGCTCAACTTTGACACTTGAGGCAGGAACATTGCAGAAGTCGAATTAGGGAGCAAACGCGGAGCGAAGGGACTGCATGCAGAAAAGCGAGATGTTTTAGGGCACAAAGGACAGGGCTGGGGCAAAACTGACTCCTCTGGCTCCGCGCGCAGCTCCTGGGGAGGGACTGGGTCCCACCCCGCACGGTGCCCGCCTGCTGCTCTGGCCCCACGGCATCGCGAAAAAAAGAAAAAAGAAAGAAAGAAAAGAAAAAAGGAGATTCAGGCTGGGTTTCCTTGGCAACGTCACCCCGGCTGGAAGCATCCCCTTGTGCCTGCCGATGCCCATTTCCCAAACGTCGGAGCAAAGCAAGGCGGAGCACCGCTGCGTTTCCACCGCCCGGCAGAGCAAACGCCTGCGGCTCCCCCTTGCTGCCCACGCGTGCCCGCTGCAAACTTTCAGATGCCCGATGGAAAATGCCTCGGGCTGCAGCTGAAGCCACCAGGGGCCCCGTGCACCAGAGACCCCCGAACGACGTGGCTCCACGGAGCGCCCTGGGTGTGCGGACGGCTGCAGAACCTGGCTCGGTCCCGTCCATCTCCCCTTCAACGTCAGGGGCAGGCACGTGGGCTCCTGTGGCGTTTCCACGCTGAGGATCACTCCAACCCCACGCACCCAGGACATCCCTTTCTGCATGCCGCCACGGCCAGCTCAGAGCAGAGCTGTAGGAAGCCCAGGGGCAGCGCTGAGCCCCCGCTGTAGGACTGCATTTGCCAGATCCCCACCCCGCCGAGCGCTCAGCGAGTCCTCAGGAATCTGCAGGGCACGTGAAGGATGCATTTCCCTGCAGAGGAGCGAAGTGTGAACACCAGCACGTGCTTTTCTTAGCACCTGCTCACACAGCAGAGCTTCCTGGGGTCCCCGTGGAGGTGAAGAGCACAGCCAGCCGAAACGGCCACCCCAAAAACCTGCCAGCAGCCGCCGTGCCTCTGCGCGGTGCGGAGCAAAGCAGGGAGCCTTCTCCACACTCAAGGCCCCCCGAGCTCCGCCCTGCAGCCTTCCCTCCTCCCTTGATCGTGAGAGCACAGAGAAAAAGAGTTTAAACTCACACCTCGCTAATTGTTATTTGCGATACACCAGTAACATTTCAATTAATTTCGAGTCTTCAGCATAACAACCACCTAAGGTACAAAGACGAACCAGAATAAACAGGGCTTGATTAAATACATAATTAATGTTCCACTGAAGCTGGCATATATGAATATTAATTAGCAGCAATGTTCTGCAGTTTGGCATCTCTTGTCATTATCAATTTATCCTTTACACCGCCAGCCCCAGCTTTGGAACGGATTAGCAAACCTTTTGCTTGCCTGCAGAACCCAGCAAGTGCGAACGGAACGCAGGAGGCTGCTCCCGCCATTCAATTACCTCGCCCGCACATTAACTGGCTTCTAGCGTGTTTGCCTGAAATGAAAGACAGAGCACTGCCAAAAGTAAAATGCGTTCATCCCTAACTGGGGCTCGGAGTAAATAAAAACAGCGCTCTGCTGGCAATGGCAAGAGGGAGCGCGCCCAGCGGTCAGAGCTCAAGGCTGGGCACCAGCAGGCTCGGATCTGCTCCCCAGCCCTGCCCGATCCCCCTCCGGCACGCTGCTCACCACGACGGGCTCCGAAGCCCAGGCCCTGCCCGTGCTGAAGGAGAGCAGCTGATGCCCGGAGCTGGCGGCCAAGGCACAGGTCTCACGTCGTGGGCAAAGCCGTGGCCGCGGTGCTGGTGCTGAGCCGCCTCCGCGCCGTGCTGCAGCGGGCAGCAAAGCGTCCCGGGGCTCCCTGCGGCGCTGGGGAGCAGGGGGAAATGCAGGGGGGACCACAACAAATTGTTCAGAGCTTTGGTTTCCCAGCTAAACCCCGCAGGCCGATGCACATCGGTGCTACGAGGAACCACGTGCCTTGCTTTTAGCACCCCAGCAAAGTGTTGGTGCCTCCCCAGGGCCAGCCCTTGTCCCTGCGGGAATTTAAACCACAAACAGGGAGGTGGCAGGGCTCAGGCTCAGGGGTAAAACGCTGCGGGTTACAAGGGAGCAAGCCCCGGGTGACACAGACAGCGCAGGAGAGAAGGGCTCCGCCACGTCCTAGCGCTGCGGTTCCTATTTATGGTCTCTCCTCGCCCCCACAGCTCCCAGCCCCGAGGGGCACCGACCACCTCCCAGCCCGAACGTGGCCGGAGCAGAGCAGAGCTCCTGCAAGGCGAGCGTGGCCGCGAGCAGCCCCTTCCATCTGTGTCCTCCCCACTGCAGCGACCGGACCATCGCTCACCCCCGGGGATTTGCTCCGCAAAGAACAGGGAAGAGCAGAAAGCCCTGGGAGCGATGGAGCCCGCGGGGCAGGGAGGGAAAGGTGGCAGCGTGAGCCCGGCCGGGAGGCACCGAGCATCCCAAATTCTGGGCTTGCACGGAGCAGCTCAGCCCGCGCCCTCCCAGCTCCTCCTCCGGCACAGCCCGACACGTTAAGCACGGTGCCATTACGCCGCGGGAGCCCGCGCTAATTACCGTGTCAGCCTTCCTGCTGCTGAGGACGGTAATTGAGGTAGAGCATTACAGTGTTTCCAAACCCCGCGCCGCAGGCAGAGGCCTCAGCGGAGCCGGGGAGCGCCGCCGGGAGCTGGTGGCACCGGCAGCGCAGAACGGCACCGTGCTGGCAGAGGAAAAGGGCTTTAACGAGGGCCTGGCCCTGTCCCACAGGACCCCGCAGACCACCCAGAGGCCGAGACCAGCACCCGGTGTTTCACGCAAGGCAGCCCCGCTGTGCCTTGACCCCGCTGCGCCCCCAGCCCCGCCGCGCCAAGCCCCCCGCGGGACGCAGAGCAGCAGCGGGTGAAGGACTCGGCTCAGGACCCGGCGCTCACGCAGCTCCCCCGCACATTAACTTTTAATGCCGTGACCTTTAAGGTGCCAGAAAAATTCTGAGGCTCTGCGAGTGTCCGAGGGTGGCTCTGCGCTCCTGCTGGAGACGAAAGGTTAGAGCGGCGCCGCTGCAGCAGGCGGGGGCACGCTGCCGTTAGCTGCCTGCCGCGGGTGACACTTTTTGTTCGCTCCTCCTCAAAACTTGCTTCTTCCAGTGACAGCGAAAGGAATCCCCAGCCAACACAGCCCGAGGCGGCGCGACGCGCACGCAGCCCGGCTCCTCACCCCGGGCTGCCTGGCACTTCATTTGCAGGATGAAATCCAATTACCGCTCTCTCGGTGCGGGCGCTTCCCCCTTTTCTTGTGTTTGCGTGCGGATAATTTAAAGCTCCCGAATTGTCTTTGGCAGGTGCACAGCGGGGCTGTAACTCTGTAAAGAGCCTGGGCAGCACGCGGGCTAAATGCGAGAGGAGCAGGAGCAGCCAGAGGGCTTAGGGACAGGGACACAGCTCAGCACAGGGCTCCTCTGGGTGCTCAGCTCTGCTGCCGAGCCCCCAGCACGCAGCCCAAAGCGGAGGCAGCCCCTGGTGAGCTCCCCGGGCACCCATCCCATCCCTTCCAGCCTCACACCCGGCCCCACAACCTCACCGTGCCATGAAAAGGAGCAAGGAGCCGCTCTGCTCTGCTGCTTGCAGCCCTGCTGGGCACGGGAAGGGGTGAGCCCTGCTGTGGGCAGGGGCCGAGAGGCTGCCGCGCGTTTGCAGAAGGCTGAGGTTCTCCTCTGCCGTGCCCCTGCCTCCCCCGGCAATACACGGAGCTGAATTAAGGCAGCTGAGCTATCCACGCGTAATTATAAGAGGTTACTCCAAGCCTGGAGGTGTAGCCCTGCCCCCAGATCTGCCCGCAGCGATGGCCCTCTCCTCCTCCTCGCGGCACGAGGAGCTCCAGCACCCGCAGGACCAAGTCCCACTGCAGACCACAGCTCTGCCACCACCACGGGCTCGTCTCCCAGCTCCTGGCACCGCTGCCGGCACGGCTGGACTGCAGCTACTGACAGCTGGGGAAGGGACAAGGTATGAAAAGAGGAAAGCCGCGGTGCCGGTGCCGACAAGACCAGCAGCATTAACATGCAGAACAGCCCGCGTTGGCGACGCACCGAGATCACCCGCAACGTCCGGGCAGCGAAAGCCACGCGGGCAGCAGCACCAGAAGCTCCGGGAAGCGCTCACCGGCTGGAACGAAGCAATTATTGCCAAGAGACCAGCAAGGCACAGCAAGGCACAGCAAGGCTGGAAGGGACGGCGGCTCCTGAATGCTCAAGGAGAACGAACGCCCACGCGTATCCCAGCCCTACAGAGCAGGCAGCCTGCTTCGTCTTTGTTTTGATTCCTTGCTGTCACTCAGAGCTGGGGGTGCCCTTGCAGGGGGGGGAATGCAGAGCTGGGGCTGCAGAGCAGGAGCTGAGCCTTCCCACCACGGCTAGAGCAGGGGAGCTGAGCCACTGGTGGAATTTAAAGCCGACGCCCTGGCAGTGAGTAAAAGTCACTCTCGAAATCTAAAAGCACACGGCAACAGAAGGCAGCTTCCACCTTCCCTGCGCTGACGGAGAAGCCAGCCCTGTTCCCGAGCAGCTTGCGCTGCTAGCGAGAGCAGCCTCTCGGCCACCAAGCCACGCGTTCACGCCAGCTAGGAAACCACGGCTCTTCGGAAGGCCCTCGCCATTCTTCCCCAAGTTTACAGACCCAGGTTACAGGGAAAAGCCTCTTCCTATGCCCCCTTCCCCTTCAGGCTACAACCTGAGAGAGAGCTGAGAAAGGAGAAAGAAAGAAAGAGGGGGAAAAGTGGAAGGAGAGCAGGAGGGATGGGAGACAAACCCAGGAAAGCAAGCATTTGAACAGGCTGCCTCACATTGCTTTCGACATCACCAAGAACTGGAAATCGGCTGAATGTTCTCAGCTGTTATAAATTTATCTCATCTTGCATTGCTTTTTGTAGTCTCGAAGCCCAGCAGCCCGAGACTCCTGGCTCTGCAGTTTTCCACCCACTGGCGCACTCCGTCCCTTGAACAAGAAAGCCGCGACTGTGCGTGTTCCCGCAGAGAAGGAGTGCTTTAAAATGCATCTCTTGCTGGTACACAAACCAGAAGAGAAATAACAGACCAGAATTTTATTGTCTTTCGGTGTCATCTTTCTCAATATGCTCTCAGATTTACAATTCCTGCCCACACCAGGCTGGCAGTGGAGAGCGAGGCTGCAGATGTTCGGGACGCACCAGCAAGCCCGCAAATCCTTCCCGAAGCCCCTCCTCGCGCAGGGTTTCGCTGCCAAGGCCCTGCATCGCTCCAGCCCTGTGCAAATAGCACAGCTCGATGTGACAGATCTCGGCAAAAGGCACCCGAGGCACCCAGGTGCCATCTGTGAGGAGAAGGAGGAGGAGGAGGAGGAGGAGGAGGAGGAGGAGGGGGGAGGAAAGCAGGCAGCCCCGTGCCGTCCTCCCGGGGCGGCACCCGGCTCAGCGCCCTCCCTGGGAAGGGGCTGCGGGGGGGGACGGACGGACGGACAGCTGGGCCTCACCTGGGATGTTGTGGATGGTTATAGCGAGGATCATCAGCAGAATCCGCCTCCAGCTGCTGCTGCTGCCGCCCGTCGGGGCGCTGTCCTTGGGCACGGGGAACGGCGGGGGGCCATCGGGCAGGCTGGTCCCTGCGCCCTTCCTCCTCTGGTACGGCTCCCCGTTTTCACCTTTGTCTGAGGGTACACAAAGACAGAGCTGGGTCAGCCGAGAGGGTGGCAGATGGACGCCTCCTGCCTTCCCACCCGAAAGGAAAAAGCAAAAAGAAGGAAAAACACCCACCAAAGCAGGGCCGAAGGAGCGCGCGAGGTGTCCCCCCGCTCTGTGTCAGCTTAGGGCAGGGGGTTTCCCCCCGCGCAGACTGCAGAGCCCATGGGCCAGGGGACTTTGAGACGGAGCACAAATTTCTCCTCTTCCTACAGCCCCCCAGCATCGCCCCAAGGGCTCGCACCCACCTGCAAAACCAGCAGCCCCCATCTCACGGGGACAAGGACGATGGGGACGGAGCCGGCGGGCAGCAGCTGGGGGACCTGTGGTCAGAGCGCCCCCCTGCCCTGTTGCCCCCAGGCCAGCGCCTCCATTTCCTCCACGGACGAAGGAGAGCCCCATCACTTCGTTCCGATTTCACCCTGCCCGTGGAACGGGAGCACTGAGCCGCATCCGGGACTGTTTGTACCGCTACCGAAAGATTTGTCGCTGCTGTTCGCGGACACCTCACCACGGGCTTCCAGGCTGCCCCAGACCTCTGCTCCCAGCAGGACAATTACTATCAGCTCCGTTTCAACCAGGTATTTAAAATTGCCACTTAAATCCGAGCCCCAGCCAGGGCTAGGAAGGGAGGAAGAAGCCCTGGGCAGCACTGCAATGAAGCTCGCACAGAATGAAACCCTCACCGCTCACCTTCCGCTTGGAGAGGCAAAGGGAGCCGCAGAACGACGCGCACGAGTTCCTTAACCTCACTCAGCACAGCTACGGCTACGTATTAAAGAAGATTTGA
Organism: Cygnus olor; assembly: GCF_009769625.2. Classification (NCBI taxonomy): domain Eukaryota; kingdom Metazoa; phylum Chordata; class Aves; order Anseriformes; family Anatidae; genus Cygnus; species Cygnus olor. Next base: position 11,597,501 of record NC_049186.1, read on the forward strand.
CACTTAGACGATATAATTCCCCCTCTGCGGGTTTATGTAATTCCCTTCCCCGAGTGCTCCCCTCCTGTCCCTTGACTCACCCACCCCAAGCCTCCTTTCGCGGACGCGGTGCAAGGAGCTGTCTGAGAGCGTTTTGACTGAGTGCCAACCGCTTCCCGCGCCTCTTCCAGGCAGGAGGACGCCCCGCTGTCACACCGCGCTGTGCAGAGCGTGCTTTGCAGTGCCCATTAAAACCTCAGCATCAAGTGCTCGTGCAAACTGGCACGCGGGGTCACCTTGGGAGAGCAGGGGTGGCGGCAGCAATTCGCGTCTCGCCATCTGAAACACAGAAACGGACGCTTGAAGGCGTTCCGAAGCGGTCCTCAAAACGCAGAAAACGAAACGGCAAACTTCAACCGACCGAGGGTTTATCACTTTTTTGGCGCTGAGGAAACGGGGCAAAGGCTGAAAAACCCTGGGTCACGGCAGCAGGAGCTGGCGTGGCTGCGCCGCGGCACAGCAGACCCCCAGCAAGGGGACAAGCAAGGCTAAAGCCACTTACAGATGAAATTTCCTTCTTCTGCCAGGCCCTGGGTACTCGCATAGCTCGGCACACGTCCCCCTGGACCCAAAAACAGCCTAATCCACAGCAGAGCCCCTGGGGTCAAGGACTTTGCAGGGGGGAGGCAGAATGCTTTGGGTGACGTTTGGAGAAGAGCGCTTACCAAAGTGCCACCCTTTGCAGGGTTTTCTCTGCACGGGAAGCAGAGGCAGGAGGAGGCAGCCAGCACAGGTCCGGGTGCCCAGAAGTGCTCTGTGCCCCCAAGCAGCACGCAAAGCCCCGAGCTGGGGCACAGCTGCCCGGTGCTGCTGACACAGCCGTCAAAACTGAGCCCTGCCAGCACGCAGAAATGATGTGCGCCATCACTTAAACCCCCAGTGCCTGGAGCTGGTGGTTTATGGGGCTTTCTGCTGCCTTTCCTTATCCCCGGATTTGATGGGTTCACCACTAAACCGAGCTGTCCCCAAGGACTCCCGCAGCAAGGCAGAGCAGGGGTACTGCTGGTGTTTAACCATCACGGCAAAGGCTTTCCAGTTCCCTCTTCCAGGCTTTGATCTCCGCTCCCTGGGTGAATTTGCACTGAGAAAAAAAAAGCAGGTTTTGCTGAACACGTGGCCAGGAGCACAACCTGACAGCCAAAAGCACCGGAGAGAAGTCAGCAAGAAAGCCAGAAATCAGCTCTGCTGGGCTTCGGTGGGCCGGGGGCCCCAGCGGCGAGCGCACGCAGCTTTGTCCTGCACCCCCACGGCCACAGGGGACCGAGAGCGTCGGGAACACAAAACCCAGGATGCTGCAGCTGTCCCCATGTCCACGGAGGAGCAGGGCAGGGAGCACATGGCCAGCACATGGCTCCTTGTGTAGCGTCCCCGGGAAGGTTTCAGCTATTCCTGCTCCGTTGACAATTCCCATCGAGTTTCTCTCTCTCACCATTATCGAGTTGCCAGAGGAGATTCATTTCACGGCTCTCGCTAAGGAAAGCCAAAGCCTGGGCCAGCTCCTTCGCTTACCACGAGCCTGCCGCCTGCTACGATACTAATTCATTCCCAGCACAGAGCTATTACTTGCACTAGGCTTTTTTCTTCCCCCACTTGGAAGCAGCCTGCGTGATATTATCGAACAAGGAAAAAAAAAGTTGATGAAAATTAGATTTTATACACGCACATTTGGAGTTAGCTGCAAAATGGGCGAGGACCCCAGCCCCTTCCCTCCAGCCAGCCTCAGGCAGCAGAGAAAGGCTCCGACCAAGCATCCGGCCCCTTCCTCGCACCAAAGTGTGACAAAATCACACCTGCAAAGGGAACGTGGCCCCAAAGGGCTCGGCAGAAGCCGTGGTACCCAACGGGGAGCAGCAGAAAAAAGGAGAGGTTTACGGGAAATAAACAGAGCAGACCCAGCTTTTGCAGGAGCAGCACAGGGGGCAGTTTGCATTCACCATCTGAGCAGCAAAATGACTTCATGCAAATTATCCGTGCATTAGCCCGGGAAAAGGCAGCAACGCCGCAATCAGGGAGACGACCTGAGCACAATTTTCCCTGCTGACGTGTAACAGCAGGACCACAGACTGCATACGGGAGAAACCGTGTTTTATTTCCCATTGCAGCAGGGAAAAAGGGCTAATTACAGTGGGCTGATGCTAAGGGCTCGGTGTCAGCTCTGCGCCCACGGGTCGGGGGGGCAGCGCTGGAGGGGAGGCAAAATACGGCACCCAAAGCACTCCCAGCTTGAAACACTGCAGCTTGGGCAGGCTGCGGGGAAGGGGAACAAAACAGCAATCATGGCTAAGCGTGGGCTTGGCTGGAAGTCAGGAAAGCCTCAGCAGCACACTGGAGTAGCGATAAGAGTGGACCAAGGGGGGGGTTTCAAAGAGACACAAAGCTGACACTATCAGATCGGGGTACTCGCAAGGAGGGCGCCAAGACAATTATATGGCAAATAATTATCTGTGCCACGTCCATTCTAAATCTTGTTCACAAAAACTCCTCTCTATATCCTACTCCATTTATCATTATTGAATTTCTTCGTAAAGCCACAGGGCAAAGATTCTGCCAGAAGTTTAATCACGTATGTGCAGCCTGCTGCATTTTTCATATCCTCCGCAGCCAGCACCGGAGAAAGATAAATGGCTTTGAGTACGGCTTAAACTGCTGGCAAAATACAAAATCCAACTGACTCCTTATCGACATGTGAAACGGATTTTTATTTTTGATTATTTAATGAAACCTGCTCGTATTAGCAGCGAGCTCAGCTTTGTTGCGCTTGCGAGCAGCGCACACCCAGCTGAACGCACGATTCGCTCGCCGCACTCAGAAATCTCTTTGCTGCGCTACTTCAGCTCCTGAATTAAAATCAAAGCCTACGGAGGCAACAGATTCCTCTAGCTTTTCACATCTGCTTTGGAGACCTCCCCCTCTTCCTCCTCCCCAATTAGGCCTGGATGTAGCCGTGCTGCTCTCTTACCGCAGCTCTCAAATGCTCTGCGCAAAGTTCAGCGCGCCTGAACGAGGACGGCTGCCCAAAGCCCCCCCTCTGCCCCGTGAGGTTTCTGTGCAAGGACCCAGCGATGCAACCCGTTTGGGTCTTGATTCAGCTGAAAATGAACCTGCAGCCAGGGCCCTGGACAGCTCTGGGCAAGAGGCAGAGGGACCCCGGGGAGCAGCACCCCCGGGCGGCGTGCCAGCGCTGCCTTCCTTCTCCCAGCACGAGCTGACGCGCTGGTGGGAACCCAGAGCACTCGGAGCCCCCCTTGGCTGCAGATGCCGGAAGCCAGATCACTCAGAGCACCAAAACCCTCTTCAATCTCTTCCCCATCGATTTCCCCATCAAATTCTTGCAACGAGACTCTCTGCCTCGCCGGGCAGGGATCTATAGCTGTCAGCAGCCGGAGCGCCGCAGACAAAGGAGGAACGGCTGCGCTTCCACGGCACCGGCACGTCCCTCGCTGGGGGCTCCAGGGGCTCCTTCCTTCGGATTAGACTTGCATGAGATAAATCAGCACCCTCAGTACGGCTATTTATAAAGATTCGTTAGCTCCCGTCTCAAAACCGGTGGGAGAAAGGAGGGAGAGACAGAGCCAAGCCCAGGAGAACCGCAGACTCCTGAAAGCTGTGACCAAGTGCCACTCGCAGGCTATTCACACAAGTTGTTTCACGCGAACCTGCACAGGAACAGGGTGAAGGGAGAAAAGCACCAGAGGAAACGCTCTCCTTTCAGAAGCCTCCACCCAGGCACTTCTCCCTTGCCGTTTCATTTACTGCTACGATGCCCACCACAACCACACCTGCACGAGCAGCACACATCAGCCCAGCCCGACACCCCGCGCCTCTCGGTACTGCCGGCACTTGTTCTGTTGCGTGAGCTGGAAACGTGTATTACGTGCTAGAGCGGCTCTGTCAAAACCAGGAGAGATGAGCAAGCTTGCTCCGACCCCTCGTCTGGGGGTGGCCTGGGAAAGAGAGAACAATTTGCTAAAGAAAACGGTAACACAAGCAGCTGCCGTCCCTTCCCGAGGTGCAGGAAATAACGGCACGTTCAATTCTCTCCCCTAACGGCTGAGATAAATCAAAATTACTTGCGAATTTCTGAGATTCCCAAAGGCCCGGTAGTCACTCCAAGCCCCTTACGGAAACGTTTGCCCGTGGAGCCGTTAACGTCTCTCGCTCCCCGAAGCCCAAGCGCTCCCCTTTGCACCCTCCGCCCGTCTCCACAAGCCCTGGCTGCTCCATTAACTTTAAGCACTTGCAACGAACGCCCGGCAGCAGTCGTGTTTAATTCCGTGGCATATGGGCTCCATCGACGCTTCCTCCCACGCCGAGCAGGTTCAGCCCCTGGTTTGCTCGGGCACAAACGGGAGAAATTCCCGGGGTGCTGGGAGCAGGGGTGCGAAGCACAAGGGCTGTGCCCGTGACCCGCAGCCAGCCGAGGGCCCCTCAGGGTGGCACGCGTGGGAGCAGGCTGCCCG